>NC_090925.1:980001823-980308073 GCF_040938575.1 Ambystoma mexicanum
GTGCTTTCCTATTTTTATGTCAACCTCAGTTACACCTATGATGGGCACCTCCTCCCCATTAAAGTTATGCACTGGGCCTTGATTTGCCTTCACTGTGATCTGACTCTGTGGAGGCCTCCCTTCATTGATACTCTTTACCAGCTCCTCTGACATAATTGTGGCCTGTGCGCCAGTGTCAATCATAGCAAAGGTGTGGCATTTTTCTTCTACAGTGATGGGTGCATAATATCTGTCCTCAACTTCCTCTAATACACATAAGAAATGTGAATTCTTACTGATTTCAGGGCTCACCTTTCTCAGGTCTTTTTCACTTTTGGTTAAGCACATTGGTAAATGAAAAGACATTTTTCCCTCCTTTTTACCCATTTCTGTGCGAGATATTTTATTCATTTCTCCATGTTCAGAGGTTTTTTGGAGTGTGGCCACCATTCGCCCATCCATCTGGGTAACATCAGAGACCACATTACAACCTTCCAACTGAACATGTGTAACAACATCATTCAGCAATTTGTCATTTTTTAATTCTGTGCATTTGTGATCATTTAGTGTAATACCAGCCCTTTCAGCCTCTTCAAAAATATGTGGCTCAAAGAATTTTTCAGGTGATAGACTTGTACCCTCCTTGTGAGTATTTCCTTTTTCTGTCTGTGTTTGGTCATTGTTTTGCTTGCCCATGGAAGGAGCTATGGCATCCCCACTTACTCCCTGTTCACTGGTATTCCCCATGCATGAGTCATTTTTCATAAATCTGTCCCTTTGTTCTTTTGGAATTCCTAATGTTTCTTTTTCATTTGTGCAAATCTTTACTGTTTTATTTAGCTCTAAGTTAAACCGTACCTCTTTTTTAGAAGTATTTACACTTTCTATCACAATTTCATTTACTGGTACTTTCATTTTTAATCCATTAGTCATCTCAGAGTCGTTATGCAAAGTTATATCAGAGCAATCTGTCATTTTGGCACTGCAGTTATCATGAGTACTTAGTCACTTTTCGGAAGCCCCCCGGTCATTGCTATGGCCATCAGCCCCCTCTTTGGAAGGTTGTTTTTGCGCTGTATAGAGCTTTCCTATTTGCTCAGCTAACATTTTCACTTGGGCCTCAAGGCACTGGAACCTTTCCGTCTCTCTAGGATCCTCTTTCTGTGGCCTAGGTCGATATTGGTTGTTTTCCCCCTGATTGGATCTATTCTGATACCTCTCAGGTGATTGATACCGGTTGGGATGGTTTCTGAACTCTTGATTCATTTGTGGAGGGGAGCGGGTTGCACCCATCCTTTGATTATAGTCCCCTGGTGGGGAATCATTGTACTGGCGTGGACTGTAGTTCACGTTTTGCCTCATGTCCTGTCTCTCAGATTGTGGGTACTGGCCCCTATGTTGATTTCCATTATCAGTAAATCGATCCACATATCGGGGCCTATCCTGATTACCATATATCATGGTGTTGGGATCAAACCTACTCTGTGTCCCCAATGACTGGTAGGGACCATCGTTTCTTTGATCTTGATTTTGTCTCTGGTTATTGTTCATACCTGCCATATCAGACCGGTATCTTACCCGGGGTCTATCTCCTAAATATCTAGGGCTGATGTAGCTCTCTCTATTACTAGGATCATGTGATTGGAACATTGGTACAGGAAATGGCGATCTTTGTTGATTACCCCTTTGTTCAGGTGTCACATTATTTTTACCTTGGCTTTGAGCAGACTCAAGGGACATTTTGGCTGACCTGATTTCCATTACTGTGGCTGAGGGTTCTTTAGATTTAGGCCTAGTATCTTTCATTTTATCACTTTCTCTACCCTGACAATAGAGTACCTCATATAGCTTGGTGCTTTGATGTACAATCCATTCAAGGGACTTGTCACGGTCAAATTCACGGACCAATTGGGATATGATGTCTTTCTGTAGCCCATAGAAGTATGCGGTTTTAAACTCATTGGAATTTGAGTCAAAAGATACATCAAAGCGAGAGAATGCTCTTTTTAAGTCTTGTAAAAATTGGCGAGGTGATGTATTAGGTCCAGCAGTAATAGTGTACGCGACTTTCTTTGCCTCCTGCAATGACTGAAAAGGAGAAAAATGACGCCTAATTTCTTTTTCAAACTCCAGCCATGTCATATTCTGCTGTTCATTTAATCCCCTTATGATGCTGGCCGTCGGGGCATCTAAAGTTAAATGAAAATATTGTCTGTATTGTTCCTTAGGTATCTGGAGTGCTTTAAAAATGTCATGCACCGCTTCTAAGTGATCCTCAATGCAGCATTCACCTCCCTTTTTAAATGGTTTGATCAGGGCTTTAATGGATTTCATTATTTTTATGGGGCTACTTGTTGAAATGCATGGAATTGCACTATTTTGTGATTCAATCCTGTTTTCAGGTGTATGAGATTGGTGGCTGCCCCCAATGGGAGTATCAAATCCCCCAAGGGCACTGCAACCAAGTTCAGTCACCGGTCCTGTCACTGGGGCACTAGCTCTTTGGGCAGAGCTAGAATTCACCTCCACTCCATTGAATGTGGTACCCTGCCGCCTCTCCTGGGACCTGGGAATGCACATTTGCTGTTCTAAGTCCCTACACTTTTTAAGGAGTCTGTTGGCTTCATCATGCAAATAATTATTTTCATCACTCATTTTATTAATTGCCTCCTGCATATCGCACATTTGCATTTGGCATTCATTGAACTCTTTATTTCTCTTGTCTCTTTCTTGGATCATTTTAATCATTTCTTGTTCTGCACTCTGGAGATCACCTTCTTTTTCGCAATGTTCTTTTTGTAAAATCTGCATTTCTGAAACAACCTCATCTTTATCCTGCCTAATGTGATCCACTAAGGCTTTTAAGTGTGTCAATTCTTGCTCACTATCTTCAAATTGTTTCTTGCTTTTGGATAACTGAGTATCAAAGTCTCTGCATTTTAATTGCATGTCTTTTTGGCATACATCCAATTCTGCTCTCAACATTTCCTGATTTTTACTTGCCCCGTCTAATTCAGTCTTTAACCTGTTAATTAGCTGAGTATCATTCTCTTGCATTCGCAGTGACTTGTTTAAAATAAACCATATTTTGCCGCATAGCCGTATTAAACAGTCTTTCTCTGCACTTTTATCGGCTGCATTCAATAATCTTGTAAGGCAGACCTGAATTATGCTGCCTTCTGCAAAAATATTGTCTAGTTTTTCTTTCTGCACCTCACCCTGAATGCGGTTACTCCATTCTAAGGTACTGTTCGAAGACCAATTCCCATGTGCAAATAACTTTGCCTCTAAATATTGCACTAGATCTGAGAATGTGGTTTCCCTTTGTGACATTCTGAAATTCGTTTTTAGTGGCACACTGCTATTATAAAATGGGTTCCCTTTAATGTGCAAATGGCAGTGTGAGACACACTTGCCACGCCCAGTAGGTACTCTGTGATCACTTTCCCGGCCTGCAACGCACCATAAATATGTAGGGTATTTTGTGGAGATTTGGGGCCTGACGGTATTTTATTACCGCCGAAAAATAACTTAGCAATAATCACTCTTTGTATTCAGATTTGGCCATGTGCAACAATAATACAATGGACATGCATTATTTCAGCACCCAGACCTGCTTATTTGGTATACGTGGTTGGTGGTATTTTGGTGAGCATAATTCCATTGTTTTATTTGTGGCCCCAATGTCCAGAATCCCTTATCTTCGCTTAGATTTTTCGTGTGATCACTAGAGAGACCTCAGACCTGCATTCTAGGGATACCACAATTTCCAGTGATAGTGTTGGTGCGCCACCATGGGCAAACTCACTGACTTATTTACGACAGAGAGCTATATGTGGTAGTCTTGTGGTAATTTCCACTACCTTATATACGGTAGGGAGCTATGTTCAGAGAGTCTCTCTTCCCGTTGGCTCATGTACCTCCAACAAGTTATGCTACAGTTACTCACAATTATTCATACTGATTCTGACATACACACATCTGTCTTAAAATGACCATTGCACTGTTTAAAAATCTCCCCACATCATTGGCATTGTAATGGTAAATAGAAAATAAACCACCCGTCTGTTTTCAAATATTTTCTGTATTATAAAAGTTGCATTTAGACATGATCTCATTCTTTACAGCAATAAAATGGAACAATCAAAGCATTTTCTATGACACACTGCAATTATAGTGGCGGAGAACAGAACTTAAATTGCAACATTAGCACTCGATTAAGACACGCACGGGACTTTCATTTTTCTACACTGACTGCATATTTCCGTGCACACACACAGCTCCCCCAGTTAGGTAATTACCTTATCTGTTCAGAGGCTTCTCTCTGTGAATGTGGCTCTCTTGGATTAACTCCAGCAAAAAGGAACGCTTGCCTTCTCAAGCCGGGGTCATTGTCTGGAATTCTCAGCTTTTTCAGATAGGACTGCCTCAGCCAGTGGACAGGTTTTTCTTTCTGCTCTCCCCAATGTCGATTGCAGCAGGACACAGGAATCTGCATTCAGTCAGGACCCCACAGCCAGGTCTTCTCCCCAGTAGTGCAGAAAGATGTCTGCCTGTCTTTTTCCCTGCTACTGCCCACTAAAACTTTCCTCTCAGCCCTCTTTATGACGTGTCCCAATGAAATCCATCATCTCTCATCCTCCTACTCTTCAACAATAGCTTCGCTTATACATTTGCAATTGTTGCAAATCTGACTTCCTCCTTCCTGCCGTTACTGTGCACAACAACACGGATAATCAGGCAGAGAAGAGAAGAAAAAAAAATCTGCACACTCATTTAAATGCCTAATTCTGCAGTAGAGAACACATTTTATTAGTGGGTTATATTAAAATAAGGTTTTATTAGTCAGGTTAATGGTTAATACGTTAGCTGTTAATTTTCAAATGTGTCTCTAGCAATATAGGCATTTCAGGTGAAAAATAGTGTGCATTTTTAAATGAACACGTGTGCTTTTAACTGTAAAAATAGATTTGCATCTTATATGTTAAAATCGTTTTTTACTGAATAGTCTGTCTTTCCTTGTTAATCTGCTAACCCATATAGCAATGCACCGCACCCTTGTGGTGGTGGTGCTGCAAAAATTTTGTGCTACTTGTGCAGTATTGCTGTACTGTGTACTGTAACACGCCAAATATCCTTACAACCCCCATGTAAGAACATACTCCTGTTGGTTTTGACATTACAAATACCATGTCACAATCAGAAAACATGTCTGAAATGGCTGCACCAATGTTGGACAGTCTAAAAACGTTATAACACTTAGCATGCTTGCTTTGTCAAAGATTCCATTTAAGAAATGCCATGCCACAGTAAGATATTATAGCTAGAATGGCTCCACTGAAATGCAAGTCTAGCCAAGTAATACCACTTATGCTTTATTTATCATAGATGCTCAGTAAAACAAATATCATGCCACAGATAAAAATGGCTAGACGAGCTTCACCAAAATGCCAGTCCAGCCACGTCATAAGACATATGATGCTTGCTTTATCACAGAATCACAGATGCCATAGCTGTAAAAAAGGAAGTATACAATAATAGAATCACTCAAGCCCAATCAAATACCAAAGAACTCTTTAAGATCCTCAGCGAACTTGAGACTCCTGTCGCCCCCATTGATACGTGCACCCCTGACACTGAATGGTGCTCCAACATTCAAAAGCTTTGCTCGAAAAAATTGCCATGCTCCAAGCCAAAATTAACTCTAAAAAAAGCCACCTATCTGACTCTTCTGACAAATCCCCCCCTCCTAAACACTGCTTCAAACCTTTCAGTTTCTCCCCACTTACCATCAAGGAAGTAGAAAATATCATAACCAAGCTTAAGCCTTCCAACTGCCAAGGTGACGCCTGCCCTGCACCTGTCATAAAGGAAGCTGCACATGATCTCGCTCCTTTCATTACTTCATTCATTAATGCTTCCTTCAAATCGGGAACTGTACCTGACAACCTTAAGGATACCTGGGTTATCCCATTAATCAAGAAACCCAATCTCGATCCCACTTATCCCTCTAATTACAGGCCCATCACCACAGTGCCATACCTTCTCAAAATTCTGGATGGAGCGGCATATCTCCAAATCCAGGACTATCTTGAATCCAACAATCTATTAGGGCTCAGACAATCTGGCTTCCGTCCCAGACACGGTACAGAGACAGCCTTAATTGATTTTAAAACCCAAATCGAGGAGCTGAAAGGCAAGGGTAAACTGACACTCCTGCTCCTCCTTGATCTTTCAGCTGCCTTCAATTTGGTCGATCACCAAATCCTCTGCCACCACCTCAAAATTGCGGCCCATTTTTCCTGGATCAGCTCTTTTTTGGCTAACAGAACCATGAGGGTCTTCTCTCCCCTTGCCGCAGCTGATCCAGCCCACATCCCGTGCGGAGTTCCACAAGGATCTTGTGCATCTCCCACGCTTTACAACGTATCTACCAAACCGCTCTTTGATATACTTGACTATCTGGGTGTCTCCTACACAAATTATGCAGATGACACCCAGATACTCATCCCTATCACTGGCGATTATGTAACAGATGCTAATGCACTCAATGTAGTTTACTCTGTCATCCATGCCTGGATGGCTCATCGTGGGCTTTGCCTCAATGATGAAAAGACCAAGTTAATCATCCTCGGCTCACAATACAAACTTACTAAGCTTGACCCCAAATTCAATTCCTTCAACATTGATGGGAATGATATCAAAGTTTTTCACGTCACAAAAACTCTAGGAATATATCTAGACGCTACACTGTCCCTCAATCGACAAACTAACTCAGTTGTCTCAGCGTCATCCTACACTTGCAAATTAATTACAACATGTCGCCCCTTTCTGACTATTGAGAACTGTCTGATTCTCGCCACAACCCTAATCATGTCCAAAATTGATTACTGCAACGCCCTCTACCTAGGGACCAGTCAAAGAAACATTGATAAACTCCAGGTCACGCAGAACAACGCCATAAGGGCAGCTCTCAAGATTCACAAGCAGTCCCACATTTCCACTCAAGACGCAACCTGTATTGGCCACCCTATCACTCATTGCATCTCCCACAAAACACTCACTCTAACACACAAGGCCCAGAACAATGCAGCCCCGGCTTACATCTCTACGCTATTTTCACAACATTTAGCATCCAGACCACTAAGATCCTCACACGTTCACGCCTTGACGATTGCTCGCTTCAAGTTACAGACAGCCGGAGTTCGAGCTTCCCAGTCCTCGCGGCTAAGCTCTGGAACACCCTCCCTAATGCTCTTAGAAACATTCCTGCCTTCCACTCCTTCAAAACCAAAGCCAAATTGTGGTTACATGAACAGGATGCCCTTGCCTCTTCACTTTAAGTGATACATCTGTCTATCCTCACCGATTGATCTTTGTACATAGACTGCCATCTTTTGTATTCTCAGTTGCTTTCCTCCTTCGTTTGCTTGGTCCTTACTTTATGTAATTATGCGTAAATTGTAAATTTGTACTGTTCATCCTTTGTGTTGTAAGTTGTAACTGCTTCTTAAAAGTGTAACTGCCTTCTTAAACATGCGCCCAGATGCCCGTGGGCAAGGCACGCACTACAAATAAAATAAATACAAATACAAATAGATGCCCAGTAAAAAATGCCATACCTGTCCTCTGAGCCGCTTGATGCCATGAATGCACACATAATCAAATTCATTATGAGTGTGAGTGCAAGGTACTGCAGGGCCCAGTGGGCAGGCATGCATGGCAAGTTTATACTGGGCATATACTATGCCCAGTAAACAATGCCTTGCAGGCAGGCATATCCTTCTTTACTGGGTTGTTATAGATGGGCAGTAAAAAAACTCTCTGCCTGACCCCTGGGCCCCCAACACCTTGCTCTCACACATAATTGCATTAATTATTCATGTGATTATGTGTGCAGGTGAGTTGCTGGGGCCACAGAGAGGAGGCAGGCATGGCATTTTTTACTGGGCTATGAGAGATGCCCAATAACTGTACCCCTGATCACCTCCCACATACACATAATCACATTCATGGGCCAGAAGACAGGCTGGCATGGATTTTTTCACTGGACATCTATAACAGATGCCCATTAAAATGGCATTCCAATCATCTGTGATTATGCAGGGTGCTGGGGGGCCCAGAGGGCAGGCATGGCATTTGTTTTGAGTATCTGTGATAGATGTCCAGTATTAAATGCCATGCCTGCCTCTTGGGCCCCCAGCGCCAAGCATGCACATATAATCACCTTCATACCCAGCCTTTCACTCACCTTTCAATCACCCATATATCTTCTCTAGCATTCACTCAAACGTGCACTCACACCCATTGTATACATACATGCCATTCACATGAACACATATATATATATATATATATATATATATATATATATATATATATATATATATATATATATATATATCAACATGCACAGACACTCAGACATACACACACACACACACACACACACATTATTTTACAAAATGCATTCTTACTTGCTGCTTCCCACTTCTCTCAACGCCTCCGGCTCCCAGCCGCACTACAGGCATACAGGAACCTAGAAGCAGCATAAAGTGCGTTCGGGAACAGGAGGCAGAGTGTCTCTCCAACCCATGCAGTTGCCGCAGTTTATTACGTGGTCACACTCAACTCAAGGGGTTCCCTTCCCCCACAAGCAAGGTGGTGCACATCCAAAGTGCTATTTCAGATTCATTTTGGTGAGGCCTCCAACCTGTCTCGCACCCACCCGAACAAATACCCATGTCACCAAAGGACTAGGAACCAGGATGGTGTATAGTAAGAATATTTATTTATTTATATATTTAAGGTTTGACAAAGAAGAATAGCAGCCAATATCAGCCACCAATGCTGTGGCAACACCCAAATATCACAACTCGAAAATTCCTTTCTGTTATTAAAACAACACAGGCAAACTTTTGAAACATGCAGTCACAACTTAATACACATTTAATTTCAATTTAACCAATAGAAAACATTCATAAAACAATGGAAGAAATGTTTTGCAACACACACTCAAAGGACATGCAGTGTTTTGGGATTCTGGTTTGGGAGGAGGGAATCAATGGGAGACTTTGTTTTTAGGCTTTCATTTAAAAGGCAACGTTAGGAAAAGGAACGCGAATGGACATCGTTTTTCAACACACATTCAAATGAGAAGCACTGCTTCACACAAAAATGTTGCTGATGTCCTTGGACATATCGGACACATTTGATTTAGTGGATCATCCACTCCTCTTGAATAGACTATAGGGAGGATAGCAAATTCTAGTGAGCAAGCTAAGGACTGGATGCAATTTTACCTAGGGATGAGGACTATGCAGGTTTGTAGAAAGCAAGCGGAAGCTAACGCACAAGTGGCCTTGCTTTTCCCAGTTTAATACAACCTTTTTACAGGCCCTTTCTTCCTCATGCTAGTAGGAAACAAATCTGTTTTTCAAACTACGCGAATGATTCACAGTGCATCATTCTCCTAACAGGTATGTATGAGAAGGATGCCATAGCAGTGTCAGAAGTATATGGCCTCGGACATGAGTGAGATGGTGCTGAATCAGGGCAAGACAGAGCTAATGATCATTGGCTCTAGACCCAGACTTGCTAAACTTGATTTGGATTATGATAATTTCCGCATTGCGGTTCATGACATTCCGACAAAGGAACAAATAAAAATCCTAGGAGTAACACTTGATCAGACCCTGAGCCTGTCTCCCCAGGTCAACTGCCTGGTATCAACATTGGCCTATTATATTAGGCTGCTTTCGCACATCTGCCCATTTCTATCCCAAAAGGGCTGCAAAACGATTGCCCGAGCCATAGTCTCCGCAAAAATTGATTATTTTAGTTCGCTTCTCATTGGATTAGGAAAATCTGAACTCACCAAACTCCAAGTGGTGCAGAAGAGCACCATCAGAGTGCTCATGGGTCTATGAAAATTTGCTCATGTGTCGGAGGTGAGAAGAAAATTTTATTGGTTACCCATTGCGGAGAGGAATGAGTTCAGGCTACTCACCATTACCTAGAAGTCTTTTAACGGATCGTTTCCCGCATATATTGCTAAAAGACTAAAAAATAGACCGGTGGTGCGCTCCCTACGCACTAATGGTGAACAAAACCTGCACATTCCGAAAACCTCAATGGAATTGGTTAGAAGGGGTGCCTTTTGGGCAACTGCCCTGGAAAAATGGAATGATCTGCCTTGAAAAGTGAGAAATTGCCCGACACTGGAATTATTTAAAAAAAAAACTTAAAATGCACTTGTTCAAATAAGGAAGAATGCTTAGACCTTTTACCCTGATTTTTTGCTTTTGATTGTCCTCGGTACCCGGATGCTTCCAGGCCCCTGGCTGCGCCTAATAAATAATGTAATGTAATGTAATAGCTTGGTAATTCTAGTTTGGGATACAAGGGGATAAAGGGATAATTTCATTGTTCACCCTCACATTCACTTGAATAGCAGTGTTTTAGGGTTACTTATTTTGGGATTATGGATATCTCCCTTCGGGACAGGAGTCAGTGGTTTCAGAAGGACAGTCACCCATGTCTTTATGGTCTATACTGAATCTAACACACTGGGCATGAACTTTGTTAGTTTCAAATTCTAACAACACTCATCCTGTGATAGTCTATAAGAAAAATGAATTTATGTAACTTCAATTCAATGTGCTAACGATGTACACAGCTTCTCCCTCCCCACAATTTAATGGAAAGGATTAAGGCATGCTTTTCCCAACACAATGCAATGTAAATGGATAGGGTGATTTTCTATAGTGGAATTCATTTTAATTGGATTTAATACAATGTGCCAAGGGCCTTCCCGGTTTCACCCCCCTACCCACTAATGGAAAGGGATAAGTCATGTAGCTCCTCACACAATTGATGGCTTTTGGATTGGTCTACTTACATGGGAGGCATTGGTCAGGGAAAACAGCAGGGCTCCTTTGAGGACAGCACAGATCTGGTGAAGGGCTTTCAGTCAAGAATTTTCACCTGCACCCAGACACCTTCTACTCCTCTGATGGGGTCCCAGCTAGCTTCTGGATTTCCCTATCACTGTCTGTAATGCAAGGATTGGAGCCTCTCTGCTAGTTGTTCCTGGCAAGAGTCCATCAATAGGCTATAACCCAGAATTAAATTGAAAAAGGCCCGTTCTGATGCAAACATGCCCTCTTATAGGGCTGATGACACTCCCACATTGTCATAATTCCCACAGTAAGGATTGGCTAGCACTCTCCCTTCACCTCCCACAAAGAAGCCAACTGGCTGCTGATAGGACCAGAAGTTGGGAGATATGTATGATGTAGCCTGAGGGAGGAGAAAGATTTGTCATCCCAAAATGACAAGTGGGTTTAACATTTTTGTGTTCTGAACATCTCACAACATGACAACTACGAACATTTTTCAGATAACCACATACATGTATATATTTTGGGAATCTACACCTTATGGAGAGTCAGAAAATACAAATTTTATTTTGACACACGCTTCCTGGGCAGACCCACCATTTTTCACAGTTTGCTACTGCACTGAAATGGTTACAACGCGGACATTACATACTTCCAACATTAGTATTACTCTGTCAATATTTCCAATTCCTCAGATTTATGAAAATGCCAGAATCATAATTCTGATCATAACTTAAGTTACGTACATCACAAAAATTGCATTTTTACATAGTCACAACTGGCTTTGTATCCCATTTAAAATTAACCCGGGGTGGCCTCGATAGGACACACAATGCTCTTTTTATTTAGGAAAATGTGTCCAATGCTTAATCAATGGCACAGCATGCTATAAGACGTAGTTAATCTGACCCTCTTCTGCTGAGCTTCAAAGGGTCTTTGTTCAGAGCTAGTGCACATTTTATGTGAAATCTGACATTAAAGGTCATATCCGTAAATTTCATAATTCCAATATACTTATTTGTGTATCTTAGCATTTAAATTGACAACAAAACCTGTTTCCTTGGTGGGCCCAGCACCAAAGGTCTTGGGGTCAATGTTTCAGCTTAGAGAGAAAAACAAGTTGCAGTTCACAGTTCTGAAAGGCTAGCATATTGCATTTACCCACCATGTACATGTCATTTTCAATACTGCACCAGTGCCTGTTGTTCATAATATAATATTTCTTTATGTATGTATGAACTGAAATACGTTCACTTTTGGTATTCTTCACAAATATGCCACAGTTACATAAGAAACCTGTGTTCATTTATGCAGAAACGAAATAGGACTTTCCTTATAAATGTTGTCATTTTTATGTGCTGCAATTGAATCTCTTATTCCTGAAAACGCGGTCTGTCATTTGACTTTACTTTCCCAATGTAAGACATCATTCCTCCTTTTTAGTTTTCAGATGCACAGAATTTCAAATTTATTTATTCTTTCCATTTGCACTGTTACAGTTTTGAATCTGTCAAAGTGGGCATTTACAAAAAGTCAGCATCTGAAGTGCCCAATTTCTTTTGGAACCCCTTTGACTTTAATCAGGATATGGGCTGAGGCAGAGTCAATCCCCGGACATGCAGTGGCGTGGAGCCCCACATCACAGGTGTTGTGGAGAGCCCTGCTACTCCTCTGCCTCTTATATTTATACTACTGCTCATCACTTCCATCTCTTATCCATCTTCATCTCCCTTGACCTCTCTGCTGACATCAACACTGGTGAGCATCCTTCCCTCCTCCTTTTGGCCTTCTAAGCATCGTCATTATTTGGGTCTCACCCAACCGACCAATCTCTCCTCTATATTCTGGAACATAGTCTATATCTCTCACACCCATCCAAGTGAATGCCCAAACACTGACATTTTATAGCTCTTACTTTTTTTAATCAAAATGTTGCAGAGGACTGTTGTATGCAGCCCGGTATGCTATGGGCCGTTAAGTGGAGTGAGCGACAATAGGCCTGATTTACAAAAGTGTTTTTCAATGGGAAGACACTTGAGAGATCGGTAAACCTAATGGGGGCATAGAGATAGAGAGGGAACACTACTAGCAGGCGAACATCTGTCACATTTCTCGATTCCTGTGAACAGTTTTAGTTAGTACAAGTAGTGTTTCTGATTTGGCAGTTTATGGACTGAGGGACTTCTGAGTCAAAAAGCACGCAGAGGACATTCAGCCTCAAAAGCATGAGATAATAGAAATATTATTAGTGCCTTTCTACACGTGATATGCACTACATGTAGTCCTGAAGTCTCAGTGACTCTACTGCTGCCAGATTTCCCCCCCCGTCCCCCAAATAGATGCTACTTGATTGGAGGTAATATGGGATCCTCTTTAAAAGGTACTTTGGTCCAATACCACATAGCCATATGGGTGTTGTGTCACACTTTAAAGCAGTATTTAGCAAACTCTGGTTCTCCAGATTTTTTGTGCTACGACTTCCATGATCGCTCAATGTTGACTGCTGGCTTGGGCTGGTGGGGTTTGTAGTCTAAAACATATGGAGAGATACAGTTTGCAGACACCTACTTTGAAGGAACTTCTGTATTCCACAGAAAGCAAGTGGAGTGACCTCTGCACCTGAGAGATGTGGTCCTCTTTCTTCATAACCTAATTCATCCGATGTGGTTCTGAATGAATTGGAGTTGTTTAATTAGTCATGTTGTGACATCAGCGCAGATGTTGATACACTAAGCAGGAAGCCTATATGATGTACAATTGTATGCAGCATGTGGAGTTCAAAGTTTCCTTTCTGAAGACGAGGTTTATCTGTGGTGGTAATGAAAGGTCTGAATGAACGGGGATGCCTATGGTCCACACCTCGTTTGCTGCTGTAGTTATGGGCCACCCCACATGGTGTTGAAGCAGTGTCAGATTGGAAGTGGCCAATTCTACCCTACCCTAAAAGTTCCAATAGGTAACACATAGTAGATTCACTGTAATAAGGGGGTGCTGTAACCAGTCCTGGAAGGATAGCTCAGCGGCAACGTGTTCGCCATGGAAGCAAGAGGGCACGAAGCAACAGAGGTTCGATCCCCAGGTCCGCGCTTATACACCCTTATACACCGCTGGGTATTTAAGTTCGTTATAAATAAGCCACTAAGACCAAAAAAAAAAAAAATTACGCAACTAACAAACTATTCCTGTAACAGCGCCTCGATGCCCGTGAGCGCTTTAAAAATGCAAATAAGTAAGTAAAGTATCATAAGCTGCTGAGGTGAGCAAAGAGAACGGGAGCATCTGGCTGCTTGTCATAATCTGGTGCAGAGGAGACACGTTCATTATGCTGATTGTGGTTCAATCTGGTCTTCCTGGTGGCCTGAATCCTGATTGAGATTGTGGAGCAAGGAGGTATGTTTTGCATACTCTTGCACTTGTAGGTTGAGCGCCAATCAGCTTTTAGTGGTTAGTTGTCAATTGGACATTAGTAAGAAAGAGACATGGGGTGATAATTAGCTTTTTTAATCACAGGTCTAATATTGGCTTTTTTGATTAGAAGTGGTAGAGATCCCTACCTCACAGTGATATTACACACGTCCAATATATAAGTGGCCAAGGTACCTACGTTTTCCATCATTAACCGGTCAGACAGCTCATGGAGGCTTTAATTTCATGACGTCCTATTCCACTATTGCTTGGAATGGATGGACCGAAGATGCTGGCATTGCAGAGTGGAAGTTAATGATTTTTAAGGGGCCATGATCTTTTTTATTTGCTATGATAACTTGTTAGCATTGTTTGTGGTGGTACCAGAGTTACTTTATAGGAGGTCACTCAGTGAACTCACTGTACATTTTGAACTGCTCTTTCTGTTTGTCAATTGGGACTGAGCTTCAAGAGTTTCTCGCGTCCTTTGTGGATTGCTATCGGTAGTTGGTGGAATGTATCATCCCTAACTTCTATATTATTAGACAGTGTTTTTTACCCATCTCATGCCAGCTTTCTACCTTAGCAACTCCAGTGAGTCAAGTCATTTATACAGGATCATGGGCTCATGCCATGCTGGTGCTGTGGAGAAGCAGGGATTCAAACTCAACTCTCCTAGTTCCTGATTCTACACCTCGTCCTACAAATGCTTGAGACAAAAATACAAATTTCATAATAATAATAATAATTTAAATAAATATATTTATCGCACCATGGATAGAAATTATTGGCATTGTATTAATTGTTTATTTAATATGAGTACGTCATGCAACACATCTTTCAGCTCTTTGCTTTGTCGTTTGGATATTTGGACCACACGTAATCTCCTACACCAAACACATCCCTATCATTGATTTGACTTTCCGATCAGTGATCTGTTCCTCATGAGTGGCACACCCTGAGTGGGGTAAGTAACAATTAACCATGTGGTGTGATGCTTTTAAAAGATCATTACTTTGATCAATGCATGGAGCAACACTAGTCTATTAAACATGGCGCCCATGAGGCTTTTTGCAAAGAATCTACACTCAAAGCAATCACTTCTGATTGATCCCAATTTCAGCAGCCAACAGAAATAAGGCTCAGTGAAGTAAAGTGAGATGCCCAACCTCATTTGGTCTAAAAGGGAAGCAGGGATTTGAGAACCCATTCTGGGTTCCATGGTTTGCAAATTTGCATTAAGCTTTGTTTCCTAGCATTCTTAAGCACAATGATTTCTATGCTGGTTTCTTTCAGGAGCAAAACAGGTCTTCGGCCGCCAACTGGCATTAAAAGAAAATAAATACACTGGCATTGTTTCTCTGTAGTGCTTGTGGCTTAATTAACATATCCGAGTAAAACGTCAAGTGAAAGGAAGGAAGAAAGTACAATGTGAACAACTATTTCAAAATTAGAAACTTACATGTATTTAATGTGGTACAGTTTAAAAATAAACTGTACACATATAACATAAATAAATCTTATTCAAGTCAGAATCACATTTCATCAATTTCTTAAAATGTATACTAACAAAAATAAAATTTCTCAATAGTCATTTTATAAAAGAAAACGAATCATTCAACGTATTGGTTCAACTTAAACAGAAATAGGACTATACGAATGGATAAAAAGACCAAGGAGAATTATATTCTTAGACACTCGTTAGGATACCTCCACTAAGGACTCAATAGCAATTACCTAATTTGTTATAGTCAGTTCATAGTCTCCTTGTGGGTCAATAGTCTAGGTAAGGTCTTACAGATCATATTCCCGTAGCTCTAGCCTGCCCAGTCAGTTTTGACAAATACTCTAAGCCAACTGCTTTAAGTATTTGTTTTCAAATGGATATGCCCAAATGACCAGCTATACATTATTCATTGCTATGTGTAGTTTAATATTTGTTGTATTGATACACTGTAACCAAAAGTTTGTTTCCATTATGAATTCCTTATTATGGCCATATCTGACATAATGTGTAACATAAGTCGTTAGCATACATGGGCAACCCATTAACACATGCTTTTCTGTCTCAGTGATTTCTTTGTTGTTACATAGCTGGCAGTACCTTTCAGACGTAGGCAGCTGATTAATCATTCCACTAGTTGCCAGAGTTGGAAGATGGTTAATCCTAGTTAACAGAATAAAACATCTGAATCTGATTGAGTGGCACAGGTTTAGGTATTGCTGCGGGCTCTTAAACAATATAGAATATATGTCACAAATTGGTAGCTCTTCAGTCTCTCAAGATGTGAACAGTTCTCCAGCCAGTCCCAGATGTCAACCCATTTTGACAAGGCAAACTTAGATGTAATTGGATTCCCCCTCCCACCCCCGGTCGTGCAGTCCTGCAGTCCAACAGATCTCTCTAATGTATTTTTCCATGTTCTCTTTTAACAGTGAGTTTGTGAATTTCTTGCCAATTTCATTATACACAGATGCCAACAATTGGCTATCTGGGTTGTTGTACATTTTCAAATACAGCTCAGCTTGTCTCCTAAGTACTAAAGAATTTAGTGATAATAGCCCCAGTTCTAGACCTATTGTGGCCATAGGTATGCCCACAGGGAGGCCAAGGATCTTCTTCCAATATTTACCTTCCACTACGTGCAACCATTTAAGATTGATCGGTTGGAGAGATTCCAACCCATAGATTATCATAGATGTAAGGACCTGTTGATAGATCTGTTGAGCAGCCCACACGGTATATCCGCAATGTGAGTTAGAGAAATGGTGTGCCAGTGCTGTAATTTGTGCTGCTCTGATTATTTGTGCTTGTTTACAGACAGTATATTCACCCCTATCTTCGATCTCAACACCAAGATATTTGTATTGGGGAGTGTACTGGATCTTTGAGTCATGTACCTTTAATCTGGTATGGGTGATCTTTTTACCTGTAAACACCACCAACTTGGTTTTCTCAAGGTTGATTGTTAGCCCATTTGTTTCCGCGTATGTCCATAGTGCCTCAGCTTATCTTCACAGTCCACTAAAGGTATGGTCCAGGATGACCAAGTCATCTGCATACGCAAGAACTGGGCAGTATACCGTTCCGATTAGTGGGGGACAATTATGGGCTACTTATATCACCACCGCAAGATCGTATACAAAAAGGTCATAGAGTAGCCGAGCTGTAACACAGCCTTGTTTAGCTCCTCTATTCTGCATTATCTCACTGGTCATATTGCCCTGAGAATCAAGTTTGAAGGAAACAGAGGTATTCTGATGCAACAGCCTCAGGTAGTACAGTATTCCCTGAGGGCAGCCAAGAGACTCTAGTTTTAACCACAACAATTCTCTATTGACTAGGTCAAAGGCTGCTTCAAAGTCAATAAAGAGGGCGTATAAGGGAGGAGAACCGCTACCCCTAGCATTTGCATGCAGGGTGTCCATAATTGTAAGATTATGGGTTGTTGAGTATTCATGTGTAAAACTGCTTTGGTAGCGGTTAAGCAGCCCTTTCTTCTCGACCCATTCCTGCAGCTGAAGTAATAGCAGTGTGGCAAAAAGTTTACCAGTGCAATCTAGCATAGATGGAAGCCTGTAATTGCCTGGATCCGCCTTGTCTTCCTTCTTCAACACTGGGATTAGTGTGGCTGTCTGCCATGATCTAGGTATATTTGCTTTAGCCAGAACCTTCTCGAAAAGGATCTTAAGTATTTCTGCCCACATTTTGGGCTTAGTCCTCAACACTATATTGGCAAGCCCTTTAGGACCTGGTGCTCAGGACGTTTTTAGCTAATTAATCCTAAAAAGCAGTGGTCGGCAGTCACTTTAAAGGGCGGACTAGGTGGGGCAGTATTCACAATTCTCTTACCCTCATCACAGCTAGGAATGTTCCAGTACCTCAAAAAAGTTCTCCCATCTCTCTGCTCCAATAGGATTAATCAGGGGAGTCCTTCTGTTGCCCCTAGCCACCCCCAATAATGGCCATATATTACTGGTGTTTTTTGTACATAGAGTTCGTACCATATCCTGACTCTTTTTTAGCGTCTTCGCATACCGTTTTTGTTTGATCCAGGATTTAAATTTGTTCTTAAGTGACTTGCAGGCTGAAGCATAGGACTTGAGCGTTGTGTAAGTCTTCTACGCCTTACGGATATTTGCTCTTAATAACTATTTTGCATCTCTTATTTCGTCATCATAAGGGTTCCTTTTATTTGGTTCATTTATTGACATCCCTAGAAGAAGCATGGGTATTCAAAAAGGAACTAATCAATTTCTCGATATCATTAATGGACATAAACTGGAATGCATTATAATTAAGGGTAGACACTCCGGAGAGTGCATGGGCAGCTTTCTTGAGGTTCCTCTCTGACCAATATATGCAAGTCACAGCATGGTTTACCCTAACATCGCCCACAGGATTCATGTTTTCGTCGACTTCATCAGCGGTAATTGTTAATATGAGTGCAGCATGATCGCTCCAGTCATTCGTACTAACCTCCATATCCAAAACCCGAGCAGCAATTTCGGAGCTGACAAAAATATAATCAAGTGTGCTCCGGGAACGACCACTTCTCCAAGTTTCTTTGCCTGGGTGGTCACTAGGGGTCCTCCCATTCACTATTTCTAGATCCCAGCTATCTGAGAAGTTAAGCCAATAAAGCCCCTCGGGATTCATAATTGAGTTAGTCATTTTACACCTACATTTTAAGTGAGAGTTGATGGCGGTCCCCACATCCCTTCTCATATGGCAATTAAATTCACCCACAACTACTTACCACTATGTTTTCATTTTGCAATTGCAAGACTGCCTACCCTGTTGAGGTAGCTCCTACATTACTTATGGAAACGGCTTCTCCAGAATAGCCTGTTACCGGCACTATCCCATCCCTTGTCCCACACCTTTTCTACCCATCAAACCCCCATTTTTGCCTATCTAGGACTACCTCAATACACTAAGCACTACTAAAAGCTTATCTAGGACTACCTCAATACACTATGCACTACTAAAAGCTTGAAGAACTTATTGCCTACTAAGTTCACATCTTTGATAGATCAGGATTACGCCCTAAATAATTTGGTCGACACGACCTCCTATCTGATTCAGGGTACTACATCGTCTAAGATCATGTACCAATTTGACCCCTAATAATGATAATTTAGCCTGTGTTCTGCCCAAACAGCCTAAGCCCAATCCTTTGCCTAGCAACAAACAACATAAGAGGCCCTCTGGAGTCACTGTCAAACATCCCGCTAGTGCCATTGATGATTAGATACCTATCATCACTTTAGAGCCCCCAATAGAGCAATTATGTAAAAGGTGCCCTTATTAATGCCCGCTCACTAGGCGCCCACGCCATTGAAATCATGACCTTATTATCGAACAACAACTGGACTTGCTAGTAGTTACAGAAGCCTGGCTGCACCAAGCTTCTGGACCCCTACTAGCTCTGGCCATCCCACCAGACTACAACATCTTCAGGACCGACAGATCTAAGGAACAAGGAGGTGGTGTGGCCATAATAGATCAATCCAATCTGCAAATTAGATATTGCCCTGTTGAAGAAATAGCAGGTTACCAACTCCTCTTAGCCAAACTCGCCACTGACCAGAAAACTACACTCAACTTCTTGGTCATTTACAGATCACCAACAGCAATACCCATATGGACCTAGACATAACTTTGCTCCTAGCTCCCCACATCAAACCTAATAACAAATGTATCATCCATGGTGATATTAATCTAGGCTTCAATGACAAGCAGGGCACTAAAACAGAACCCCTACATACTGCACTCAAAGATATGAATTTCACACAGTTGGTGAATGCCCCCACCCATTTCAAAAGTGAAACTCTGGATTGGATACTTACACTTAATTCCAAAATATCTATCGAGTTGATAGTACCCCTTGATTGGACAGACCACCACAGTATCAATGTTTCCCTTACTAGGAAGGAGATAAGCCCACCAACGACTAAGGCAATGGATACTTATGAAACAAGAAATATTCGTAAGCTAACAGCTGAGAATCTAGCCCCCATTCTAACAGATGTGCTGTCCTCCAACATGGTCACTAGCAACAACATCCGGTCGACTGGCAGAGACCTACCATAAGTGCCTTACTGCCACTATTGATATGGTATAACCTTCAATAACCAAAACAGGACGTGCTGACAAACGAACGAGTTTTTGGTTTAATGAGGAATTAGTCTCGCTAAGATGAACTAAAATATTGCTTGAGCATGTTAACAAAAACGGACTCTGCCAACGCCTTCAGAGCTGCCAACAAAATTTACAAAGCTGCAATTATAACCCACAAAGCTACGGCTAAGGCATATAACACTTGTATTAGCAATGCCACCTCAAACTCTAAAGAGCTCTTCTCCATTCTTAAAGAATTGGAAAATCCAATCCCAATTAATACTCCTGCTAACTCCAGTAAGGAATGGTGTACTATCATCCAAAATGTATTAGCCTCCAAAATTGAGCTACTCCAAAAGAAATTCCTCACAAAAAGAAAAATCTTAGCCAAAAAAAAATGCATCGAAAACCAATCTCAATATAACTAATGAAAATTCGAACCTGCGATTCCAATTTACCCAGTGACCCAACACACAGTGGCAGACACTATCGCTAAACTAAAAGCCTCAAATTGCAAAGGGGACAACTTCCCAGCCCACCGAGTTAAACTCTGCGCCTCTCTCCTGACTCCTATTATTAAAAACATTGTGAATTCCTCATTCAACACAAATACAGTCCCGTCAAGTATAAAAGAAGCGTGGGTGACCCCACTGCTGAAAAAAAAACATCTCTTGATGCAACAGTACCCACTAACTATCGACCAATAACCACAGTACCATTTTTGCTCAAGACTATTGACAAAATAGCTTACAATCAAATTCAAGCCCGTCTTGAACAAAATCAGCTCCTTGAAGCTAGACAATCTGGATTCAGGCCTAAACACAGCACATAAACGTCTCTCCTGGATCTGAAAATCCAGATAGACACCATCAGGGACTCAGGTAAACTCTGTATTCTACTGCTGTTAGATTTATCTCCAGCATTCGACTTAGTGGACCATGATAATCTATGTGCTACTCTAGCCAATGATTTCTGCTTCTCTGAAGATGCCACCCTCTGGGTGAAATCCTTTCTAGGCGAATGTACGTCTAGAGTAAGCATTGGCAAAGAGGCTGCCGATCCTATAGCAGTCCCCATTGGGGTACTCCAAGGTTCCTATCTCTCGCCCACCTCATACAATGCATATACTAAGCTTCTCTTCTCGGTTTTGGATGGCATGGGTGTCATCTACACCAACTTTGCAGATGATATGCAATAATACAAATGGATGGCTCTGAATAGCCTCTGCCTTAACGATGAGAAAACGGAGAGCCTCATCGTGGGCTCCCAAACCAAAATGAGTGCCCTCCATTCAGACTATTCATCTATCAACAGTGATGGTTCTCTGATCCCAGTATCGAAATAGGTCAAAACCCTAGGAGTTTATTTAGACGCTAATCTAACAATGACCAGACACGTAAGCGCTCTTTCGTCGCCTACATCCTACACTTCCAAATTGATTGCCCTGAGTCGCCAGTACCTCACGCCCACAAACTGCATCACTCTAGCCAGAGCCAAAATTCTATCCAAGTTGGACTACTGTAACGTACTCCAACTAGGGACCTCCAAATCCAACCTAGGGAAACTACAATTAGTGCAAAACAAAGCGCTATGAGCAGCCTTAAGAATCAAGAAGTCTGACCATATCTCCAACATTAGGAGGGAGACTCATTGGCTACACATTAAAGCTAGAATCATCTTTAAATCACTATGTGTTACCCACAAATGCCTTGCTAATAATGCTCCCATCTACTTAAATAACTCAATAAGCAAAAAAGATTCAAATAGAACACTCAGATCCAATAAAAAGTCACTCCTTGCCATCCCCCATTTCAAAAGCTCCAGAGCAGGAGGCAGCAGCTTTCTAGGCATGGCCACAAAACACTGTAACAAGCTTCCACTAAACATCAAAAAATGAAGACTCCTTCCATTGTTTAAAAAAAAAATGATTAAAACCTGGCTATTTAACCAATACTAGTTAAACCACACATAATCTAAAATGTCCAACCTCCGAAAGCCCAGATATATGCCTCCTAAGGTAGGCTGTTACCAGAATCTGTAAATAGTGATAGTGACCATACAATGTATTAACCTATGCAATTTCTTTTGTACCAGTGTTTTATTGGATGTAATTGGAATACTGTTGAATTGAATTGTAAGATGTCTGTAACAATGCCGTGATACCCAAGGGTTTGGGTGTTTAACAAATGTAATAAATAAATAAAATGAATCAGTTGAGCTGTCACCAAGAATTTGCAATCGATAGCTGACACATTTAAGTTCAGGCTGCTCAAAGGTTCTATGAACTCAAAGTCTTCCGACCTCAATACTCGCAGCTGGGGAATAGAGTGTAGTCTAATCATAAATTATTTTCTGGTAAGCCAATCATGATCACTGTGTTGGTATAAGTTCTTAATTATACAAGTGCGATTACCAGGCTGACCACACCTCTTCACTTTCTCTGCTGAAATTGACATTGGTGTTTCCCCTGTATGTGGGATTGGTTTAAGTCTACTATTAGGAGTAGAGGAGATCTATGCCGATTCCTGGCCTATTTGCGGGGGCCCCGTTGTGGCAAATGTTCTTCTTCATTGGAAGATTCAATATCCTTCACTGAAATGAGCCAGCTACTCAGACAGCCTTCTCTATTGAGGTTTCGCTTTATAGCCCGGGCTGCTTTCTTTTTGACTTTTTTTGTGCCTGTGACTGGTAAAGCCATATCAGGTAGTGGTGAGGCAACAATACAGGGCAGTTTCTTAATTGCCGCCCTTTTTGCCAATCTCTGTTGCTTTCGTAAGTAGTAAATTACTGAGTTGTGTGCAGCATTCAAGTCCGGTTCTGGGTTCGCTATTGGGGCAGCAAACACCCGTATTGCCTCAGATAGATTAGTCTCAGTCTCCTCAGCCTCCTCACTTATGTATTTATTTATGGCATTCGTTGGAACAATATTTATTGTATTCTCCAATATGCGTCTGCACATTTTTTGCAATATTTTTAGTGAAAATTGTAGGGAGGCCACTGAAGACTGTAGTTCAGCCAATGCAGTAGAACATGAGAACGAGTCTGCATTTGTCTCCGTGTCTGAGGCTTCCAAATGTACATCCACATTCGGTGACACGATAAGTCTATCAGTGGGAGCTGGAGGAGCAGCATCCTCTTCATTTTGTAATCCTTGGGCGTTATTCCCCAGACGTTTAACTCATGCAGGGGTCATCGACTTTTGCATCGACAAACATATCTCCAGAAGGGGATTATTGTCAATATCTCTCTCATTCGTCATGTCTTGAGGATTGCTACCATTGTGGCTATTTGCTTCCCTTTCCTTCGGTACTGTCAGGTTCTTCTCCAGCTGTACAGTTGCTGGAAAGAAAGCAGTGATGGCACCTTTACTTAGTGGTACCTGCTTTATCATTCTGATTTTGCCACTAGTACTATCAGCAGTTTCAGCTGTTACTTTTCCCTTTTGTTTTAGCAAATTGTAATTATTTTGTGGGTGCTTTCTGCTGGTTGGCATTTTAAGTTTCCTGTGGCAACCTCCTTGGTCTCCTAAGCTCTCTGATGGTGCAGCCCAGATTTTAGGCTACTGGCTGGCTATATTCAGTCTAATGTTACGCAATATGTGCTCTTTAAACATACAGCCAGAATGGATACACCTTTTGTAGTGTGACCGGGATCAAAGGATTGCTCCTGTAGTCTCCCGGAAGCGCTCTTTCAGCCGAGGTTCTCCTGTAGCAGAAGAGAAATAGGCTGGTCCACCCTATGTTTATATGCCCAAGATGCAGATAGTGGAAAGCAGTCAAATCTTGTTATCTCAGTTGAGGCGGAGTAAATATTCAACGTTCTTAGAACCTTCAGCCGAAATAAACACTTGTCAGGTGTTGCAGCTGGGATAACACTAATTATCCAACAGTCTCCAGGTTGCACTTTTCGCCCGCACTTCGCCTTGGACTGCAGTAAGAGTGAGCCAGCCCACAATAGTTTTAATGTTTTTAGTGTGCGTACGGCACTAGTAATACGGCGTTGTCAAATTATGTTGTCGCTGTAATTCTCATACGACCATGGTGCTTACAGCGTCAAGTGCATTCTCAACAAGCAGCAGTATTTTCCCAAAACACTGCAAGAAAGAGTCTAAGAAAAGACAAATTAAGTTCTCTCAGTAATATGTGCATGAAGAGAGATGGACGATACACATTTAACGCAGTATTGGCCTCTTAACAGGTTCAAAACCCGGGTCTGCTACCTCACGCCCCAGTTTTCCCCTTAGCAGATATAGCACAGGTTTTGCACTTGTATAGCAGGGAAGGAATGTAGAAGGAAGGTGCCGGGTCAGAGATGTATCGGAACAGGTATGGGTGCGGCTGGTTGGAGCTGCCAAGGGGAAATAAGAGAACCACAGAATCAGAGCAGACTCACACAAACTCAAGCCTTGTGCCCCACACCAAGCGCCTCATGCGCCTCTCGGGCGACTCCAATTCAGCTCCCAATCTGCTGGAGCACCCCCGCCACAGGCCTCGTCCACTCAGCTTGTCAGGTTTCAGGTTTTTGGATTACGGCTCACCGCGGCAGTTGTCAGCAGCCTTTCGTCCTCTGCGCCGAGTTCCACAGTTCCTCAGTTCTTCAGTTTGAGTTTGAGGAAAGGACCTTATCAAAAACGCGCACTCACGTCGTCAAGCCACACTGACCAGCAGAAGGCGCTTTCCACATATCCACCTCCTCCGACCACTCCCATTGAACTCCCTTTAGTGAAATAAAGCTTACTAGCACATATCAGTGGAGGTGATGAACTACTCCATTATATAGATATTGAGAATGCTTACATAAAGTACCTTTCAAGCTACATGGCAACGGATTAGTTCATATTGATGTTGTCTCCTGCAGCGTTATATCATTGCAAGAGGGGCGCAGCAGGGGGGCTCAGGATGGGGGCGAGTGTGCTAAAAAATTAATAAATCAGTTGCAGCTCACCAGTTGGTCACCTTATTTTTAGTTTCAGCTGGAGTCCCAACATTTCAGTACTCACACTGGCCCACACGAGCATTTGACCCCCGCAGGCTGCATCCTAGTGAGTAATAAGGAGGATTTAAACAGAGGCACGTGTAGGACAGAAGCATAATATGCCATATTGAGGTAGGCCACGTGACACAGGACTGACTGGAGGCATTTTGGTGGCTTGCCATTCCATGCAGTTCTGGCTCTATTTGCTCCAGCCACTTCACATAGTACATTCCAGATCTCAGGACCATTTTCACCAGAAGCATTTTTAAACTGAAAAGAATGATTTTATGCTGTTTGTCGCCAAAATGCCCATTCATTTATTGTACGTTTATGATAAAAAATAATGTTAAGATTCAATGGGCCTTATTCACAGAATTTCTATCACAGTGCTCTGCCAAGAAACACCCTGATTCACAGAGTGGTGCAAAGTGTATTTTTGCAGTGCAAATTCTTTTTGCACTGAGAAAGTACTCTTTGCACCTTGCTAAATGGGCATAATTCACTTTGCAAAGAATACTTAATGACTTTGCACTTTTCTTTGAATCAGGGTGTTTGTTGGCAGTGCAGAAATACACTTTGCACTGCTCTGTGAATCAGGATGTTTGTTGGCAATGCAAAGTTAATTTGCACCAGTGCAAAGTCACTTTGCACCACACTACAAATTTCATGTATTAGGCCCAAAATGTTTCTTAGAGAAGTGCCTTTGTGAATTCCAGTTGCATTTGCAATGCCCTTGTACGCAGCATGAATGTATAAAGCAGCATT
This sequence comes from Ambystoma mexicanum, assembly GCF_040938575.1. Taxonomy (NCBI): domain Eukaryota; kingdom Metazoa; phylum Chordata; class Amphibia; order Caudata; family Ambystomatidae; genus Ambystoma; species Ambystoma mexicanum. The sequence goes on from NC_090925.1 coordinate 980,027,972, forward strand.
CAAGTCTTCAGAGGGTTCTAGTCAGACATTTCTTATTAACACAATAAAGCCAGACTTGGTGAAGGCTATTGGTGAGGGCTCTTCTCTCCCACACTTTCTCTCTAACTACGTGTCTGTCTCTCTTTGTTCTGTAGGAGTAGGGGCACTGAATGTTAGCGGTGAGGCTCTACATTTCAATGGGTAGGTTCATCATTTTATCATGCACATGTTAACATGGGTTTGAACTGCAATAGGGGCCCAGGTGATGAAACTCATTTCTGGACTCAAGTGTCTGAGCGTCAGACAGAATTAAATAGATGCCAATGCACAGAGCACGTGATTGAAATTGCACATTGCTATGGGATGATATTTCAATGAACTGGGCTGCACTGAACATATTACAAATATAAATAAACATACTAATCTAACCCAACCCCAGTTAACATGTAATTAAATCCCTTAATAACTTTTAGTGCAAATTAGTCCATGATGAAATGCATTTTTGGAAAATGCATGATGCTCTTTAAAATGGGAAATGAATCATACTTACAGCAGATGTCTCAGGATTTCATTGTTCTTTTGTGAAGGCAGGCTATAAAACCACCAGAAGATAATCTATGTATTCATGAGTAGTAGACACATTAATTAAGTTATGTATCCCATGTGCAGTATAACAGATGGTAAAGCAACATCATCCTTTGGCCAGTCCCGGGATTAAATGGTGACATCTAGGTTGCCACAGAAGTGATTGATCTCAGAGCTATTAAACCCAGGGGTGGTCATAAGTCTCGGCTCTCAGCTGAGTCCAGTATCTAACACAAAAAAAGTAGCAGGTGCTCTTCTCCAGAAAGAACATGGCAGTACAAGGCTGAAACACGTGTATGGGGTTGTTGTTGGTAATCTTGTTCATAGAGGAATTGCCATAGCATTTTGGTGCTGGACTGCCCATGTGGGCAGGACAAAGACTGATATGCAAATGGATATTTCCCATCTGTGAAAGGTACAGTGAGCAAAAAGCGTGTGCTGCAAACTCTCATCTTAGAACAGGTTATCATGCCATGTTCTTTCTGGAGAGGAGCGTCTGCTACCTTTTTTGAAATAATTGCAAGGAACTTGGAGTTTGTCACCCTGAGTTACCTGGGGGCACCCAGATGTGGACTCTCTGCTCACTGTGCTCAGAGAGGCACAGCTTGGCTAAAACACGTGTATGGGGTTGCTGTCGGTACTGTTGTTCAGAGAGAAATTGCAATATCATTTTGGTGCTGGACTGCCCATGTGGGCGGGACAAAGACTGATATGCAAATGTATATTTCCCATCTGTGAAAGTTACAGTGAGCAAAAAAGCATGTGCTGCAAAATCTCATCTCGTAACAGGTTATCATGCCATATTCTTTCTGGAGAGGAGTGCCTGCTACCTTTTTTGAAATATGTTCAAGGAACTTGGGGTTGGTCACCCTGAGTTACCTGGGGGCAACCAGACGTGGACTCACTGCTCACTGTGCCGGGAGAGGCACAGCTTCACCTCACTGATGAGGCCCAACAAGGCTGAAACACGTGTATGGGGTTGCTGTTGGTACTCTTGTTCAGAGAGGAATTGCCATAGCATTTTGGTGCTGGACCGCCCATGTGGGCGGGACAAGGACTGATATGCCAATGGATATTTCCCATCTGTGAAAGGTACAGTGAGCAAAAAAGCATGTGCTGCAAACTCTCATCTCAGAACAGGTTATCGTGCCATGCTCTTTCTGGAGAGGAGTGCCTGCTTCCTTTTTTACAATATCTAACACAAACTATTTAAGAACTCCCACAGTTTTTTATTTTACCTAACTACTACATTGGCAGATTTAGGGTGGTAGGCAATGTTGAGTTTCCATTACATACCTACAATTTCCCATATCTTAGTCTTCACCTTGCTGGTAACATGGCTAGAGAAATTGGACTCAATCCACTGAGGAAGACCCAAATGATAAAATATGTGTTTGATCATCAAAGTGGCAGTAGTCTCCACCTAACAATTTGGGGTTGGAAGGCATACAGTTCACTTTGGAAATAAATATGCAACAGTAAGCATGTACGTATTTATTCTGGTGGAGCAAATCAATGGGCAGATGAAAAAATCTGTAAATCAGACCAAGGTAATGCCATACCTCATTTCTGCAGAGGTTCTGGGTGTTTAGGCAAGGTGAACTGGAGTGGTGCACACACCAATTAATCCCTTAAAATAATTATTAAAATCTTAATCTATGACTGGCAAAAAATCAACCTCACATTGGAGACCCATAGGGCCTCATTACGGACCTGGCGCTAATGGGTTAACGGCGCCGTAAAAGGCTGCGGCGCCGTTAACCCATTAGCGCCTGATTACGAGGTCCCTTTGCGGGACTCGACCTTAACGGCTGGTCTACACCAGCCATTAAAGTAGGGACCCGCAAAGGGACCTTGGTGCTAAGTACAGTATCGCAATTTGCGGTACCATACTTAGCGCCTTCCCCATTCCCATTGAGCCCTATGGGGCAAAAATAGGAATGGGGAAGGGCCATGGAGGAAGGGAGAATTACCGCCCTGCCAACCATGTAATGGGGTGGTAATTCCCCCTTTCTCCATGGCGGAGTCGGTAAGTTACCGGCATGGACCATGGTGCTATTAGCACCATGGCTTTCCGCCTGGGTCGTAATGAGGCCCATAGTCATTAAAATCTCCCATGACAGGTGGCTGCATTTCCATGTGCGCGGTACAGGATATATCTCTAAAATTGAACCAGATTATGTTTTCTTCACCAATAATTCATTTTGAACTTTTGAAATGTCCTTTGCACTCCCACATATTAATTCCCTTGGTAATCTTGTTCAGAAAAGGGAAAGTTTGCTTCATCTTCTGGATATTGATCGCATGTAGCCATAATGGAAAAAATGTTCTGGACAGCAATCAGATTCGTATCTGGAGCACATGTACACATATGGGTAGTTGCAAAATTGCTTTTGTTATTAGATTGTGGTGGGGTTACCAATGTTATTAGAATTTCTTCCAGGAGCTGTTCCACAGCACTGAATTCCTCTGTAGAGATCCCACCTTGGCTAATTGGTCTGTCAAATCATTTCCAATTTTATCAAGACCATCTGTCTTAGACCTTTCACTTTCACCTTGTCTAATGTCACCAAATCTATGGTCTGGATCAGATTGCCATGTGTCAAGGATTTGTTAGAATCCATTTTGTGCATATTAACATTCAGTATTATGACAAGTTCCTGATGTTGATGATTTATGGAAGTGAAAATGGGCAGCTTAATGGGCATCAGCTCTGCCACCTTGATAAATGTGGGTACCGATTTTATAACCAACAAAGAGTTTGGCATTGTCAAACACCCAAACATTTCCAATGACAGCTACTAATCCTTTATCACCATTCTCAGTGAAATGGTGAAATTGGAGACTTTCCCTTTCCTTTTCAGCCTGTGGTTGGTGATTAAGGTCTCACCTATAATATGTTCTCTGTGAATTAACAAACATTAATGTTCTAATGTGTATACTCTTGCTATTAGTGCTTTCTCACTTTCCTCAAACTTAAGATGATAATGTCTTACTAACATATTCACGTGGTCATGCTTCTGATAGAATACCCCAGTTAAACAGCTATTGAAAAAAGCTGTTTCCAGGAAATAGAGCTTGTTTTTTAGGGGGTAAGCCAAACAAGGAGCTTGGGAATGACTTAACTTGAATTGTTTCACAACATCTGTCTGTGAGTCACCCCAATATCACTTCACAAGGGCCAAGGACTAAGTGAAATTAACCCAATACTATTTAAATGTACAACTGTGGTTGGTAAATCCTGAGAGGCTTTATAATTTATGAATATTTGGGTGGTTTCTTCGAATTCAATAAGGCTTCAACCTTTTTTTTCTGAGGGTTAAGGCCTTCATCCTTGATTTAATGACCTAAAAAGCTTACTGTGGGTCTGCACCACTGAGCTTTTTGGAGTGATGATTTATCACCTGTTTTCTGTAACTATGTCATCCACCGATTTACTTTTCATTAATGAAACTTCCACATATGCATGTTCCCTCTATCTCTAACATCAGGTATGGCCGTATGTAGGAATATATTAAATTCATTTCCACTACTGAAGTAAATGAGCAAACAGGCCAATGCATGTTGTTGCCCTTCCTCCCCTCCCTAGGTAAATATATAGTTCTGTTAACAGAGTACGGCAGTGCAATACCCATTCCTCAAATCAAAGGTATATTACACTTTAGATCTGTTAATCTGTGCAAGTCTTTGGCCAATGTAAGGGTGTGGCCACCTTGACATGTGGTCACTCTTATTTAAGTCCCTCTGGCCTGTACAAAAGTCTCCATTATCCATTTGTTTTTTATATTCCTAGTACAGAATTGTTAAAAGTAATATAAATTGGACAAATGAAACCGCAGGATTCCAGGTTTTTGATAATCTCTCTGATTGATGGACGTGAGAGTGAAATTCAGTGCAATATCAGGGTCTTGTTGTATAATGTAGGGATGTGTGTCAAAATGTACAGGAATCAACACAAAGGATGTTCTGGACATCCATCCATACACAGCTGTCCCAATTGTTGTCTTTGTAAACCGATCTCACAGGCATCAGAGAGACAAACCTGACTGAGTTGCACTGTCCTCAAGTTTGGTGGAAAGATCTCTATTTATGGCAAGGTAGCTTGTAGCTTGAAATATGATTTTTTCCTTTGAGTTGTCATCCGTAACATCGTCCATGCTATAGAGAAACACACAGTACACGAGGAAGTTCACTTTGCTTGTCGAGTCCAGAGAGTTGCAGCATCAGTATTGTCATAACAATCTACAGGCATCCGACCAATGATCTAATTATTTCCATCCATTCAAAATCTATTGAGAATATGGCCATTACAATGGAGTTAGCTTTACAAAAGAAAAAAAAAATTAGATCATTATTATCAACCAAAGATTCAATTCAGTTATCATTAAGGTCTGCTAATGGTGTTGCATGTCGAGGGAATTCTTTTTGATAAAGGACATTTACATTTTTCAAACCTTCACTGGACAAGGGTTGTCCTTCTCCAATTTTTACAGGTGAAGTATTTTGTCTGCTATTTGCATCAATAGTAGCCTCTTATTTTACTTGTACTACAAAGGCATAAGGTAGGAATCAAGTGGACCGAAATGCATTCTCAATACTGTTGAATTCCATTGGTGTACAACCTATTCTGGATCATACTCGGTCGTTAATAAAAAACAAATGCATTGCTTATCCACAGAGAATATTATTTATGTGATAGGATCACAGGTATAACCCTGCCAATGGAGGCCAATGCCCCAGAAATGATGTGGGGTAATTAAGATTAACCCCCTCCCTGCCTCTCAGGTATGTGTGGAGTTGTGCATGTGCATTGGTGCTTCTGTCTCTGACCCGGTGCCTATGGGCCTATGTCCTAGTGAACTCTCTTCTTTGATCTTTCAAACCAGTTTCCCAAGGCATGGAGGGCAGAGCAGCCTGATGTAACAATGCAAAACCCACAGAATACAGTGACCAGCATGCAGCAGACTCACCTGAAACCTGGGATAAATTGTGGATCTTGAGAAGCAGCACAACATAAAGGTGAAACTGGGACTAAAAGTACCACAATGAGCCTGGGTCCAAAGGACAAGACACGTCCCGAAACAGGAATTTACAGACTTCTTACTCAATTGGAAATTGACTGGGCTTTACCATTCAGGAGCCAAATGAGAAACCCTTAACCCACACATGGTCCGCAGCATCATTACAGGGGAACAACAGAGTAATTAGGACAGTGATATACTTGAACGATGAGGGGACCAGAGAGCAAACAGGCCAGAGACTGGATAGCAGGTGGGAAGGAAATGGACACTGGAAAGGAGGCATGGCTATGAGCCACTGTGAGGATTTTTCTAGGGAGTTTCCTGCCCACAAGCGGAGAAGATAGGAGGAGTTGATCAGTTTAGCTAGAGATTGGCCCAGGAAGCAGCTGACTTTGGGTAGTTGATAGAAGCAAAAAGAACCTTCTAGGCAGGAATGGGAGGGCTATACAACTTCAGCTGAGTCAGATGTCAGCAGAGGTGTTTGGGTGAGGTTGGAGAAAGACCAAGGGACTAGGGATGAGTGTTCAACAGGTGGAAGAGGACTTTAATAAGACATGTTGATGTGCTTGTAGAGAGTGATGGTAAGGCCTTGGGAATGAGGGAGTGATACAAATGTTGGCTGCAAATACATAGGTGAGTGTGTATGTGAGAGATAAGTAAGCCTTGAGTTAGGGGGTAGTAAAAGGGTTAAGGAGGAAGGTGTGTTGAAAAAGGCATTTTGTGAGCAGGGTGCTATATCTTTGGTTGTAGTTTAGTGAGGAGGGCACTATATCCCTAGGGGTAATTTGGGTAATGAGTTTGTCATCCCTAGTGTGGTTTCAGCTAACAGGGCTCTATATCCCTGGAAGATGAGCAGGAAAAGTAGTTTGAAGGGAGTAGAGAAGGAGTAGTAATAGGGTGGCAGGATGGGAAGGGGGGGACTAGTGACAGGAGAAGTCAGTGTAGAAATGGAGAGAGATATAATGTGTTGGGTGGAGAAGAATAGCGTAGAAGAGTGAGGTTAAAGTCTGAAAAGTGGACACCTAAAAGAAGATACCACACCAGGGCAATCAAACTACCATATTTAGGTCAATTAAGAATTACCTTGGTGGGTCATACAGATAAGGCTATGGCCTTTAAGTCTCCCAATATCAGGGTTGGATTAGACAGAAGGGGTACCCTGACTATAGAAAACCAATCTTATGGCAATCCATTTTGGAAAATTGACCATGGGCTAGGGAGGTGGGAGCCTTCTTTAAGGTTAAGGGAAACTGTAAAAGGCAACTCCCATACATTGGAGACCCAATTGGTTGTTCTTTGTACACATTTTCATAGTAACAGTCGAAACCATATTTACTTTGTAATATGATTCATTGGAGCATTGTAATTGCAATATAATGATCAGAAGCAATATCTCTCATGGCCAAAAACTATGATTTATCATTTTGGTTCCATTTGTAATCATCAGCATACACCTTTTAGTGATCAGGTGTTTAGAATTAATTAGATTAAGATCAGGTTACCATTTGCTGTTCAGATAAAATGTGGATCTTCTGGTCTTTTTGTAATTGCTTACATAGTTTTGTTACTGATGAAACTCTTTTCCAGGGTAAACCTATTTATGAGAGACGAACGTCCTTACCCCCATTAGTTTAAGTAGGGAAGAATACCTTTACTCCCTCCCTTTGAATGACAGGTAGACTTCCTATTTTCTTTTCTGAATTATCCATCAGTTGACCTTGGACCTCCGCAGAGGTTTCTGGCACAAAACGCATCAGTGAATTTCAGCACAAAGTGAAGAACCTCTCATTGTTGGGTGCAATGTTTATTTTCAAGGGTTGTGTTGAAGTCCCCTCACTGACTGGGTTATTTCTCTAATGGATTTCCACTTAATTTGATTGCTGCTCAATTAGGTAAGTACAGTTTAAGATTACGTAATTGGCCGTCCTTTTACGTCTTTTCAGAGAATGGGTTTGTGTCCAGAGCACTTGTTTCGTACAATCAGTCAAATGCAAGAGATTTCAAAATAAATAGAAAGTTGGGCTTTCAGGAACCATGACGATCATCGGATGTATGGGCCCATGTCGCCCTGGTTTTATTTCCAGTTCAGTGATTCCATTTAAATTAATTTATTTCTCATAAAAAAGTATGCAATTCTCAAAGAAGAGTGTTTAGGAGTAATACGGTAATTCTCAGCTTTCCGTTTTTTCGATGTGTTCAATACTTTCAGTGCATGCCTATTTGAGACTTTATTGACGAGAGTCAATAAATAACACTATCTCTTTAGATAGGTGCAAAATACCATTCACTTCCAGTTTACAAAGCAAGTATGAATTACTGGACAATTACCAATGTATTATCTTTACGCAGGAAGTTTCAAACACTTGACCTTGGATTGCCTTCATGTAGGAATCCTTTCCATCATCAAGTTGAGCTGGGTTAGTAAAGAACTTTCTAGAAATAAAAATGCTTTTTGAGATCACAAATGGTTTAGGTACGCTCCCCTTCTTTAGGTCACTGCTTCCCAAGAAGGGCAGTTTCTAGAATCTTCTAGAGCAGAAGGTGCATCCTCATTTTTCGGTCTCTCAAAACATTATTTTGTTTTCTGTATTTCGAACCCAGTGCACGTTTTGATAGTTGGTTCTAAGTGTTTTGATAGTTGGTTCTAAGAGGAAGTTATTGGCTCCTATCCCAGGGGATATTGTTTCCTTTAGAATCTCATCTTAGGTTTTGATTACGCCTCTCTAATGGGGGAGTTTGGTTGCATCCATGACAAGTTTAGAAACTAGATTTTAGCCTCAGTTTGTGTTGGGTCAGTATTCTGCATGCTTGGTGGAAGACTACTCTGTTGAATAGAGGGCCTTCCCTGTCTGGTAGTATCCTTAACCGCAGACCTACAGTGCTTTGGCCACCTATCTTTAAGTCCAACAGTGGAGTGCTTTTCACCTCAGTCACCCTAATTGCATCTGATGCACCTACTGTTTGATGGTCTTTTCTTTACTTTTTGGAGCTGCAGGGTTCTGTACTTAATATGGTATTGTGACTAAATCATAATCTAATTACCTAGTTCCATTAAAGTCACAGACTGAGCAATCACACATTTTAGAAGCTTAAGGGGGAAAGTGCTTTTAAAGTCTTGACTGTCAATATCAACAAGTTGATATCTGGGACAATGCATACTGGATGATTGATTCTCAGTCACATTAATTTCTGTGCTGCCTTTTGGGCATTTCCAGGCTTTCTGTACTTTGGAAAGTGTTTCAGAATGGCTGTTTTCAACCAGGGTATTCCAAGGGTCCCTCATGTTCTCCTGGGTAGTACACCGTTTTAAGACTTTCGTTCTGCACTGCATTCTTTTTCTTTCAAGGTTATGAAGTTGAGCCAAATGGTCTCTTTTTTGTAACACTCCCTTCCATATTGGTTTCCATATATGATTTTGATACATTTCTTTACTGATTCTCGTATTTGGAACACTTTATATACCCTCCTATCCAATTAACTGTCAGTGGGCAATAATTCAGCATTATTGCCCATGTCAGCTGGCAATACAGCTCTTATGTGCCCACAGGCCCGTACCAGTATGCTGAGGGTCACATAGGAGGCCGAATTACCTGCTGGGGTAGGCAATAACGCTATGAGCACCCAGGATCAATGCTGACGTGGTCCCAGTGGGTCCGCCTTTTCCCTGGCTTCCAAGTGGCTATGTCTCCAAACCATGGAAATGAAGAACAGACTAAACTTCCTCTGGGGAAGTGAAGTCCATTCTTTGTTTCCATAGCATGCAGCTAGGGAGAATCCAGACCCATTGCAGCAGTGAAAGGAGTGGCCAGCGAGCACAAGCAGTACTGCAACCAAAAGGTACATTTTAGGGCTTGGGGGCAGCATGGAATGTAGAGCACCAGGGTGAATACTGGAATCCTGACAGGTATCAGGATTCATGGCTACACTACAGAATATTTCCCAGAAACCTTGGATCCTGATTGGCTGTCAGGAATGCAACGTTCAACCTCAAGTGTTAATTGCTGTTATGAGTGAATTGTCCCAACAATGCAATGGCCATTACCATTGTATTTACTTATGTCAATCTCTTTACTGTATGTGTAAACTGTATTTATTTATGTCACTCTCTTTACTGTATGTATATATTGTATTTACTTAAGTCAATCTCCCCAGTGGCATCTTACAGGGAACTGCTGCACTCTTTTTCTGCAACCCTTGTAACATTAAGCTGCAAGTATTCTTCTATCTTCTTGCATTCTGCACCCTGATACCTCCGGGTCTGGTGCGCATTACAAATTAATAAACAAACAGACAATCTGTATGACTAAGGACCTCATTAAGAGTATGCTAATAATGGTACAAATATGCTCCAGAACATAGGGTACATAGAAAGTGGTGCCGGGTTTAAAAATAGGCTTTTTACCCTATGTAGTACTTTCTATGTACACCTGCTGTACACACCCCTGCAATCCCAACTCATAATTGGATAGTATTTCCAAAAGAGGAGGTATTTCAAATGTGGCACAGCACTTTGTTAGGACTTTTAGAATCAGAGTTAATGCAGGAAATTTGGCAAACATTTAAATGGTTTTCAAGGATCTGTTAGATTTTCTAAAACGTCAGGTTGGCCTCAGTGAACATTCTACCAGCACCAACTTCGAATAGATGTCCTCATTAGTCTTTCGATAACGTAAGCAAGATCAGGGGTTGGTTAAATATATGAAATACCTCCTTTTCGGATGTTATTTCAGGGGTGAATGGTGTTTTCTTGAAAAATCTGCAGATATTGAACCTTCCTGTGGTCTTTTTGTAAAGGTTGTCACTCTTTCTCTTGTTTTGGTTTTTACTTCACCTTACTCTTAAGTGAGTTAGATTGTCACAAATATGACTGTTTCATACCATTTTATATTTATGTATTAATAGCTGTGTATTCTTTGAAATAGAATGGCAACTTTAAGAGTCCAGCTTGAAGAAACAAACAATAGATCAATCCTTCGCCGAAGACATACATAGGATTTAAAAATAGTCTGCAGAGAGAGCTAAATATTTCACAGCCCCTGATATCCTGCAAAAGGCCTCAAAGATCTTCAGTTTAACATTCCCTGGACAACATTACTCCACCTACCTATGGACTTATCAAGCAACCTGACCTGAAGCGTACAAATAAGGCAGCAGAAGTGTCCTCTACCGCTCTGTCTAGACTCTACACCAAATACATCCCAACATTCTCATAGTCTTACCATTCATCTTTGTCTGATTCAATGATATTGAACCTGTACTCCAACAGCTCATTGAGGAAGAGCTCTATGCCCATGAGATGGCCCATGTATATGGCCCATCCCCACTGGCACCACTGTGTGTGTGTGTGTGACTTTAGTACCTTTCCTAACATACCGCTCAAAATGTGGCTGAATTCGTTTTTCTTCTTTCTAATTGTCCTACATGTATCTTACTGTGTTTCTTCTATTTCTAACGTTTTTGGGACAAAGCGATAGCATTGCTCATCCTCACGCAGGTGCTTGGTTGTATCAGTGAATTGTAACTCACTGCAGCAATGAGAGGTCTGGCACTATTAATTAATGATATAATTATAGAGGGTTCGTGTTGAGTTATTTTGAAATCTTTTAAGCATAGGAGAAACCTGTGTCTTAAGAGGATGCACTTTAATGTGTGCTTTTCGACAAACAGTGGACTCCCATTAGTCCCTCACTGCCCAGTCAAGAACTGTATTATGCATACCTACAATCAGATCAACATAGCACACACCAAGGTGTATACTCTTCTACTTTAGTTTCTGCTTTACCCTCCCCGCCATATGACAATTACACCACTCCTCTTCTGTGAGTAGTACAAAATGGAGTTTGTGCAGCTAATACAGCGCAAAGGGCTCTGTTTTCAAATGAACAGTTCCTTAGTCATAAAGTGTGAACTCAAATATCCTTGAATAAGCAGAATCCAAAATGTGGAAAGTGGTTTAGCTGCACAAACTCCATTTTGTACTGTTAACTGTTGGAGGAACCTGGGGAACCTCCTGTGCAGTGTCTGCTGCATTGGACTACCTATATTTTTTGAGAAATTGAGCGCACCTCAACCTGTCACTCCCCTTTTTTCTATGGTTTATACTCTTCTTGGAGTATTGCTGATAAGATGGGTATCCACTGATTGTGTCTCTTGTAAATTACATCGGCGTGAAATGTTATTTTTCTTCCACTATGCAATGCATATTTTAGCACTTGAGTTTGTCTGTATAATTATACCTACCATAGAATATGTTGGGAATGCTGTTTAGTCGGAGAAAAAAAAATCATTGACTCCGACAATTTTATTTTCATGCCATGCCTTATGCCATCTCTGATGGATCAGGCATTCGGTTCATTTTCCTTAGAAACATTCGCCTCTCTGACGTTCTGAAATGCTGAGCGATAACCCTGCTATGTCTGAGCATGGTGCATTGGGTGTCTCCCCTAACTTGCCAAGTCTAAGCATTCCATGTAGTATATTGGTTCCCTTTGGGAGCATTGCCGTCAAATCCCTCACTGCTTTTTGTGTGCTATACTGTGATGACATTATTCCTCTATCACTTTATACTTTGTTGCGTGGGTATGTGGATGTGGGCCAGGCTCGGAGTGGTATTTAAGGTAATAGGGAAATGTCTGATCCAAAAATGCTAGTGTGGGACAGATTTTTAGATAGAAATGGGCCCATGTGGGTCACTTTGATATGTTACTTCACCATGGGCTAGCGGTTTTGACCAGTGTTATGGGATGCAGTGATGTTTTCCAATTATTCAGATTCTTTAAAAATTAATTCTTTGATTTTTTATTCGATAAAATCACATGTAATCCAGTTTGACTCAATGAATATTATTTAAAATGCACAATTTGCATCACATTATATCAAAAACATCCCCTTTGGGTACTACTCAAACAGTCTGTCACATAAGGAATTAAATGCCATTTTCAACTGTGGGGCACTTTTTTATTTACATGTTTATTAATTTTAAATATAATACAAAGCAAGATATACATGAACATAAAGTAAAATACATAAGCCAGGATCATCACATTTATGACTACACATTCCCTATAGAGAGGAAAAATTACAGATTTGATTCAAACCAGGAAGACAATAATCTTATATGTCCAAAAATCTGCCCCTGATTTGATCAAACAAGTTCATTTTCTTATCCCTTTATAGAATCAATCTTTCCATTCTGGATACTTGTTTCAGATCATCCATCCATTCTGAAATTGTTGGTCTGTCATCACTTTTCCATTTTCTCAATAGAATTTTTTTGGCCGAATTTGACGCCCTGAAAAACCAACATCTCTGCGGAAAAGGAGATCATCCACCATGTCATCTTCACCCAAAATTACAGTTGTATAATCAAAGTCCAGATGTAACAGAAGAACTTCATTCATCCTCGTAGTGACCCCACTCCAGAAAGACCTTAGCTCATAACAATCCCAAATCATATGCTCAAAAGAACCATTAGCATGTTTGCATCTCCAACAGGCACTTGAATCTGCCAAGCCTCTTGCATGCAATCTTTGTGGCGTCCAGAAAACTCTGTTCAGAATTTTGATCTGTCTACACCTTTCTCCTACACAATTTTATGTCCCAGTGCGACCCTGGTGTCGGCCATCATCGAATCTTATTTGCCATAATCGTTCCAGGCAGAAATAGCTCACAAAATGGACAGGATTTTGAAATTGAAGGAAACACCAAGCTGTAGAACATGTCCAGTTGGTAGAGTGTCCTGATGGCAAATCTCGTTCACTGCACAAGTCGGTCCTCTTTTAGTGGACCAGAATGACGTTGAAGGCGTCACATGCTGTTGTGTTTCTCCCATGGGACATTTTCTCCTTAGTCAAGATGGGCTGTCAGGGAATATTTGCCGAGCTACTCATCAACTCTTCACTGAATGACCACCATGTGTATTTGATTGACAGCCGGTCGTAGAATGCAGCCCATCCAATTGGATAGGACTACCTGTCACCATAATAGCAGTTCCTTTCGTGGACATATATAATATGGATTTTGCGAGAAAGCTTTTGAAGAATATAATGTTTCTTGCCGAATAGCTAGTAGAAGTTTACTCAATAGATCTATCCTACTCTTATGCCTTTTATTGAAAGCTTCTGTAAACCTTGCTGCTGAGAACATTGGCCATCTAAGTGGAGTGCCCCTTATGACACCAATATCACAGGGACTGTTTCTTGCTCTATTCCTTCTGATTTACATTTTCCTGTTTGATATATTGGCTGTCTTTCCTTTAAAGGAACACATTTAGGTTTTACCTTTTTAAAAAAAATAAGCATACATTATTGGTTTTGTTCTACCATTAATGCGGAAAAGGGCAAACAATCGGTACAGTTACAGGGACGACTCTCTGTTTGCATAATATATGCACAAGCAGATTGTTCCGCCGTTCGTGCCTGCCACAAATACACATCTTTCTTTCCTGCAAGCATGCGTCAGATTATACCAGGTTGTCACAAATAGTTGAAGAGTGCATAAATCAATCTGCAAACTCCAGCCACTGAAGCCTTGCACTGTGTAATGGGTTGACAGCATAACCACAGAACAAACAGCTATTTCCCGGCATGGGTCACATCGGAACATAGGGACAGTTGTCCTCTGCTGTACATTTATATTAACAATATCCGGATCCAGCCAATGGCACGTAGGCTGGGCATGGTGTTTGTTGAAGGAAGGGAAAGGTGGCAAGAGAAAAAGGAGTACAGGGCGGGGGAGGGTGAAGTAGTCACCCCAGCATTAACTCAATTATCTGACAGCACCATCTTTTGCTGAATAATTTACTGTTGTGTTCATGTAATTCCGTTGCATGTATAGAGATAGCATTTAACCAGCAAACTGCTTCTTTAATTATTTTCTAATATCATATAAGTATTACTTATAGTCCTCCCGCTTCCAAGCAATGTAGTAACAGCTATTACTATTACCCAATTTAATAGTACTTAATTTATGAACCGCAGAATGATGAAGGTCTGAGTGAGCCCCGCCGGGAATTCGGAATTGCAAAACGCAGCCTGGCTGGCCACATATCAAAAACCAGTGTTTATCCCGTGAGATGTCCTTCTGACACCACATTCCATCCTATATGCTGTCCTCGAGCCTTAGGACCCCATCGTATCTCTGTGCTCATTAGCAAGGTAACCCAGGTATATTCGGGGACCATTATGTCACTGCTTCCATATTGATAGGCACAACAAAGTGGACCTAAATACTCAAATCAGCACGCAACACCCAGGGACGTCATTTCACCAGAATGCCAGGGGTAGCGGAAGTGACATCACATTAACCTTGACCTCTCATGACATTGCAGGAAGTGATACCAGCTGACCCCACCACGAAGTGACATCACGGCAAGCGATGGAACACAACCTTTCATCCCTTGACAAAACAGGAAGTGACATCACATAGCATTGTTCCTTAGTACACTACGAACAATATGGTTACGATATCACTGTAATGTGATATACATTTCATACAAGAATGGATCACCATATGTATCATTATATCAGTGTGTATAAGCCCAAATTACTGTGAATGCAAGCAGACGTCCAATGCCAAATGATAATTATGTTTTATTATATAGCACTTATGCTTACACACTTTATATAGTAAAAATAAACATACAATATCACCCAACCTGTGTTAGTACTCATTTATCAACCACAAAAAGAGGAAAGGTTGAGTTGGTCTTGCCGGGATTCGCACCTGCAATCTGCAGATCACAAACAAACATCACAGCAGCAGGCATTCAACCCACTGAGCTATCTTACTGACTATAGTAAAATGAGCAATTACATGTCTGAATGTGCTCAAAGGCAGAAAGCAAATTACACTCTGTAGTGGATACCATTAAACTGGTAACTGAGATTTAACAGCAGACCGTTCATCTGCAAGTCTGGTGCAAAGTTGGCCATAGTTCAAGCCTGAGTGGATCTACTTTGCACGTTTCAGAGGTTGGCAAAATACATACCATTTGGATGGTTCATAAACTGTGTATTAAAGAATTTAGAGAAGTGCAGGAAAAGCAGCGCACTCACACAGCATCCCATACATACTCTGGGCATTCATTACCTCATACATGCAAAAAAGCATCCTGAACAGCATGCCATGGGAGATAGGAAATATAGACGCATTACAAAAAAGCATTAATTGAATTGTGGCACAATTAAATCAAGGGCCACTTTATGTCCTATAATCAAACATTTCTACACTGTACAAAGCTTTTAGGCACAGGGATATTGTCAAGTGGCCCAGGACACTGAGATGGAATGTCTTGTGATGATCGTAGTAGAGACAATGGCAGAAAAAAAAAACATGCTATAACAACAACTTGTGAAAAGCAATATACATAGGGCCTCATCACGACCCAGGCGGTAAGGGGTTTACGGCGCCGTAAACAGCGCCGACCCTTACCGCCTGAGTACGAGATCCCTTAGCGCCATGGCGAATTTAACACCTGCTTTTAGCAGGTGTTAAAATCCATGGCGCTAAGGGACCATGGAGTTAATTACGCCACCGTAATTTACGGTGGCGTAATTAACGCCTTCCCCACTCCCATTATGCCCTAAGGGGCAAAAATGGGAATGGGGAAGGGTAAATGGGGATTGGGGACTTACCCCCCCGCCATGGTCCGAATGAGGCGGTAAGTCCGCCAACCACCATGGCGTAAACGTAGTTTACGCCATGGTGGTAAAGTCACGGCCCAGGCGGTAACTTACCGCCTGGGTCGTGATGAGGCCCATAGTCTGAAATGGATGTGTATTCAACTCTAAATGCTTTTTGGAAGATTTTGTCTGAATTGTGAAATTGAGGTGTTTAAGAACAGACTAAATCACTGACTCACACCCTGAAGTGTCCCTGAAATAAACCTTTGAGTCTAGCAATTATTGTATAGAATTCCAGAACGACAACTTATGTGTTATTCCTATTCTTTCTTATTTAGGGTCACTGCTCAAAATGTTACACTTGTGGAACACCCTGATTTATTTTGAAGAGGCCTGAACAATAAAGTCAGCCACTCCAGAAACAAAGAGCCACATGGAGCTTCATATATATATATATATATATTCAATGAAAAAACTTTGTTAAAAGGGACGTTATGGTTAAGTTGCGCTACTAAAAACCTATCAAATTCAGTAAAAAAACTTTGTTAAAGGGACGTTATGGTTCAAAGTAAAACCGAAAAACCCCTGAAATTCAGCAGTTATGGTAAGATAAGAAACCATAACTCGCGCCACCGTGCACTGCTAACACTAACACCCAGGACATCAAAGATGACATCACAAATGTCATTGATGACATCACTGATGACATCAAATGCACATTTACTTTTCATGAAAACTCTGTAGGAGGGATTCTTATAATGTTTACCAAAAAATGTCAAGGATCATTTGAATAAATATCATGAGCTAATTAGTGCATAAAGCAATGCATTGATATAAATAGCATTCTATTATGAAGTTCTATCCAGTATACTAAGCAACTCATGCAGAAACTTAGGCAGTGTGTGCAGTATACATGATGAAGGTGCAATATTCATAATCTTGCCATGTAGAATAATGAAATGATAACTGCTTTCTTATTAGAGTTTTGCGTACTGTGAAACATGTAATAAGTAGGTAATACAACCCACTTAATACATAATTACATTATTACAGACAAAACATAAAGAGACAACACCACATACAAATATGAGTATATACAGGGACAGAGAAGTAAGCAAAAAAGCAGAAGTAGTAGCAGAAAGAGTTCATAACCTAACTGATTATCTTTATGCAGAGAAATGATTGCTCTGTTTCAAAGCTGCTACTTACTGTATGTATGTGTATCAAATGATGTCAGTGAACCCTAAGGAAAGGAGTGTGAGTACAATGTAAACAAATATGAGCATATACAGGGAAGGTATAGTAATTAAAATAAAACTATGAAAAAGTGCTGATAACTCTAATGATTATCTTCATGCACAGAAAGGATTGCTCTCTTTCAAGCCTGTGTCTTCCGCTATATATATGTTTCATATGATATGACTTGACCCTAATCTACAAATATAGCACCTTTTCAATTTTTACTTCCTGACTGTTACTGAAGAAAACTATGTGGCTTAGATTTGCCAGTAAAGGAAAAAAGGGAGAGCCAGCCGTGTGATGTCTTCAGTGATGTCATCAATGACATTTGTGATGTCATCTTTGATGTCCTGGGTGTTAGTGTTAGCATTGCATGGTGGCGGGAGTTATGGTTGCTTATCTTACCATAACTGCCGAATTTCAGAGGGTTTTCGGTTTTACTTTGAACCATAACGTCCCTTTAACAAAGTTTTTTTACTGAATTTGATTGGTTTTTAGTAGCGCAACTTAACCATAACGTCCCTATTAACAAAGATTTTTTACTGAATTTCATAGGTTTTTATTAGCGCAACTTAACCATAACGTCCCTTTAACAAAGTTTTTTTACTGAATTTCATATGTTTTTAGTAGCACAACTTAAACATAATATCCCTGACTTTATATACATGTAACATAGAACATACTGAACCCCTAGCTAGTGATTTCGATGTCCACGGACTACCACCATGTCCACGGACATATCGAAAATCTGAGCGTGGTGAATGTAAATTTAAATAGTGTGCCCCATTTCCCCTTTGAAGTTGGCTCTGAAAAGAGCCATTTTTTTGGTTTTTTTGAGGATGCTTGACAGACACCTGTTATTTTGTATTTTTTTATTTTATTTTTCTTACTTTACTCCTAAAATCTTCACATAACCTTCTCCAAAGCAACCCTTACATTCCAAAACAGAATGGCATTTGCCATAAAAGATAAGGAAATGCCATCTTCTTTAAAATAAACAGCATTACTGGAATCAATATTCTCATTATTACAGAAGAACATACCAGCCCTAAGCATGAAGGCACACATGCCTCGGTTGATTACACACCTAGCATTGTTTTGCTGAGGACAAAAAACTGAACTGTTGTCCCATATTGCCCTAGGTACTAATCCAGAAAAAAATACTTTGGCATTTGAAAGGATGTTCATTACTGCTTGAACCAAGTGTTCCAAATCTGCCAACAAAGTAAGGGCACTGACATAGCCCAAATGGAAAGCACCAAAATGCGAAAAAACCACATGGGGACTGTTCATCCTGCCCATATCTTCACAAACTTGTACAATTCCCTGTACATTGCAATCAGGCACAGTGCTCCACACCAAAAACACGAATAAGAGGTAAAAGGGAAAGGAATCCCGTAATTGACCACCCTCATAATGGTCAACAACCTTTAATACTTAACCAAGAGATCAAACAGGCATCTTGTTATTTTTCCACATAGGTAACCATGGGATGAACCACTTGGTTGACAACTGCCAAATTCCATTAAATTAACAGGCAGTTTTTTAGAAAAAATAAATATGTTTTATTCATAAGAATAAAGTCAAACAAAAACACAATATATGTATATAAGGACAATCAACAATGAAAACAACATGTATCAGTGCAACAACATAAATAGAACAACAATCAGTCTAGGGTGGAAGGGGGCAGGACAGGGTTCTTGTCCTCCAACTTTGAGGATACTTTATGCTCTAAGTGTCTTAGTGAAAGTGCAAAATATTCAATAATTTGAGCAAAAACACATTCTATGGTTCAATATTACACACATACACCCTTCTCGACATACACTCATCCAACATGTTTCATTCCAGCAAACACACCAAAAAAAGGGGGAAAAAGGTGAAAAACACAGTCAGGGGAAATTCGTCAGGGAATTTGTCGCGTCAATTTCTACACATAGTGCACTGTAAAGCGTTTCTAAATGCTTTTTTGGTTAAAACACTGAGATCAACATACTGATTGGATCTCTAATAATTCAACTCTAGATGCATAGAGAATGTAAAATGGCTTGTATTAAATATGCCACTTTTAGCAATTCAATGCATCCACCAAACAACCATTAAGTTGAATCCGCTTGATACCTATGGAGAAGAGAAAAAAACAATAAGGGACCATTAGAACATGTGTCCCAATGTCCTAGCCAACATACACCAGTATATAGATTACTGGTAGCGAGAAAAATGATTAACTCCATTTTGGCTAATTGAAACGTGTCCTTATAATCAACACTTAATACCCACATAAGAAAAGTTTCAGGTGTCTAAAAACAGATTAGCCTTCCAAATCTATAGCTCAATATCATAGCTTATGTACACCAGTCTCACACCCTCCTTGGTGGGACTTGGCGTTATACATTGGAAAGTTAGTAGTCATATGCACTTGCTTACCATCCATTGGATGGTCCCCAGGGTCCACAAAGCCAAACACCAGTCTTAGTTCACATCGCAAGGTCCTGCATAGTCTAGAGCACCTTGCTGCGGGCTATTCGACCCCCTGAGCTCCGTAAGTCAAACGATGAAATAATTACTGAGAAAACAGAATCAAAACAGATAGCCCCGTATTAGACTACATCTGAAACCACACCACAGGCATAAACTCTTTTGCAAGAGTAGCTGGGTAATTACCTCATCACCATAGAATTCACTATGGGAGGGACTCTGATTGCCTCAGTCCGGGATACGGCACTTAGACGGTAAATTCAGAAGCCCAAAATAGCGTGATACCCACTACACGGTCTGCTGTGTGTCGGACAAATGCGCAAGGATCTTGATGCAGCAAGAAAAATGAAAGAAAAGTGATTGGAAAAAGGGCAAGTTACCTACAGATAACAAAACAGGTTAACTAGACGTCCTGAGAAGTATAATCTTCTAAGAACCGTCGGTTACCTTAATGCGGTCTCTCATCTACTTGCTCAATGCAGTCTTTCCTCGTGTTCCCGAGTATGCAGAAAGGTTATCACAGCACACTACTGGAAATAAGGGGGCAAGGAGAGAACGAGTTACCTCCCGGCCGCCCAAGCGTCCACACATAGTAAATTCAATGACTGAACGCCGCTGTTTACCTTAATGCGTTCTCAAGACTTCTCCCTTCAGCGCCGTCAACCTACCACCAATGTAGGCGTTGCTGGATGCATGCATTCGAGTGCTTCCTGTGCTTGTTTAAATGCGGAAAGTCGTCCTATGTCCCTGTAATGATTGGACCATCTCCGTCATGTGTGGAGTCACGTGATCGGAGGACGTATGGGTACACTGGGACCAATCAGAATGTAATGTTGCGTCCCGTACTGTCTTGTTGCCCGATGTGATTACCTCACACGTCAGAAGGTTCGTATTCTAATTTGCTGTTTAACAAAGTTCATTACACATGTCCGAGCGTCACTTTGCATGTACCGCCTAATAGACTCGATAGACAATAGTATGAGAATAATTGTCTCCTCCGAAGTCAAGTATCAGTCAGCTATAGGCTATACTGCATGATTGCGAACCGGACAGTCACCTCCCATATGACTGGGAAGCACAGAACAACCAGTCACCCAGGTCACCCAGGTCATCGTGACTTGCAAAACATAAATATAAAGGATGGAAAGGAGGCTAAGTCGCCATGGGTGTTCGCAAGGTAAATTCATCCTATTCCAGTGTGGTGTCAAATATTCAGCCAATCTATTTTCTCATTGAGGCCTATGGTTGCGCTTTTGGTTAAAAAAATGAGTTGTTGTTCTTTTCTGAATAGCAATTGTTTGTCTCTGTTGGTATCGGGACCAGGCGTTAGTTTATATATAACCGTCCATTGCAGATCAACGGGTTTGTGTCCGAACTCGATCCAATGGTCTACCAGTGCGGCATTGGCAGTTTTATTTTTTAGGCAACTCTTATGCTCACCTATCCTCACTTTCACCTTTCTCTCTGTTTTCCCAATATAGAGTGTTTTGCAGGGACACCAGATGGTGTAGATAACCATACTGGTGTTGCAATTGGTGTGTTTGTTTTGCTTCCAAGGGGTACCAAGACCCACATTTACTTCAGTGCTCTTTTTAGTGGAATTGCAAAAAACTGAACTATTGTCCCATATTGCCCTAGGTACTAATCCAGAATAAAATTACTGTGGCATTTGGAAGGATGTTCATTACTGCTTGAACCAAGTGTTCCAAATCTGCCAACAAAGTAAGGGCACTGACATAGCCCAAATGGAAAGCACCATAGTGCAAAAAAAACACATGGGGACTGTTCATCCTGCCCATATCTTCACAAACTTGTACAATTCCCTGTACATTGCAATCAGGCACAGTGCTCCACACCACCTCCACTCCTTTAACATCAAAATTCTTTGCAACATGCCTGCATTGAGCATACTGTTGTAAACCATGCACAAACATATCTCCAAGCACCAACACCCTGACTTTCTCCACTTCTGCCATCTTCACTACACACAGTCTCTTTGAACACAAATCCACAACCTCAACATCTGATTGGCTGATTCCTACAGTCTTCTTTCCATGCTGGATTTGCTGGAAAACCCCGGATGTAGCACACCCTGTCCATGGATCGCGTAACTCTTAGGCAGCCCTTCTACCATTTCCACTTCACTCTCTGTGCCATTCCCTCATTGGATACAGCTAAGCAGGCACACAATACGGAGAATGTCCTCAGAACACCCCCATTTTGTTTATTTTCAGGACACCGCAAGTGTTCTTAGAACACATTCAACTTGCCAGTGAAAAATACGGACAACGTCTTCAGAACACCCCCTGCGAACATTCCAGGACTCCACGAGTCTTCTTAGAACACTTTCAACTTGACACCGAATCCATTCTGTTTATTTACGAACATTTCAGAACAGCCGTGTTGTCCGCAGAAAAATCGAACATAACAAAAGCATCTAGCACATAAAAAAACAGAACATTGAACCTATCTCATACTCCCCCACCCTCCCCAAACACTCTTACACACCAACACACTCCACTAAATACAATTTTTAATCCAAGTTTCACCGCACTGTCCGCGGTCGTCAGCAAATGCAAGATGGTGGGCGCCACAAAAAATCTGATGCGCTCCACGCCCCACGCCGTCCAATCAGCGAACACGTCGCATGTTCGCGGACATCACGCAAGCCGCCTGCCAATCAGGGCACTGTCCGCGGAGCGAACCCGGAAGTCCGTCCGCGAAGCGAATGGAGATATCACTAATTTTTTTGCCTTACATTTTGGTCATTTTAAAAAAAAATACTGGACGGATTTACACCAAATTTGAAAAAGCACGCTTTCGGGAGCAAGCCACCGCTCCTGCCGCAAATTTGGTGTAAATCCGTCCAGCGGCTGTAGGCGTGCGCAAAGTTTTTTCCCATTATGTCTATGGGAAAAAACACAAGTTTTGGGACCCTCCTATAACTTTGCCCCCCCTGGACCAAACCTCTCCAAACTTTTCAGAGTGGGCCATATACTTTATTTGCAAAGATTGGTGAGGATTCGTCCAGAGGGAGCGAAGTTATAAGCCACCCAAAAAATGCTCTTCCTATGGAAACACCAACTTAACCATAACTACATGGACGCTATATCTTGTAGAAAAACCCTTCGTAACAAGTACATGAGGCCAAGTGGGCTGCACTCCCAGAGCAGCCAGAGAATATAATGTTCGTCCAGCGAAGTAAAGAAAACAGCACAGCGAATTCCAGCGAACACTTAAGTTTTATTAATAGTGTGCTGAAAGGGAAAAACCATAAAACAGGATGACACGTTTCGCGGTACTCCGACCGCTTGATCACTTGGTTCTAAAATGACACAAATCATGGACTATAAATACACATTCAACTCTATGGTTTATACAGATTATCTTCCATTTCAACGAAGCATTCCTAGTCCTTTCTTAGGTCGGCCATTTTGAAAGGTCTAGGCCAAATGGCCATGTGTATCGACAGCAGGATATTAAGTTCTAATACCATAAAATGGCATAGACATGCAGAGAAATATAATAATAAGTCGCATAGTAGATTGCAGTAGCTCGTGTACATGGTTCAGTGTGCTTAATGTCATGCAAATTCAACATAATCTGAAGAACTGCTCTACATGAATCAAGATAATATATATATATATATATATCTCTAAAATGGGCCAGAGTGAACACACTGGCATACTTACTTTGCACTCCCAGCACTATATTGCCGTATAGCAGCCATCGGTCCATGAAAAACAGCACCATAGGACATGCAATAAAGTTTACAAATCTGGATTTTTATTGAAAATAACAATGTTAAAAAATAACTGTTTAGCTCCAAATAGTGTCAAGAGACAGCCACAAATAACCTGATGTGTTTTGCGACACCTAGCCGCTTGATCACATAGCTTACCATTGGTATGCCCGCCCATTTAATAGCCACGTATCATGACAAATCAAATCACTGATGTCATCACTGGTGACAACCCTCATTGCACTGTATATAACTGGTTACATAAATAATGGAATAGACATAACATTATTTATAAGTTAGCTCATGAAAACTTTGATTACCTTAATAATAATTTAGGCTGTGGACTTGGCCATGACAAAGACTGGGGTCACTGGCCAGCACCAAAGCCCATAGCTAGAGGTCGGTCAGTGTACAAAAATACCAATGTGCATGGTTAAAAGTCATGCCTAGTAGGTCATCAAAGTTTTAAAATATACAGTAGGTAACGTTGAAAGCTGTGGTCAGTGGCCATGGCTAAAAGACATAGCTAGTGCCATGAATATGTCAAACTATATAGTCGGCACAGCCAAAGGCCGTGGCTACTAGAATTGTGTTGAAGTCCATTGCTGGTAGCTAGTTAGCGTATATAATATACAGTGGGCATGGTGGAAAGCCATAGCTAGTGGTTGGTTAGTGCTGTTTAATACACAGTCAGCATGGCCGAAGGTCATTGCTTATTGCATTTTATTATTTTAAAATATACGTTGGACATGGCCAAAAGATGTACAAACTGCTCAAGGTCCAAGCCCATGGGTATCAGCCTATTATTTTGTTAGAATATATGTATGTGCACAGCCAAGGATTGTGGCCAGTATTGTGCTAAAGTCCATGGCTAGTTCCTAATCCGGTTGAAAGCTATATCCACTGGTAAAGGCCAACATATATGGTTGGTAGCCTTTTAGTGCACATGGATGAAGGTTGTGACCACTGTCCACAGCTGAAGCCCATGACTAGTACTCATTTGTGTGCTAAAATATGTTCTAAAATATATTTGGCCATGCACACAGACCAGGGCTGAAAGCCATTCTTAATGCCAGCTACTGTTGTAATGTAATTAGTGATGTCATCAGTGATGTGATCTGTGATCTCGAAGGCGAAGGCACACACCGTTCAGCGCACACACCTAAAAAAGGGGGTGAAACACGTGTAATGGGGAACAACACGCAAAAATGTGGGCTTTACAGGGGAAGCACTGCAGTAAAATCCTTGCAACGCCCACATGCGAGCTAACAACATGTATTTATGGAATTTAACAGGGCTCACCGGCACGCAGCAAAAGACGCGCAAACCCAGAAACACATACGCCACGTGAAAGCTGCCCTAAGCACCCCCGCACACCAAAACCAATGCATAAAAGTGCACGCAAACAACAAACGCTCATATACAGCTACCATGAATGTACCATTCCTCACAGCACTGATCAAGGGACACCGCAGGAGGAGGAGGAGGATAGCCAGGCCCTGCATTTATTTAACCAGGACCAGATTTTTTGGGATGTCTGATGACCAGGTCTATGGCAGGTATAGGTTTCCACCTCATATCCTAGGACTCGTCACCGAGTGGGAGGATGATCTCACATCATCAACCCTTTGCTCCCAAACTCTGAGCCCCTTGGAAAAGGGGCTCAATGTACTGCATGTTTTGGCCACTGTGTCATTTCAGCGGACAGCTGCCATAGTTGGGGCTGTCTCACAGCCCACGCAGTCACGCTGCCCACACCAGGTGTTGGCAATCATGACTGCACGCCCCTCAGTCCGCAGGCACATATCCATGCCCAGAACACCTCTAGAAAGGCAAGCTGTGGTCCAGGACTTCTGTGGGGTGGCACACTTCCCCAAAGTGATTGGTGCCATTGATTGCACCCATGTGGCCCTACGTCCACCTAGGGCCACTGAGCACATCTATCTCAATCGCAAGCACTGGCATTTCATCAATGTGCAAATTGTATGTGATGCCAAGGGAATCATTACCTCTGTCTATGCCAACTAGCCAGGGTCCACCCATGATAGTTTCATATTCAGAATGTCACCCCTAAACCAGGACCTGCAAGCAGGGAGGCATGGCAAAACGTGGCTCATTGGTGAGAATAAATGCCTGTGCACATGCATGCATGTCACACACAGAAAAATAGACAAACCAAACTAATGACAACCATTATCACCTCCCCAGGGGACAGTGTCTACCCTTTGAGCACCTACATGATGACGCCAATACGGAACCCCACCACACCACCCCAGTTAAGATACAACACAGCCCATATTGCAACCAGGGCCATAGTGGAGCGCACATTCTGAGTGCTGAAGTCACGCCTCTGCTCCCTTGAACACTCCGGTGGCCAGCTACTTTCTGCACCACCAGTAGTGTGCAGGATCAATTTTGGCAGCATGTGTCCCTCACAACATTGTAACATGGTGGGGAATACGGGTGGACATCGTGGTGCCCCCACATACCAAACCACATGCACACCTGCTGTGCATGGGAGGGGAAAGGGCACGCGGCGAGGCTGCCCATATCCATTTTATGGCACAATTTTTCTACTAAAATGCCACCCCTGCATGGCACATTCGATGATGACAAAGGAATAATCAACTGTCACAACCTTAACAGCCTGAGAATGTGTCCATGGAAGTGCTACATTGTGTGCATCCCTAGCTACTTAAACCAACCCAATCCTGTGTGACCAAAAGGCACACATTCAAAATGCAGAATGCCACTACCCCCATGAAAAACAGCTCATCCAAATACTGGTATGTCACCTAAACCCTCCCATACACCATGTCGCCCGTCCGACACACCATGCCATGGAATGTAAAAAGTCACAAATAAATGCACAACACATGACACAACTGTCACAAAGTGCATTCTGGCAAATGTAAATAGGTCACAAACAATTCCCCCTGACACATAAAAATAAAACCATACACAAGAAGATCCATTTACCAGCATAACATATCATAAACACAGGACCCAACAGTGAAAATGTGAGACAGTGACCAATCACAATAGCACACGTGCCTCAATGTGACAAAGCCACCACATGGACCCCTTCCATCATGAGTGGGTCTCTGGGGGCAGGGTAACACATACAGCATGAAGGGTATCAATGATGGAGACAGGCAAGGTAATACATGAAGCTGTAACATAAAAAAAATACACATTTACCAATAGCCAAAGCAAAATTCATGCTAAACATGCACTGGTCAAACAATCACGAATCCCATCAAGGGGTGTATACACAGGTTGGACTTTAGACTGGCCACAGAAATGATGGAAGCTCAATGCCTCTCTGTACGTTACTGTCACACGCTGCCCTCCTTGCAAGCCCATGGTAGGGGAAAGCAGGAGTGGCATATGTGTCTGGACACCAAGCCACAAACACAAGACAAGCCTGTATGGGCCCAGCCGGAATACAAAGTGGATGCCTCTGGGTGCCACACAAAGCAACACACTATTACATGAATGCACAATAGACAAAAAAAATAAAATGCCCATGGTGGACCCGGAGGGGGAGGGGGAACCACCCACGAGGGAGGAGGTGCAGGGTGCACCTCAACACCCACATGTGTGGATGTTGAGAATAAAAAAAAAACTCCATGGGTCCATGGCCTGCACAGCTAGCCTATAGTGGGAGAGCTCTCATCGCTGTCGGCACCCTCTGGTGAAACATTAGAAGGTGAGCGTGACAAGGGAGGCTGACCACACCTAGCCCTGGTATACTCCTCAATGGCAGCAAGCATGCAGGCCTAAAAGGTCTGATTCTGCATGATTATGGTACGGAGGTCCCCATGCAGCACCTCACATGTTGCATGGAGTTCCGCTTGCAAGGCCTTACTTGATGCCCGGATCTCCTCCCGGGTTGCATGGAGTTTCACATGCAAGGCCACACGTTATGCACGGATCTCATCCCGGGTTGGACGGAGGTCAGCAGAGATGCTGTGGGTCAGATGCACCATCTGCTGTTCCACCTGTCTACTGCGGCCCATCTCAAGTGCAGCCAGAGTAGTTCTGAGGGAGTAATTCTCTTCCCTCAGGGTATCCCTGTGGGCCTCTGCCTCTGCAGCCATGGCTGTGCGCAGAGCACCCAGTTCAGTCCGTTGGTCCCTGATGCGAGCGGCATGTGGAACGCACAGCCTGCTGCCAGAGTTCCATCTGCCTTTCAGGGGGGAGAATGGAAATGTCCACCCTTTCCACACCCTGAGCCATCATCTCACATGATTCCCCCTGTTGCTGTGCAGTGGGATACATGGAATTCTGCCAGACAGTATTCCCAGGTGGCACACGACCACTGAGGCCGGACACCACACCTGCCAGGCCCAAGGATACCTGGCCCTTGCTGCGCTGGTGCTGCCTGTGCCTGCAGGACTGCATTCCACCCTTACTGAGCTGCCCCAGGAGCAGGACCAACAGTGTGGAGCATGACCCTGCATCCGTAACCACCACAGATGGGCGTACCAACACTGACTAGCCCCTTGAGGGTCTACCCCCCTGCAGGTGTGTTGGACAGAACAGTATCCACAGCAGAATCACTCACCTGCAACAGCAATGAGGGTTCAATGTTTGATTACACACCAGAGGCATAGGGCTCCTCAGAAGTGTATTCAGAGACACCCCTGGCCAAGATGTTCTTGAGCACCAATGGATTTTCATGGCCCACCACACCACGGCCTCCAATGGTGCCTGGTTTGGGCTCTGAAAACGTCAACCCCTCCACCATCTCCTCCTCCACGTCCTCCTCCACTGCATCCAGTGCCTTATCACCTGCAGAAAATCAAAAGAAGACATGAACACACATGTTAACAGCATGGGCCACACACATACGTATCACAATGTTGACAGCCAACCCATGAACCAGCCATGTCACACATGACACAAACGCAGGCACGTAGTGTCAATGAGATTTAAGGGGAGCCTGAAAGAAGACATGGATGCATGTGAAATGGCAAAATAAGACATGTACTGCATGGTGCATAGCACCTGCATCACACACAAGCTTGTGACTGGCATAGTCCTTCCACAAACATGATGTTATGCTCACCTTTTCCCTGTGGGGGTGTCAGGCGCTGGTGCGTGGAGTGTCTGCTTCCCTGGGTTGAGGCACTGCGCGTCCTATGTTCCCTGGACTGGGCTTGGGTCAGCTCCTACGACAGGGGAAAGGGTGGTGAGTGAGACTGCCTGTGCCTGCCACCTACGACCCCACCCCGTTCCTTCCAAACGTGTTCCCACTCCGGGATGCTCTCACCTTGTGTATTTGGTTGGTGGGCTCTCCTTCTGCTTAGTCTCAGCAGGGGCGCAATGTCCTGTAGGATCCAGTTACTTCACTGATCCTTGAGTCGGGTGGCAACCGAGTACTGCTGTGGTCGACACTCGTGTTGCTTGTGTTGCTCTACTAGTTATTGTCCGTGTAGTCCATTATATTGTATGTTGTCCGTGTCCAGTTATCTGTGTTGTCCTTTGATGCGTGCCGCAGTCCATGCTCCTTTCACTGTTGTGGCTCTTGTCACTGTTGTGGCACTAAGCCCACCTTGGTGTGCGTTGGTTTGGTGCAACGCGTGTGAGTGGCTGATCCAGTGGGTCAGGGTGGTCTGCCTTGTGTCCAGGGGCCAGTGCAAACTCAGGTGCGGTTTGCGTGATCTAAATGTTCTTTCTGTCTCTTTTCCAGGAACCTGTGAGCTGGTGTGATGAATGAATCCGATTGACGGCGATGGAAGCAGTGAGTAATGCGCGGCTGTGGCAGAGCGTGATGAATGAGCTCAGTGATTAACCTTGTTCTCCTTTTGCTTGTGCAGGTGCCGGCAACCGATGAAAGCTGGAGTCCTCGACAAACAACCGGAACGCTGCTGGAGGCACAGGTAAGTCAGAGCAGGTGAGTATGCGAGGCCCGATGGCCTCTGGCTTTTCTTTGCAGGTCGGTGGAAGGTTGCTGGCAGAAGTTACTCAGAGAGTGTTACGCTGCTAACTGCAGAATAACGCAAAGCACGCCTTAGGGTTTGGGTCGGGCTTATATAGCCAACCATGCCCTGCCACACCCAGGGTGCAATGAATTCCAGAAGTTCTCTGCCACGCCCATGATTGCAGACTAATGCAAAGGCTAATGGCTCAGAGCCACACCCTAACAGCAATTAGCACAGAAATCAATCACTCAGTGGCAGACCGACTAAACCTGGGTTTTCCTTGGGGTTAACTCCATGGGCCTGGTGCCAAAGGTGCCAAAGGTGCCAAAGGCACCAGGGCTGGGTCCAGGTGGCCCTCCTTTGAGGCTTTATCCAGTCAGGGCCCTTAATGTGCCCCAATGTTCCCACTGCTGTTGGACTGGGGCGCTCTGGTCTGCTCATCATGACAGTACTCCCCCCCCCAAGACCCCTCTCAAGGGAATTTCTTTCCTTGGTTCTGGGTTGGTCGGATGGTTGCGATGAAAGCGCCTCACCAACCGTGGAGCATGGACTTGGTCGCTGGGTTCCCATGTTCTGTCTTGGGGTCAATATTCTTTCCAGTCCACGAGGTAGTACAATGTGGACTTTGTTACCTTGGAATCCAGGACGTCCTTGACCTCATATTCAGGTTCACCATCCATAACTACCAGAGCTGGTGATGGTCTAATCCTTGTCCCTGGTGGCACTGGTTTAAGAAGTGAAACGTGGAACACCGGGTGGATGTGCATGTTGGAGGGTTGGGATAGTTTCATAGCAACAGGATTGATGATGGCCTCAATAGTAAATGGGCCTATGTACCATGGTTGGAATTTCTTTGGTCCCTTCAGGGGTATGTGCTTGGATGCCAACCATACTGCATCCCTAACCTGGTAAGCTGGAGCTTCCTTTCGGTGTTGGTCAGAAAACCTTTTTTTATCTTTCCTTGGCCTTGATGAGGTCATCAGTTGCTTCCTTGAAAACACAAGTGATCGTGGAGTGCAAGGTTGTTACTGCTGGCATCTCCAGTGTATCAGGTGGATTGAAAACAGATGTCCATGGGTGTCGCCTGTATACGGTGTAGAAGGGGGTCTGTTCGGTGCTGATATGGATTGAATTGTTATATGGGTATTCTGCTATCCACAGCACGTCTTTCCAGATGTCTTCCATTTAGTGCAGCATGCTCCTCAGGTATTGATCCAGCGTCTGGTTTGTCCATTCGGTTTGGCCATCGGTCTGGGGGTGATGGATTGTAGATAGGCGAATGTCGATTTGTGCTAGTTCGCAGCTTTTTCTCCAAAACTTGGAAACGAACTGGCTGCCTCGGTCTGATATCAGAAATGATGGGAATCCTTGTAAGCAAACAACTTGCTCCAGAAACACCCTTGCCATTGTGGACGCAGTCGGCAGGTCTTTTAGTGGGATGAAATGGGTCATCTTTGAGAACAGGTCCACCACTACTAGGATGGTGTTGTAGCCCTTGTGGGGAGGCAGGTCCATGATGAAGTCAAGCAGTAGCACGTGCCAGGGTGTAGGAGTTATAGCCAGGGGACGAAGCAGATCCCAAGGTCTTTGTTTTTGGGATTTCTTCTGTGCACAGATCCCACATGTTGACACATGGTGGGCTACATCCCCTCACCAGGTTGGCCACCAATAGTTCCTCTTGATTTTGGCCATCGTCTTGGCGAGTCCCGGATGTCCCTCTATTAGTTAGTCATGGTAGCTGCCGATGACTTGGTGTTGCAGCCTTTTGCTTGGAATGTAGAGACGTCCCTGGTAATAAGGCAGCCCATCCGTGATCGTATTGATTTGTCCTTTCATCACCCAGGCTTGTTGGGCTGCCTGGTTCATAAGGCGTTGGACTTCAGCTTGCAGGGCATCCAGAGGTGAAGCAGTGACAGGAGCACCCAGAATCCTTTATTCCGGGATGATAGCTAGATGGGCTGGTATCGCGTATGCATCTTCACCCTCACCCATGCGGGACAATGCGTCTGCTTTTCCATTGCGAACCCCTGGCCGGAATGTGATCACATAGTTGTATTCCACCAAAAAGAGGGCCCAGCGGAGCTGCCGAGACGACTGTGCTTTGGCTGATTTCAAGTATTGCAGATTACGATGGTCTGTAATCACTGTGACCGCGTGCCTGGCTCCCAAGAGGTAGAGTCTCCATGCCTTGAACGCCACCTTGATGTCCAGGAGTTCCTTGTCAGTGACTGCATAGTTTAGGTCTGGCGCTGAGAACTTGCGTGATCAGAATGCTACCGGGTATAACTGGCCGGTATCTGGGTTTCTTTGGGAGAGGATAGCCCCCATGGCAACACTTGAGGTGTCAGTTTCTACCACATAGAGGAGATCGGGCAGAGGGTGTTGCAGAACCGATGCTGTGGTAAAATTCTGCTTCAGCTCCTGGAAGGCCTCTTCTGCCTCCATGGACCAACTGAAGCATTTGTTCTTCTGAAGTAGGAAGGTAATTGGATGGACGATCTGGGAGAACCCTGGAATAAACCGTCGCAAGAAGTTTGCAAAACCACGGACGCTCTGAACTCCTTTCACAGATGTTGGTGACGGCCAGTTTAGAATGGCGTCCACTTTGTGGGTGTCCATTTGGATTCCACGTGGGGTGAGGATGAAACTCAAAAACTCGACTTGGGTTACGTGGAAGGAGCATTTTTCTAGTTTGGCATACAGATGGTGCTGCTGGAGTTTTTGGAGGACCGCTCGGACGTGGGCGACATGATCTTGCCTTGAAGTAGAGTAGATCAGGATATCGTCGATGTATACTAAAGCACAGACTTTGAGCAGCTCCCGGAGCACATAGTTCATAAAGAACTGAAACGCTGCTGGGGCATTGCATAGCTCAAAAGGCATGACCTGGTACTCGTACAGACCATGCTTTGTACGGAAGGCAGTCTTCCATTTGTCTCCCTTTTTCACCCTTTCCAGTTGGTGGGCCGCTCTGAGGTCTAGTCTGGTGTAGATCTGGGCATCCTTAACCTAGTCTAAGAGTTCTGGGATGAGTGGCAAGGGGTATCGGTTCTTCACCATGATCTGGTTCAGGGATCTGTAATCTATGCAGGTCCTCAGATCTCCTTCCTTTTTGGACACAAAAAAAGGGACGAGGCTGCGGGCGACTTTGACTGGCGGATGAAGCAATTTTTCCAGGTACTGGTCCAGGTAGGTCTTTAGGGGGTTGTTTTCTTTTTCCGTTAGTGCATAAATCTGGCTATATGGAATTTGGGCCCCAGGTATAAGGTCGATTTAGCAGTCGTAGGGCCGGTGTGGAGGAAGCATGTTTGCTTGTTACTTCTGGAAAACATCTTCATAGTCTTGATATTCTGGTGGCAGTGTTCCTATCATACCAATAGTTGATCTTCCCCTTAAGGGGAGCTTCACCTGTCCACCCAAGGGGGCTTTTTTTCATAGCAAGTTTCCACACAGTCACCAGAGAAGGTTAACACTCTTAAGCGCCAGTCGATTTGAGGATTGTGGGCCTCCTGCCAGGGTATTCCCAGGATCATCTGGAATTGCGATGCGCTGCAATGCGCTGATGAGATCAAAGATGATGTTCTCCCGGTGAACATCCTGGCAAAGAAGGTCACTTCTTCCATGCAGCGTGTTACCAGACCCGAGGATAATTGGGTGCCGTCGACTGCCATGATGTTTTCTTTTGCCAATTTTTTCCGGAGGGGTATACCCATTCTTTCTGCCAAGTCTTGATCCAGGTAATTGCCAATTGCGCCGATGTCCACGTACACTTCCAAGGTGTGCATTTTGGACGGCTGGTCGTGGCTTATCAGGATGACTGCTACGACTAGGTGCGAGGCTTGAGGTCATTCATTCTCCTTGCTCGACAAGCGGACCGATATGCTTGCCGGACATTGGAATTTCCCGAATCAGGTTCTGTGTCTTTGTCTGTGGCCCCCACTGTCTTTCTGGGTGGTTTCACTGGGCACTCATAAAGAAAGTGGAGTTGCTTGCCGCAGTACAGGCATAGCTGCTGCTTCCCTCTCTTTTCTTGTTCAACTTTGGTAAGAGGGATCCGCAAGCCTCCAATTTGCATTGGTTCGGGATGGGTCTCGGATTGCCGAGTTTGAGCTTCTTTGGGTCGCCGGGCGAATAGCTTCTTGAGCTCGAAGCAATGGGTCATTACGGTTGACCAAGGGAATCGGCCAATCTGCAGCGCTGCCTCCCAGATAAGAGAGCACGAACGCGACTCTTGACTGGTCGTTTGGGAAGGTCCCTGGTCTGCACAGGAAGTGCAAGCAGCACTGGTTCATGAATATTGCATATTTGTTGGTATCTCAGGTAAAGGGTTCGGCTGGGGCTGGGGGCATAGCTCCAGGGAGGACAAACTGCATGGGCGTGGACTGTGAAGGTGCGGTAAACAGAGCAGATCCAGGCAGTGGGGCTTGCCTGGCCTGCGTTTGTAGTAACTGCCAGGCTAGTTTGTCTGTGCGATCATGGTTTACAATGAGTTCTCTTCTCAGGGCATTGGTTTCCTGTCGGGCGGTGTGCACCTCGGCATGCAACTCCCCCAGTAAGAGGGCTAATTGGTTGGTGGAGTCTGAGGCTTCCATGACGCCCAGGCAGAGGTTCAGGGAGTGGTGCTTCGCATTCTGTTATGCTCACCTTGTCTCCATGGGGGCATTGGGCGCTGGTGCGTGGAGTGTCTGCTTCCCTGGGTTGAGGCGCTGTGCATCCTATGTTCCCTGGACTGGCCTTGGGTCAGCTCTTACGACAGGGGAAAGGGTGGTGAGTGAGACTGTCTGTGCCTGCCACCTATGACCCCCACCCTGTTCCTTCCACATGTGTACCCACTCCGGGATGCTCTCACCTTGTGTATTTGGTTGGTGTGCTCTCCTTCCTGCTTAGTCTCAGCAGGGGGGCAATGTCATGTAGGATCCAGTTACTTCACTGATCCTTGAGTCGGGTGGCAAACCAGTACTGCTGTGGTTGCCACTCATGTTGCTCTGCTAGTTATTGTCTGTTTAGTCCGTTATATTGTATGTTGTTCGTGTCCAGTTATCTGTGTTGTCCTTTGCTGCGTGCCGCAGTCCGTGCTCCTTTTACTGTTGTGGCTTGTGTCGCTGTTGTGGCACTAAGCCCACTTTGGTGTGCATTGGTTTGGTGCAACGTGTGGGGGCGGCTGAGCCAGTGGGCCAGGGTGGCCTGCCTTGTGTCCAGGGGACAGCGCGAGCTCAGGTGCACTTTGCGTGATCTAACTGTTCTTTTTGTCTCTTTTCCATGTACCTGTGAGCTGGCGTGATGAATAAATTCGATGGACGGTGATCGAAGCGATGAGTAATGCGCGGAGGTTGCAGAGTGTGATGAATGAGCTCAGTGATTAACCTTGTTCTCCTTTTGCTTGTGCAGGTGCCGGCGGCAGATGCAAGCTGGAGTCCTCGACAAACAACCGGAACGCTGCTGGAGGCACAGGTAAGTCAGAGCAGGTGAGTATGCAAGACCCGATGGTCTCTGGCTTTTCTTTGCAGGTCTGTGTAAGGTTGCTGGCAAAAGTTCCTCGGAAAGAGTTATGCTGCTAACTGCAGAATAACGCGAAGCACGCCTTAGGGCTTGGGTCGGGCTTATATAGCAAACCACACCCTGCCACTCCTATGGTGCAAAGAATTCCAGAAGTTCTCTGCCACACCCATGATTGCAGACTAATGCAAAGGCTAATGGCTCAGAGCCATGCGCTAAGAGAAATTAGCACAGAAATCAATCACTCAGTGGCAGACTGGTGCCAAAGGCACCAGGCTGGTTCCAGGTGGCCCTCCTTTGAGGCTTGATGCAGTCAGGGCCCTTAATGTGCCCCAATGTTCCCACTGCTGTCGGACTGGGGCACTCTGGTCTGCTCATCATGACACATGACAGATGCCAACACACAGATGGCACGTAGCATGGCCATGGCCAAACTGTCAACCAGACCCAGATGGAAGCTCAATACTACTGTCCATGAACCATCTACAATGCGGTTACTGGTCATTTGGTCGAAAAAAAAGGTTGACAGGACAAATGGTTGACGCAATTTGGTCGAAAGACAAATGGTCGAATTTTTTTTTTTTTTTAGTATTTTAACATTATTTTTTTTTTTGGGGGGGTACCCCCCCAACCCTCTTTTTTTGCTTAAAAACCCTTTTTTTCCTAAACAAAAACCTGAAAAATATATATAAAAATAAAAAAAAAAATTCCACCATTTGTCTTTCGACCAAATTGTGTCGACCATTTGTCTGTCCACCAATTTTCTTTCGACCAAATGACCGGACAGCGTACAATGCATGTCATTTGAAATGTCATTGAAATCACTATGATAAAACACACATGTGTCACAGGCTGCAATGACGCTAGGGTGTTGAAATACAGTGAAGGAAGGCACATGGATTCATCAATGGCAGGTCACCTTGACATCACGCAAGTGAAAAGGCATGTGGAAGGGGAGAAAAGGGTTCAGAAGTGTGTGGGTGCAGTGCAGTACATGTGTACGGCCTCAACTATCATTGAGAACACAGAGGCAGTATTGTGAATGTCATGGACTGATGGCAGTGTAATGGCAAGTGCAGTCATTCTGTGTAAAGTGGTTGTAGTGGGTTCTATGGATACGGTAAACCCCAGTACTGTGTTGTAGCATATAGTGTGGGCAGGTGTCAATTGTATTCTTTCAGTCATCTGGGACTACAATAGGGGAGAGGAGGACAGTAAGCACAACACATGAGGAAGTGTTGACGAGGAGAGGTAATTACTGACGGGCCCATTGGTCAGCGGTCACCCTTGAAAACTTGTAATACAAGATAGCTGCAGCGTGTGAGGACAGGGTGCAGGACTTACATACTCCAGCACAAATCAATACTAGGGACTCAGTAAATTGGCAAAGGGAAGTCCGTTTAATGATACATACATCAGCTTATGGAAATCAGCAGCATCGCAAACACCGGTCTCGTCCCGACTTCCTCGAACTACAGTACAACAGCCTCTTTTATGGGCAAACTTTGTCATCAATGACGTACACTTCTATAAAAAATCATCATGCAATATAATTGGTTGGGAAAGGTAACTTAAGTATAGGTGTTATATCTGTATATGAAAATAAGGCATACGGATTGGATAACTCTTATCGGGTGGGCATCTATGCCCATCCCTCTACACCGCACGTGATTGACGTCACTACAAGTACGACGTCTCATTGGTTACAATGTCTATAGTACCCTAGATTACATGGTCCCTTGTGATTGGGCGAGTTACACCCCTAAACATAAATCTCCACTTTTAATTAGCAGCATGCAGAATAGACACCCTGGTGCCTGGTGTCCCAAGATTCACCCTGCCTCCCTTCCATCAATCAGTGGTTTAGGGCTATGTGTCAATTAGTTGGCTGGGTATGGCCTCGGATCTGTAGTCTCTTATCAGGAAAAGTTATGGCACCCTCTGGTTCTAAATGAAATCAGGCGGTGGTACATCTTCATGCCTGTCTGGTCACGTGTTGGTCTACCGTGAATCTGCTTCAGTTCTCAGTCTTTTCGTGCATTTGATTCTGTGTTCGCTTGGCCACCTGCATGGGCTTCTTTTATCTTGACCTTCACGGACGGCTGGCGTGCTCTGAAGTTGGAGCCTCGTGAGCTCATGCGCACCTCCCCTTCTCTGGTAGACCTCGATTTCCCCGGCATGAGCCATCCTTTGTTAAGTTTCGATCCCGCTCTTTTCCTCAGATGTGAAACTCAGCCAGTTGGGCCTGGGCCGCCTGGGCTTTCTTCTGCTCAAACAAAATGGAGTCGCACGTGTACATTGTGCTGTATTGAGGTAGACACATATAGTTGGCGCATGCCGCTCTATTCTTCTACTTAAGCAATGCAGGCGGTATCGATTACTTAGCATCTTGCATTTCAAGCTTATTTACAAATGTTCAACAAGGCAGTTGCTTCCATCCTGTCTCATGGCACCATTCTCATACGTATTCACAGTGTCTCTCCCCTTCGTCCATTACAATTCTCCTTGCAATTGTCGAAACTGTCATGCATAGCTTTCAGTAGGGACTTCTGGTTGTTCTCGGGGCTGTCTAGGCCCTTAGTCTATTTCCATTGGCCTTCCATTAAGGCCTTCGGGGTATCCTCGTGGACAGTCTGTAAATACTTGTCGTTTCATACCAATCGCAGGTACGGTTGTCTGATTGGGTACCGTGCTGCCCAGGGTTGCCTGGTTATGGGCATTTCAACAGGTATTGATCTTCTAATGTACACAGGGCAGCGGCCCATTGCCGCCCTTGTTGGTTCAGCTGTTCCTCGTATGTCACATACCACGGCGAGTACCTTACTGGCAACTCGCACTGGGGGGCAGGGGTGCAGGTCATATCTGGGACCTCCTCTACACTCCCCCCTCTGGTCGGTTCATCGACCACTCCTACTTCCTCCTTTATATTCAGTTTCTTTGATTCCTCAGCTTCTTGCTCATCGTCTCCTGGGTTTACACAAAAAGGCGTGAAAGTATGCAGTTTTGGTGTCCATATCTTTATCACCCCTTTCAAGCTTCCTGCTGTTTTCACATGCTCATCTTTGTTCCAGGTCATCAACTGGCATTGTCCATTTGGACTGCAGTAAATCCATTTGCCTTCATACCTTCTTCGTTTCTTGGGATAAGTGAATTTTGTTCCCTCTTGTGCAAATTCACTGGCCTTCACAAAGTACTTTATTTCCTCATCTGTCAGGTCTCTGGGCTTCCAGCCTGGTTCAACGTCGACCATAATTTTCATCTCAATGGCCTTCTTTGCAGTTTTCTGGCACTGTGTGATGATTATCTTGATAACACAGAATCCTAGCACCACCATTGCTAGCAAAGCTCCCAGGACCTTGAATATATCTGCCATCCATTGCAGGACCCATGAGAATAAGTTCCCAAAACAGCTGTCATCATCTACTTCATCTGTTTCCTCAGTCATCTGGTTTTTCAGGGTCGTTAACATGCTTATGGCCTCTGTGAGGGTTCCATTTTCTTCATCGTGTGATACTATAAATGTGCCACCTGATTCTCCGATTTTTGCACAAACACCTCCATCCATTGCTGTGATCATGTCAAGCACATATCTGTTCTGGAGGGTCATCAGTCTAACCGCTCTCATCTCTTCTTTGCCCGCATTGAATCCTTTTATTGTGATGTTGATGGTCTGCAGTAACTCCCATCTGGTTATCTGCAACCATTTAGGATTCACTCCAATTTGGATGTGTGGCAGGAGCATCGTGGTGAATACTGTTGAAGTGAGGCTGAACAGCCTGTGTTTGTATGGAATCGCATAGAATGCTTTTTCTGATTTGGCAGAAAAGTAGTTTTCTCTCTTCATTCTGGATATCAGTTCTGCAGATCTCCTCCTTCTCAGATGAGCATCTGCTTTCGGGAAGCTGTCCAGATTCAGATTGTTTTTTGGAATCACCAGTGCGGGGACATGGACAGTGACCAATGTACATATGCCCCCCCCAATTTCTTGGCAGTCTTATGTACGCTTTGGATCCACACGCCCAATAGCGGTCCATCAGGACTGCGGTTCCTTGTGCCATTCTTGGTGCCTCATATATTCGTCCACAGTTTTGATTTTCCCCCATTTTCCTTGTACCATTATTTCTGAAGCACAGTTTCGGGTTCTCCAACTGAACTATTTTCAGGGGTCCTCCTCTGTCTTCGACCCATGTTAACAGCTTTGCCAATTTTGGCGATAGAGGTTTACATAACCTCTGTGAGTTTTCTACTGCTTCCTTGCAGGCTCCAAGGACCATCCGAGCTCGGCAGATTACTACTCCTTCTTCCCATCTGTATGGGGAAACCACTGACCCGCAGATCTGCATTTGGCCTCTGTTCTTCCAGATTTGAACCTCTTCTGCAGTTTTTCCTTGGACGTTCAGTCTTGGGTTTATTTCCCATCTAATTCCTGATCCTTTGACGTCAGGGTTTTCATATTAATAACGTGATTCTTGGTGTGCACCCTGTTTCTTGTTTTGATGTCCTGGACAAAACCGTCTTCTTCTGGGAAGTCTTTTTCGTTGGCCCATATCAGTGAGGCGTCTCTTCCCATAAACTGCCCTCTGGTGTTGCACATTGCTACGTGTGAAATGCAGTGTGCCGTGGGGACGTCACCTTCTACTGCAACAAAGATTTTGGACTTGTCCATGCTATATGGCAGGAGTGCACAGACGAAACATTCTCCTTCTGATTTCCTTCGTCCAACTTCCTTCATGTGCTGGTACCATATGTTGTTTCCAAGATAGGCTGTGCTGTCCAGGTAGTCGTTTAGTTCAGTGTCAGTTTCATATGGGTCTCTCTTGATTCTTAACGTTTTTCTGTAGTTGGCTAACACTATGTCTCCAAATGCGTCTGTTCTGCTCTTTCGTTCAGGCAGTCTCTCGGGCGTTGTCCTTGGTGGGGCAGGTCTCACTTCCTGCACTGTCATAGTAGAGGAAGGGCTTGCATTTCTTTTCTTTCCCTCGTACACTCTGTTGTAGAACTCTTCCCACCACCATTGGCTCGTTATCTTCCCAACGCGTGGTGGCATTGTAGGCCTGTTGCTTATCTCTGGCTTTGGAGCAGATGTGCTCGTTATTACAGGTTCTGTGGTTTTCTTGCTCAACTCTTCATGTAGTTTCTTTGCTGTACGTATGAGCGGGAACACATACTTGACTACCGCATGCGTTTTCTCAGTGATTTCTTTTGCGACTTCCTCCGTTTCATTGAGTGATTGTGCTATCTCACTTCGGTTTGGTTTGTCACTTTGCTCCCTGCTTTCTGGAGCTGCTTGTTCCACCAGGGATTTCTCCCTTTCAGTTAGTTTGGCCTGCGGTTTTGTAGCCATTGACAGTTGCCCTTGTTTGTGTGCACTCAGTATATGGGTGCGTGCCGTGGACAATGCTATGTTATCATTCATTCCGTGCTGACCCTGTCTCCAGCCTTTCTCACCATTCATTACTTCAAGTGTGTACGTGTTGCTGCTAATTACATTCAACTGTAAATCGTTTGTTTTATCATCAGTTTTTCTTGGAACAGGGATGACAATATAAGGTCTGGGTGCTTTTGTGGGCCCCAGATGTCCTTTACCTGTTGGCTGCACGGTCATTGGGATGCTTCCAGCACCAATAAGAAAGGCAGTTCTGACAGTTAGAGACAAAAATACTACAACAATCACTAAGCATATACATATGAAGGCCTTGAAAGATATCTTACAGCACCTCCTTCCAGGAAACCGGGGGCGCCCCTCCACTGGTGGCACAACTAAATTACTGTTTTGGGCCCCCATCTCGAACAAGTCCATAGTCAATAGATTATTTATTTTCTTATCTTGATTTTCGTTACTTAAAAGTTCAGCAAACACTAAAATGGCAGGTGCAGTTCAATATCCCCCCTCTTGCGAGTGATGACGGAAGTCTCTAGTTATGGAGTACAGATCCTTTGCTAGACTATGGAAAAAGGTTAGACTACCGTTTTTAGCACATCACATTCTTCCTGCATTTGTGTATACAACACATTTCCAGGGCCCCTTCCCAATTCGTCTTGGCCCTGAGGACATGCAGGAATTTGTTCGCAGTGACACCATAAAAGGATGGCTTCGCTGCACATCACGCATAGATAAACCATTGAAAAAATAAAAACAAAAATAAAAATAACAGTGAACATATGAGAAGGTAGGAAAAAATAAGAAAAAGTTTGAAAAAGGTAAACACGGCAGTGAAGTTCGTTGCTCTGCTCCTTTCGCTTGGTTCTTCGAGGTCGAGTTGCTGCAAAGTCTCTCTCCCCCCCATTTACTCCACTGTGGGATGATGATGTAAAACAGAGAAAAATAAGAAAATAGGAAAAGAAGTTCAGGATGCAGTTATCCCCTTTCGATTCGTTCTACGTTGGAAGCATGAAGAACTGTGTCTTTGTTTCCTTGCTCTGCCCCAGGCTGGGGCTTCTAAAGGGTTTTATCTTGGATCTCTCCTTTCTAAGGCTCTTCTCAGCAGCGGATGTCCATGATTGCTTCTCAGCTGTGATGCAATAGCTCTCAGGAGTCTGTTGAGTTGTGCATTTTTTGCTGGATCACAGAGAAACGTGGGCACGTCGACAGTGATGGGTCTACCCACTAGCTCTGGAAAGTTCTCGATGAGGTGAAAGAAGACTGTGAAGGCAATTCTGCTATCTTCAGGTGATAATGACATTTGCTCTGATTCTCTGTCTCTTAGGTCACCAGTCTTTTTGCAGCGTGATCAGTCCTTGCCTTCTCAATCTGTCCTTCGCCGAAAGTTTCACTAGAATTCTCTCAGAAATTTCCTCTGAAAGCTAGACAGTTCCATTTGTAGCTGTATGCTATAGAAAAGTGCTCCTATCTTTCTCGCGTT
Organism: Ambystoma mexicanum; assembly: GCF_040938575.1. NCBI lineage: Eukaryota > Metazoa > Chordata > Amphibia > Caudata > Ambystomatidae > Ambystoma > Ambystoma mexicanum. Next base: position 980,069,930 of record NC_090925.1, read on the forward strand.
GGCAGGGTCTCTGAGGAAGGTGAGGGCGTCAACCTCGGCAGGTCTCCCTACCATTTCTGGATAGTCTGCAACGAGTCTAATTAGAACATTGTGGGCTGGCTGTGTGTCTGCAGGGGACACTGGCATTTGCTTCTCCTTGCTGGGTCCCGATCACACGCCTCGCTTTTGCTTTGAGCAGTCTTTGCACTTGCCTGCTGCGTGGTGGGCTACAAATTATTTTGTTTACTCCATATCTGGTTTAGAAAATGATTGTTTTGGGGATCTCTGATGAACGTCAGTGTATCTGTGGTCCTCCCGACAAGTTCTGGGCACTCCTCAATGATTCGAAAGAATAACGTGTAGGTCACTTCGTCAATGACTGCTTGAGGCGGGAGCATTGGTCTTTGAGTCACTGTGCTCAGGCAACTCGGCGAAGACCTTTGCGATGACAGTCAATAGTGGCCTGATTACCTTCTTATTTTCTGGATCTTGGATGAATTCTGTAACACTAGTTTCTCTCCCTATGAGTGATGGATAAGTCAATGTCACTAATTGGAAGTAGGTGAGTACATCCCACCTAAGGCTTCTGCTGGGGTGTACCATAAGTTCGTGAACAAAGTCTTTATGCTGGGTCGTTCAGGATAACAGTTTCAGTTCTCAGGAATATCCGGTTCTGTTGCTTACCAGAGTCTTAGAGTTCTTTGTCCACTACTCTGTGGCTCTACGTGTTTAAGTTACCAGTGTCACTGCAGGTTCAAAGTATGCAACCTTTTCCTTTGCCCTGCGACTTCAGCTGCACATTGCGTTTGTTTGAAAAGTCTTGTATCTCATTCAGTGCTTAGAGAAAAGTTCAATGTATAGCCGCAGTTTTCACAGTGAGCTCTTCAGTTTGTCTTTTCTGCTTGGGCGTCCTTCTTCCTCACCCTAGACCTTGTCTGCACGTGCTGTGGTCCTTCCCCGTTGTCTGTAACTTCCACAGTGGATGCAGTAGGAGCGCCTTCTCCTATGAAGGGCTTGATGTCATTCAGGAAGATCCAGGCACTTCTTCCTTGGAGCTTGACAGCGGACGGGGTGCAGTCCTCTATGATGAAAGGGCCATTAAATTGTGGTTCGTCCCAGTTCTTCCTCGTAAAGTTCTTCACTAGAACTCTGTCCACCGGGAAGACAAGGGGTGCGCCTAGTCTGAGAGTTGCACCTGCATTAGCATTGTCTGTTGTGGTTTGTGCTGTGCTGTCCCCTTTCCGCGGTGGCTGCAGCTGGCCTGAAATGACAGATGTACTAGAGGTAAGACAGTCAAGGTAATTCTTCATTTCTGCTCCCAGAACCTCCCTAGCGGGCTGGGCATCACATCTAGCTCTATCTCGGGGGTAAGAGGGATTCTCATCCTTCTACCAGTGATAATCTCGTGCGGTGTGAGGTGATGGTCGGAGCCTGGCTGGTTCCGAAGCGCATATAATGTCAGTGGTAGGCAGTGCAGCCATCCCTTCTTTAATGTGAGCTTCAGTTTGGCTATCTTCTCTTTCAACAGGCCTTGAGGCATTCACATATGATATTTCCTTCTGGGTGATACGCCGATGAGATCTTGTGCTTTATACCAAACAACAAGCTAATCTGCTCAAATACTGAGTGTACGAAATGGGGCCCGTTGTCTGACCTCATAACCTCACACCCCCCCCACCTGGGGAAAACCTCCCTCACCAGGAACTTTGCAGCACAGCCAGCGTCAGGGTGTGTGCAGGGCCCCGCTTCTATCCATCTAGAGAATGGACACACCACGACAATTAAATACCTGTACCCATTACAAACTTGAATCATATCGACATAGTCGATATGCAGGTGCTGGAAAGGCCCTTCAGGTCTGGGAATGATTCCTCTCGTCACCTTCAATGTGTGCCCAGAGGTGAATTGCTGGCAAATTATGCAATTGACCATAAAGAATGCAACATGCTCCACTAAATTCGGCGCAAACCAGTCTTCTGAGAGTGTTGCAGCAAGATTTTCTTTTGACATATGGAAAGGGTAGTGGAGCTGTTCTAACGCTACCTTTAGGAGGGTGACAGGCATTACTGGTTTACCAGTGCTGTCCTGCCTCCATAACCCATCAGAGGGGTTTAAAGAACACCCTTGACACTTACATAAATTCTTCTCATCCTGAGGTGCCTCCCCCTGGACTTCCATTAACTGTGTCTGCCCCATATTGCTATAGGCTTCTGGAGTGGCTCGGGCTATCATCATTCACTCATGGGTACGTGCCACCTCCACATCCATGAATGTCTCACCCTTGGATGCCAGGCGCTTGGCTTCCGTGTCTGCTTCATGGTTTCCACGTGACACGAAATCTGTTCCTTTGGTGTGAGCGGCGCACTTGACGACCGCTATGCACACTGGGAGCTGTAGTGCTTTTATCAGCCTGTCCAACAAGGCTGCAAGTTGCACTGGCGTGCCGTCCGCTTGGAGGTAGCCCCTCCTTTTCCATCATGCCAGGCCTGCGTGCACGGTGGATGTCACATAGCGGAGTCATTGTACACTGTTACTTCCTGGTCTGCGTGATTCTCAATGGCGAGTGTAAATGCCACTAGTTCTGCAGCCTGTGCCGAATAGTGGGATGGTATTCGTGCACTGACAAGTACTTGGAACTCTCCATTTGCCATGTGTTTGATCACGGCCACGCCTGTGTACCTTTGCCCGTCTTCTTGGTCAATTCTCGATGACCCGTCAATGAAGACGACTTCTCCGCTTGGCAGAGCATTCTCTCTTATTCTGGGGATTTCATCATAAAACTCTTCATAATTGGCACAGTCATGCACAGGTTCTCCCTCTGTGACTGGCTCAGCAATAAACATAGCAGGGTTCACAGTTTTGCATTGCACTATTTTGATCGATGGATTTGAGATAATCACCTCATATGCGGTGCTCCCTGTGACGTCAAGGTGCCCTTTGGCTTCTCCAATATGGCAAATAATGAGTGCTCAACATATAATGTCATGGAGCAACCCATCACAATGGATGATGCATTCTCGATGGCAAACGCGGCGGCTGCTAAATTTTGCTCGCATCGGAAGTGGCCCCTCATGACCGAGTCCAAGCTCCCACTGTAATACACTAGGGGCTTGTACCCCAGCGATGTTCGCTGAGCGAGCACTGCCGTCATAAAATTGCCATTGGTATGAGAGAAGAGATAGAATTCCTCTGCATAATTGGGGTTCCCGAGAACTGGGGCCTTACAAATTGCCCCCATCAGTTCTGCAAACCCCTTTTCCATTTCTTCAGTCCATTCCATTTTTCCCTCTGTTGCCTGGGCTTTTTTTAAGGCCTGGAGCAAGGGCTTGGTGTATGAGCTGTAATCGAAGACCCATGCTCTGACATAATTGCATAGGCCTAAGAAGCTCTGCGTTTGTTTTACCGTGAGCGGCTTAGCCATGTTCATGATAGCTTCAGCCCTCTCTGGTGTTACCTTTTTCCCTTCTTGTGAGATTAGTTGCCCTATGTATAGCACCTCCTGTTGGCAGTATTGCAACTTGTCCTTGTCCACCTTGTATCCCTTCTCAGCTAATATGGTCAATAGCTGAACAGAGTCGTGTCGGCATTGTTTTTCAGTGGTGCTGCAAATCGGAATGTTATCTACATACTGCAAAACAACACTGTCTACTGCAATGTTACTTAGGTCCATTTGCAGGACTCGGTTAAAAATGGACTGAGATTCACAATACCCCTGTGGCAGCCTTGTACTTTTCAGGCGCGTTTGTCTGAAAGTAAATGACGTCAGGTCTTGTGAATCACAGTGCAATGGGATCGAGAAAAATGCATTCTTCAAATCGATCACCGTGAAATATTTTGCCTTTGTGGGTATGTTGCACAAAATAGTGGATGGATTAGGAACTAGAGGGAACTCGGCTTCTACTATGTCGTTCAATGCTCATAAATCCTGGATTAAACGCCAAGACCCTCCCTTCGATTTCTTGACAAGATAGATCACTGTGTTACAAGGTGATTCTGATGTTACCAGAATGCCCTGCTCCATCATGGCAGAGGTTGTCTTCGCAATCCCCTGGTCCGCTTCTCTGGACCAAGCGTATTGTCATGCTCATGGTAGAATCGCTCCAGGCTTGAGTTTAATCTTCACCTCTCCTGCCCCCTTCAGGAGTCCTACGTCATAAGGCCCTTTTGTCCATACTGTGACTGGCACCTGGGCCATGTCCTCCTCAAAGTATTCTGGTCGTGCCATCACTAGCATCATTCGCTGTGGCACTTCTCGTTTGATCATTTTGACCCAGAATATGAGACTTACTTCCACCCGTGTCTCCTCTAAGTCAGGGTGCTCTTCGAACAGATCATCATCTGTGACATCAGTCACTCGATACCCTTCTTCAATGGCGATAACTGCACCATTGCCTTCCTTCGTCATCGTATACTTCTACTAAAACCACCTTTCCCTTTACTGTGGCAAACTGTATTACCAAAGGAAATATTTGTCCCTCTTCTTCATGCATGGGTATCCTTGGTCTAAAAAGAAACTCGTCAGGGGTCCTCATTGTTTTGCCTGCAAGGCCCGGCAATCCCGCATGAGCACTCGCACGCCATATTCGAAGACCTCCGGCTCCAGGGGTAAAGCTCTCATAGCTGTACGTCCCGAGTATGCTCTGATCATTTTGCATACGTTGGAATAATGCATTCCTGGCGTGGAGCACACAATGCCATCCTCAGTGAATGAGATTGACATATTCAGCTTTGTCATTAGATCTCGACCCATGATGTTTACTGGGGACTGACGTGAGTACAGTAAAGGCACATTCATTTCATGCTCTCCCACGGAGACCGGGAAAGTGTCTGTGAAGGGAACTCTACTATGAGCTCCAGTGAAACTCTGCGTGTCTATTGCCTCGCCGGACAAGGAAAACTTGCCATCTCTTATGCACGAACACGTTGCACCCGTGTCAAATAAGAAGGAATACTCTTTTCCTCCTATGGTGACATTTACCCTTGGTTCCCTATTAGGGTCTGGTGTCACCGATAGGATAGAGCACATCCGAGTTTCCAGTAAGCTGTTCTATTTTATGTATAGGTTCGGCCCACTATAAGTTTGCAGAACACCCCCATTGTTCACCCCTTGTGGTACCGGCGGCAGTGCCTGCTGGGGTTGCCCCTGTTGCTGCATGCTATAGTTTTGTGCATTTCCCTGTTGTGGGGTAGCCGGTTGATTTACCGTGCCTGCCCCCATCCCTTGATTGTTCTGCCACATGCCTTGGCTTCTGCACATGCGTGCCACATGTCCTGTCACTCCACACAGCCAACACACTGGCGGCAGTCGGGCCATCTGTCCATCTGGCATAGCTGGACTGCCCATTGGTGCGCTTTGGCTACCACCTTGAACATTTTGAAAACCTCCTTGGGTACCTCTAAAGCCTCCCTGATTACTCTGCCATCCTCTTCCTCCAAATCCCCTTCTTCTCGGATAATATCCCGCATTACCCCGATTGTTCTGTGGCGGGTTAGTGGCACATTGTGCACTCGAATCGGCTGGGCTTGTTAGCATGGCTCCCTCGAGCGCATACTTCGTGAGCTTTCTTTGCACCAGCTTCACCTCTTCTCCCTTACGCGTTGCCTCTTTCTTTCGATTCTTTTCTTGCAACAGCCTACAATAATGGGCAATTGTCAACTGGATTTCGGCCAACGGTTTAGCTTCTATTCCTACCAATTTTTTGAGTTGTTTTGCACCGGTTCTGGTAACCCTTGGCACATTATAGGATAGAATACAGGGATAGATTTTGTCCAAGACTCATGCGTTTCAAGCACCCATGCGTCTTGAAAATTCTGGATGTAAAGCAACGGATCCTCTGACTCTTTCATCTTCCGGGTCATAATGGCTCCCATGTCTGATGTGTCAGGGTATATCGTTCGCAGCGCTTTCCACACTGCGGCTCTACAATTATTAAATGGCGCTCCGTCATGAGAGGTGTTAGTTATGGTTACCCTAGGGTAGCCTGTCCTCTTCCACACATCGTCTGCTCTTTCTCCGAGTATAGCAATTAGGAGACCATTGATGTCCCCTATGGCTAGAGTGACTCCCCCGTCATTTTTTCTAGCTCATGTATCCACTTCCCAGCTCCCGATGTCAACATTGGAGGCTTATTCTTTAAATTTTCCCGGTCCATGTGTGGCCAAGGAATATATTGCGGTCTTACTCCCCCTTTCTCTAGCAGTGGGAATTGGAATGTGCAATCCTCCTTTCCCTTTTCTTTACCTCCTCAGTCTCTTGCTGGGGTGGTGTTCCCGCGTTGCTTTCTACCTGGCAGGGCCCTTAACCTATCTGTATAGGCAGGTGCCGACGGCCCCCTCTGAGCGTGGTGTGTTTCTTCATGTCGGCTGGACTGTCCAGTGGACTTCGATGTCCTACTTACGGACTCACCAGCCTCTGACCATTGTACCCCTCGGTTCCCTGGGAGCTGCCTTTCGCGCTGTCTCCCTTCGTCATACATCGCTTCTTCTGCGTCCTCATCGGAGTCAGACTCCGAATACTCCCAGGTTGCACAACTTCTTGCATCATCTTCGTTCTGCCTATCTTCTAGTCTATCTAGGGAACGTCCCCTACTCTTACTACTTTGGGTGACATCCTCTGTGTCATATAACTGAGTGCTCTCTAAGCGCTCATCTTCCCTTCCCTCTTGGGAGATTTGTTCCAGTCCCATTTCATCATATATTTTATCAATCGCTTCCCTGATGCTTTTGGTGTCGAAGTCATCATCAATAATTGTCCTACTTGTACCTGGCACTGCATCACTTGCTGGAAAGAACTCTTCTATGTCTTCCCAGTCTACAACAGAATTGGGTTTTTTCACTTCCCGCTGCAAATATTCGAAGTCTCGCGCCCTTTGTCTATGTTTTCGTTCCATTTCCTCATCTGTTTCCTTGCGTTTCCTTGCGTCCTCTCTAATCTTATCTACTTCCCGCATCCTTTCGTCTCTACGTTCCTTTGCCTTTCCAATCTCTTCCTTCCTTTCATGCACCCTACGTTCTTCCTCTAACTAACTAAAGGGATGATCAAATACCATGAGAAGGAAGCAAATATAGGAGATGGAGTTGAATGAATTGCTTGCCTAGGACCCATATGGACTTGCTGGGAATGCACAGGGTCCAGGAATGAACACTCATAGCCACTGTGAGCCTATGCCATCCGCACAGTCTGTTTGAGATACCCTGCACCAAGGCCAAAGGATGTTCCACACAGTCCAGGTCTGGCAGAGTTGCAGAGGGAAGAGTGTATATTCACAGAAATTCGGGTACAGCCGTTGCAATAGTCCGCCATCGGAATCACCAGTCCCATGGAGACAGTGAGCTGCTGGGGGATGGAGAGGTAAGGAAGAATGCCACTGAGGAGGATCACCTCGCAGAGTGACCTCACAGAGACGTCAGTCATGTGACGATAGAAGGTGAGTTTTGAGGAGAAGATCATCACAGGCTATACGCGACCATTGGTTGGAGCAAGAATAGGGCCAAGAGAGGCTTCACAGAGATTGTCATGGAAGGAGGGATCAGGTGTGCTGATGAGGATTGCCTCCGTGTGCAGGACATGGTTTGTATGCAGTCTGCATGACAACAATCAAGTATCAGTCCAACATCACATGGGTCACACATGGCATCATGCAAGCAACATTCACATGGCTTGGACACACACACATCATCACTCACCGGACATTGTCTCATAATTTGGCAGGTCTACCATGCCATTGACCTGCTTCACTGTGATGAAATCACCAGCAATCTCCTTGTGTGCAGTCAGTTCTTCGTCCTCTGGTGGTGTCCCTCTGTCAGTCACCAGAGTAGAGGCGTAAATTGCAGCCAACTTGTCTTTCGTTCGGCGTCGGAGGTCATTCCAACGCTTAATGACATCATCTGCTGTGCGCCTCTCATGTCCCAAGGCACTTATACGGTCCGCGAGGCACTGCCAGTGGGCCCTACGCTGAGCAGGCGTATGTGTGCTCCCTGCCCGCACCAGCATGTCACGGCCGTATTCCCTCACGTAGTCCACAAGTGCGTCCAGTTCCTCATCACAGAATCTCTGCTTCCTTGATTTGTGGGACTCTTGAGCCCTGTCTGGGGTACCAGCCTGTACCGCTGGAGCACGCAGCGGTACAGGCTGTGCTCCAGCGGTACAGGCTGGTACCCCAGACACGGCTCAAGAGTCCCACACATCAAGGAAGCAGAGATTCTGTGATGAGGAACTGGAAGCACTTGTGGACTACGTGAGGGAATACGGCCGCGACATGCTGGTGCGGGCAGGGAGCACACATACGCCTGCTCAGCGTAGGGCCCACTGGCAGTGCCTAGCGGACCGTATAAGTGGTGCGGACACTGAGTGGCTTGTGCCGCTCTGGTCAGTAGGGGCTGAAGTGCAGTTTGGACTTGCCAATGGAATCAGGCAATGATGTGACAACTGAAGGTCGGACTGCATGTTGCCAGGACCCTGCGCCGCACCTGCCTTGGTGATAAGGGCCGGGACTAATCCAGTCCTGTCTGGGTTACCCAGAACAGGGGTGGTGGTAGCCGCAGCTGCCCCTGCAGCTTCCACACCCTGGGTGCTCGGGACAGCAGATGGCAATGCTTGTCGGATTTGATAGGAGCTGGGGATTTCAGCAGCAGCTGTATCTCCCTGACACGCTTGGGTGGGGGAATGGCTATCCCTGCATGGGTCTGGACACCTTGCCCTCGTGGACCACCCTGGCCACGTCGCCCACCTTGTCTGCGTTGCCCACCTTGGCCACCCTGGCCACCTCGCCCACCTTGGCCATCCTGGCCACCTCGCCCACCACGGCCATCCTGGCCACCTCGCCCACCACGGCCACGTCTGGGAGGTTGCCCAGCTTTGCCTCCCTTACCACTTGTTGCCCTTGCAGTCATGGCACTGATGTATTAGCGCAATGGGAGGTGCAGACAACAATTGCCCTGGGCAATTGGAGTGAGAGGGCAGGGTTCAGGATGGAAAACGTACCACTGTGCTCCAGCAAGGCTGTATGTGATCCCTGGGGAAAAAATAGCGGGTCACGCAACGGTCAGGCACCCCAAAAACAATAAAAACATGCACGCGACCCCTCGATAGCCCACGTTCCATGAAAAAACATTGTGCAATACGCTGTGGCACCCAGAAACACAAAAAATGTGTACGCGGGGTACACGTAGGCTACTATGACCTCGAAAATGGGGTATGAGACACACAGGGGCAACCACAGTGGGAAAAATGTGTGCGCGACTCACCCTCTACCTGGAAAAATGAAGAAAAACACACACGCAGGCAACTCCCCCACCAAAACAAGAAGTACACACTACCACAGTAGTGAAAACAAAAAAATATGAATCTCACGCATCGGTCTCCACGAAAAGCACTTACATTGCACTGTGTTCCTATGCAGACCTTTAACCCAAGGGCCTTTCCTCTGATTACACGCTAATGTGCTGTTTCCGCACGTGCAAAGTCACTCGGCATCAAGCTGGCCACGCGAAAGCACACGGAAGACCCACACTCCTGCCCACAAGGCAATTTACCTGCCTCCAACTGCCCTGAGCTGTCTCCTACGAGCCATCTGCTGCTGCCCGCCCACTCTGTGTGCCTGCTGCCCATGTGCCCTGCATTTTGGTGCCTATACTGAATCCATTGCCAGGGAACCTGTTGTTGTGACCACCTCTGCTGATCCTGAAGACTCCCGACTGCCATACCACCACTCCACAGCCCAGCCCCAGGACCGCCTTGGCCACCCACACCTGCCTATGGGGTTGCAATGTCCGACCCTACACCATCTGAGGCAAGTTGCAAGCCCCCGGCAGAGAGGCAGAGGGCTGTCAGATACTCTCCTAGAGAAGTTGGAATCCTGGTGGAGCAAGTCCTAGGGCATTATGATGCCCTCTTGCCTGGACCATCGCGACTCGACAAGGAAGGACGGACTAAGATCTGGGCGGACATCGTTGGTGCCATCAACGCGGAGGGGGTGGCACCCCGCAACTACCAACATGTACGTAAGCACTGGGAAGACTTCAGGTCCAGGACCCTCAAAAAGGCCCAGTGCCTCCTCAAGGCTGGTGATGATGGAGCGAAGTGCCGGGGTCGGTTGACCAATGATGAGATGCGGGTCCTGGAGAGCATCGACCCAGTGCTGTACACCCAGGTCTTGGATTTGGTGCTCCATCTGGAGTCGACTGGTAAGTGTTCATGTGTTCTTGTCCACCATTGTGCATGTGTATGTTGACGTGTGGCTGGAGTGTGCACCTTGGCCTCATGTCTGGCATGCCTCCTGTACAGATGTCTGTGTGCATGTCCCTAACAATGCTGTATGTGAGTCCATTCAAGCATGTCCCACATCAATGGTGTCTGTGTTGCAATGCGTGATGCGCACCGGCATGTAATGAGGTGCACATGTTTGCATACCTGTGTCTGCACTGGGGCATGCGAGAGGTGTGACACATGGGTGCTTATGTCACCATCTTGGAAATGCATGGTGTACATGTGTGTGTGTCTGAGTAGTGAGTGTGTGACTGGCCAACCCCATGGATGCATGACACATGAGCATCTCAATGCGTGATTGACTCATGTGGCCCAGTTGTCCCCAAGTGCACTGTGATGGGAGTTCTACATGGCCTGATGCATGACTGTTAGGTGATGTGTGTGTATGTGATGTGCATGTACCATGATGCATGTGAGGTTCAGCCCCTCCTCTGATGTGCCCACATTGCCTTGTACATGGATGTGAATGTTTGTTGCACATGGCATTCATGTTTGTGCATGTGTGTTGATTGCACTGACCTGTGTTTTGGGGAGGGTGATGATGGTTGTGATGTTTGACAGTGCCACTCATGTGCATTTGCTTTGTGTCAAGCGGACATTTGTTCGGTACACTGATGCTTGTGTTCAATGTCTCCCTATCCACAGCGGTGATGGAGGAAGAGGGTGGAGATGGCGCTGTGGAGCACTGCAGCAGGGAGGCCTCCACCATGCCGAGGCACAGGGCCCAGTCATCCTCCCAGGTACAAACATCTTCCGGGAGCGAGGAGACTGGTGCCGCATCCGCAACAACAGCTGCGGCTGCAGAGGGGAGGCCCAAGAGGGTGAAGTTGGTCGTGGGCTCCTCGGCAGCAGGAGGGACAGGTGAGACTACACAGGGGCAATCCGATGCAGAAGACAGTGGGGAATCATCCAAGTTGGTGGTGGACGAGGAGGAGGCCACATCTGCCCAGAACATGGGGCCTGGCGGGGGAGATGAGGTAGGTGTGATTGGTGCAGCCCAACCGAAGGCAGTGTAGGTCACCATGGAGGGGCGTGTGACTGAACTTGCCCCTGACTCTCTGACTGCATCAGAAGGAACCTGCAGGCATGCCTCAGGCCAGACCCGTTCAAAGGTAGCACATGCATCCAAGGAAATGGATATTCCGCTACCTGTGGATGAAGCAATTCGTGACAGGGTTGAGCCGATGCTAGCCGGTATTGCAAGGCGTACAGGCGCCATTCGTGTTGATGTGCAGGCTTCCAATCAGGTGCTTGCACATCATCACAATGAGGTATGTAGCCTCATGACCTGGCTAGCTCAGCTCATAGTCACAAATTTCTTACGTGTGCTGTCCACTGCTGTGACCCCCCCTCCTCCTCTTCCTCCAATGTGCGCCAGTCATCCTCCCTGCCGTCTTCCAGCCCAGATACCACCAGGGCCTCCTGTGTACCTGTCCCGACCACGGCCGCCAGTCTGGTGGAGACCACATCCCTACCACAGTCGGGAGTCAAAGGAGGATCAGCAGAGGTGGTCACTTCAGCAACTGGACCAATGGCAATGGAGGTAGTGCATGCACCAAGCAGCAGGGCATGTGCACGACATCCCAGGGGGTAATCATCCAAGAGGCTGTCCCCGAGGCGCAGGCACCAGGCTTTCCGGTGGCGGCAGCAGTCTCGATGTGGGAGGTGACAGGACTCAGAGCCCTCAACCTCAGGGGGCAGGTATCGGCCATTGGGAAGGAGGGAAACGTGCACCTTGACACAAGGATGTCTTCTGTGTTGCAGCGAATGGGCCAGAAAATCGGAGTAGAATGGCAGCATGCAACACTCTGCCTCGAGCGGAGAGGTGGGCCGAGTTCCTCGAGAAGTCTCGCAGGGAGATTGAGAGGAGCACGTTGGAGTCCCTGCGGGTGCGCGAGTGGAGAGCAGATGCCCGCCTCAGGGAAATAGACGCATAGTTTGATGATGCCCTGGCCAAAACTCTTGGGGGAAATGGTGAGTCGTAGGACTAGCCCGCTGCCTTTGTAAATTGTTCATTAGGGTTAGGTTTCCTTTTTTTTTGTTTTAATTTGGAGTTCATGGACTTTGCTCAGCATATTGTATATGGTTATTTTTTATAGTACTTTTAGGATGTCCTTGCATTTTTGGGGATCATGGACCCGTGACCTTTGTATATAGTTGGAACTTGTCGTTTTTCATCACATTTATTTTTTCCATGGAGCAATGGTTTTATTCAGATTTTTCTTTGCATTTTTTCATATGCGTCAATGGACATGGACCACTATTTGCATTCTTTCATTTTTCCATCTGTATTTTTTTTCCCAGATTTGCATTTAATTTTCATTTTGTATGGTTATATTTTCACTGGTTTGATTTTTATGTGTTTTATTTTGATTCTGGATCATTAATACATTTTTATATGTTGGAGTACAAGTGGTGTCTGCTCTCAATGTTTTGGTGCATGTTTCAATCTTCCTTGTCCGTATTACGTGTCCCTGCTGTTGAGCAATGTTGTTCATGTGTGTGCAAATATGCAGGCATGTGTGACGGCATGTAATGGGGAGCAGCAACAATGCATGAGTGTTGAGGTGCACTGTGTGGATGCAGCGTGTGTTGGGATTTTGGTGGACATATGCTACATCATTGCATGGTGTGCAAATGTGGAGGCTGGGGGATCATGAGTCGGGGCCTGCCTGCAGGTTGCCATTACTGGTTGGTGGTGGGGGGACATGAGTCAGGGTCTGCCTGCAGGTTGCATTCACTGGTGGGGGTGGGGGGGGCATGAGTCGGGGCCTACCTACAGGTCTTCATCACTGGCGGGGGGTCATCAGTCGGGGCCTGCCTGCGGGTTGCCATCACTGGTGGGGGTAGAGGGGACATGAGTAGGGGCCTGCCTGCAGGTTGCCGTCACTGGTGGGGGTGGGTGGTACATGACTCGGGCCTGCCTGCAGGTTGCCGTCACTGGTGGGGGCTGGGGGGACATGAGTCGGGGCCTGCCTGCAGGTTGCGTCATTGTGTGGGGGTCATGAGTCAGGGCCTGGCTGCAGGTTGTCATCACTGGCAGGGGTGTGGGGGACTTGAGTCAGGGCCTGCCTGCAGGTTGCCATCACTGCTGGGGGTGGGGGGGACATGAGTCGGGGCCTGCCTGCAGGTTGCCATCACTGGTGGGGGTGGGGGGACATGTGTCAGAGCCTGTCTGCAGGGTATGGTCATGGGTGATGGGGGGATACCTTGTGGTGTGGGCTGTCTACGGGGTATGGTCATGGGTGTTCTGTGTGCGGGGTATGGTCACGGGTGAGGGGGGGTCGCTTGTGGTGTGGGCTGCCTGCGGCTATGGTCACAGGTGGTGGGGGGTCCCTTGTGGTGTGGACTGCCTGTGGGGTTTGGTCACGGGTGATGGGGGGTCCCTTGTGGTGTGGGCTGCCTGCGGGTATGGTCACGGGTGGTGGGGTGTCCCTTGTGGTGTGGGCTTCCTGCGGGGTATGGTCACAGGTGGGCTGCCTGCAGGGTATGGTCACGGATGATGGGGGATCCCTTGTGGTGTGGGCTGCCAACGGGTGTGGTCACTGGTAGTGGGGGGTCCCTTAATGTGTGGGCTGCCTGCGGGGTGTGGTCATGGGTGGGCTGCCTGCGGGGTATGGTCACGGGTGATGGGGGGATCCCTTGTGGTGTGGGCTGCCTGCAGGTATGGTCACGGGTGGTGGGGGGTCCCTTGCAGTGTGGGCTGCCTGCTGGGTATGGGTACGGGTGATGGGGGGTCTCTTGTGGTGTGGGCTGCCTGCGGGGTATGGTCACGGGTGGGTTGCCTGCAGGGTATTGTCACGGGTGATGGGGGGTCCTTTGTGGTTTGGGCTGCCTGTGGGTATGGTCACAGGTGATGGGGGGTCCCTAGTGGTGTGGGCTGCCTGTGGGTATGGTCACGGGTGGTGGGGGGTCCCTTGTGGCGTGGGCTGCCTGCGGGGTATGGTCATGGGTGATGGGGGGATCCCTTGTGGTGTGGGCTGCCTGTGGGGTATGGTCATAGGTGGGCTGCCTGTGGGGTATGGTCACGGGTGATGGGGGGTCCCTTGTGATGTGGGCTGCCTGCGGGTATGGTTATGGTTGGTGGGGGGTCCCTTGTGGTGTGGGCTGCCTGCAGGGTATGGTCACGGGTGATGGGGGGGTCCCTTGTGGTGTGGGCTGCCTGCGGGGTATGATCACGGGTGGGCTGCCTGCGGGCTATGGTCACGGGTAATGGGGGGTCTCTTGTGGTATGGGCTGCCTGCGGGTATGGTCACCGGTGGTGGGGCGGTACCTTGCGGTGTGGGCTGCCTGCGCGGAATGGTCACAGGTGATGGGGGGTCCCTTGTGGTGTTGCATTCCCTGTAGTGGGGAAGCATGCAAAGTTTGCTTCCTGCGTAATGGCCACACCTGCAAGATGCAACCATGCCGTCCTTACACAGGTATGCAGTTTGCTGAGTGAACACCATGAGGAAATTCCCATACTTGGTGAGAAGGAAGCTTGCTAAATAATTACAAAACAACTTCACACATATTGCCAAGTTCCTCTCATTTTTAGGTTTTATCAAATGAATGACTGCAATTTGCATACAATTGTCAGATGTGAATGCGTGACTCGCTGAACTGTTGTGCACCAAGTCATCTGACATATTATTCACCAGTATACTCGAGAATAACTACAGACCTAACATTGATTGAAGACTTTCTGTTTTACTGCTACTCCGTTTCCACCAACTGTATCACCAGCGATCGGGCACAGGGATTTCTTCTGGAGAGCTTCAATAACATACTAAGCTCCTACCAAATCATCCCATTAAGACTTAAACTCGAAAGTATTTCGCCTGCCTTGATTGGCTAAAGAGACAAAATTAGTTTATCTGGGTGCAGAGATCCACAGGCCACAGAATGTGGCCTGTTTTGATTAGCTGATGATTCAGTGAACATTTTTAAACATTGGCCTCATTGATTTCACGGATCTAAAATTGACCTAGAGACTTGGTGTCTAAAATGCAGTGAAAAACAGGAAAAAGGGAGCATTGCAACTTCCCGGGGCATGTTTTTGCCCAAGGGTAAGCATGGATATGCCCCAGAATAGTTGCATATGTTTTTTATTTTGCAGAAAAAACTGCAGGTTTGGGCCACCAGATCATTGAATCCGGGTTCTAACCGAATCTGTGGATGCAGCCCAAAATCTTCACAGGAGTGTTCGTTGCAAAAGATATCTTCTTAAAAGGGATGTCATGGGTAAGTAGCCTGGATGATACAAGAGGCCTTTTTAATACGTTGCATACAGTGCACTAACATTATAAAACACATTCTGTTATAAAAAATAAAAAATAAAAACTTTGAAATCAGGGAAACAACTTTGTTAATGAGACTTCATGCTTTGTTATGTTATTAGAATTTCTACTGTGCACTGCTGACATTTTTACAGTCTCCAGGCGCTCTGGCAGATCTACCAGGATCTGGGTGGGTTTTGTTAGTTGGAAGGAGAGTGAAATGCAACATTTTATTATTTGTTTATTTTATTTGAATTATGTTGTTCAGTGTTGCCTCTATGCAGAGGGTTTCAGAGTAATTTACATAGTTCAAAAGTAGAAAAGGTGGGATAGGACGATTAAAATAGACAGTTGAAGGCAGAGGAGGTTTGACACTTGGGGAAACAGGTATGTTTTGAGACTTTTTCAGAAAGTGGTGATGTAAGGTGCAGTGTGGATGTCAAGTTGTAGAGTGTTTCAGACTCTTGCTGCAAATTGGGTGAATGATTGTTTTTATGCGCATTTAAGCTTGCAGGGTGGAATGTGTAGAAGGTGCTGGTGTTTGTGTGGGTGATGGGTTCCAGTTTTTCATG
This sequence comes from Ambystoma mexicanum, assembly GCF_040938575.1. Classification (NCBI taxonomy): domain Eukaryota; kingdom Metazoa; phylum Chordata; class Amphibia; order Caudata; family Ambystomatidae; genus Ambystoma; species Ambystoma mexicanum. The sequence continues at coordinate 980,086,009 of NC_090925.1, forward strand.
AATGTAAAATGGGGTTTTGAGGTGGATTGAATACAATGCAGAGACATCCAAAGGCAATTCTCTGGGAAATATGGAGCCAGTGCAGCTGGGCAATAGGTGGGCTGATGTGTGAGTGTTTTAGTATTTGGAGGATGAGTCTGGCTGTAGCATTCATGACTTGTAAGGGGACAAGAGTGCTTTTCGGAGTCTAGTGATGAGAGCATTGCCGTAGTCCAGTTTGGACAGAACCAGTGCTTGAAGTAATCAGAGGTAAGGTTGTGTCTTAACTTAAGTAGGGGCTGTAGTTCTAGGTTGCATGTATTGGGGAGGGCAGCTATGTGCTGTGTGAAGAAAAAGTGTGTGTTGGTGGTGAAGCCTAGATATTTCACAGCTGTGGAGAGGGTTATGTGTGAGTTGTCCATGGTAAGTTCTTTGATCCAAGGGGCGAGGTGGTCTGGTTTGTTCCTGTGGTGGGAGGGGGGACAGATGAGGAGGTATTCTGTTTCGGAAGGGACAAGTTTGAGGAAGTCTGTGGCCATCCAGGTGGTGATGGTGGACCAACAGATTTAAGGGTGTGGAGTTGTGAGTTGGATGGCATTGGAAGTATATTTGTGTGTTTCTGTTTTGTCAGCCTATTGGAAGAAATGGGTGGTAAGGTTTCTAAGGTATCCATTCGGTTTATTGCAAACAAAACAGAGTGGTACATTTCAGAGCAGAGGATAACACTGAAAAACAGTGCAAGCATTAATTAAATAAATAAAGGGTAGTGGAGTAAGGGAATAAAATGGGTCAGGAAGGGGTTGCGGTGGTATTAAAGGTAACAAAAAAAAAACAGGGGATTCACGGGGGTCCCAAATTAAAAAAATAAATAAATAAATAAAATCTGTGTTTGTCAGTGTTTTCTCCGTGATAAAATGTACAACTTTCCAGCTCCTTTCGTGTTTTGAGAAGATCAAATTTGGCAAATTGCATAGAGATGAAGCTTATAATGAACAATGGAGTGTTTTTAATGAATTTTAGGTTTAATATTTGGCTGGAGTTTGGTTGTTTATGTTTTATTTCCTTAAGAGTGGGTGAAGAAGGGGAGGGTTGAGGGGGGATTAGTGTTGTGTTATGTTGTGTGTTAGTGTTGGTATGTGTATTATTGGTATCTTTGACAATATTGTATCAGAGTTTTGTTTAACATTTTTAAAATCCTGTGGATATTCTTATTGTTTATGCAATCTGTTTTTTATTTTATTATAAGTTTCATGCTGATTACCTATCCATTATTTTGTTGTATAGAAATGATTTGTTATCCTGAAATATAACTTTGTTGTTATTTAATTGCTCCTTAAAAGTTAAATAAATAAAAAAAAGAAATTTACCACTTTGCAATTGTTTGCGGTAAGATCACATATAACCGTTTTGAAGGGTCTGTCTGAGATATTCCACATATAGATTGAAGAGGAATAGAGAGAGGGAGGATTTTTGTGGGACCTCATATTGTACTGGGGTGGTATCAAATTGATGAGTGTGTACTGTCAGTGTAGAAAGAGGTGACCCATTCAGAATGGGCATGAGTGTTTCATTCTGTGAGATAGGATGTTGAAGAGAATGGAGTGGTCTGTGGGGTTGACGGCAGCAGAGAGGTTGAAGAGTACAAGTAAGTCTATGTGTTCTTTGTCTGCGATGTTGTGGAGGTCATCATGGATGCCAAGTGTAGCAGTCTCAGTCCCGTGACCAGTTCTGAAGCCAGATTGTAAGGGGTTGAGGAGGTTATTAGTTGTGATGTGTTGCTTGTGTTGGGTTGTAACAAAGGGTTTCATGATTCTGGGGAGATATGGCAGGATAGTCATGGGGTGGTAGGGTGGGTGGTAGGGCTTTGTGTTGAGGTTGCAGATCACTAGTACCCTGAGCTGTGTGTGCTTGTAAACGTTATAGGTTTGAAGTGAAGGATTAATCAAAAATGTTATGACCAGGCCCCCAACATGCACGGCTCATATTAAAACCAGATGACATCTCACATGACATCATCAATGACATCACCAAGTACATAATATTTACATGGGAACACTTGAAGAACACTATGCAAAGAGGTTACTCATTATATTCAGCCCAAACAATTGCTATGGCCCATGAAGCTCAGTGACCACCGGTTTAGACCTTTCGTTAGTGCATTGACAACATGAAATAAAAATATACACAGGCCTTACTTACCTTCGGGAAAGTGCACATAGGTCAGTGTCATTAGAATTTGGCCTGTACTCTAGTGCACATACACTGAACTTATATACAGTACACAAACAGATATTACAATTTTTAAAACTAATATGCATGATTTCTGGCCCTAATCCTATGTTCATGCTTCGGTCATAATACTCATTAAATTTGTATGCACTAATGCTCTAAGTATTCTCTCTACATCCACACACATACCTAGTGCTTGATGTACAAGTAGACCAAGAATCCAGGTTTAAACCTAATATGGTTTTGGATATGTCTGGATGGATTGGTCTAAAGGCAGAGTACACTATATAAGACTTTCTCTACTTCTATGTGCCACACTGGATCTAAAGCCCATGGCAATATATATAATAAGCTCACAATATGTTTAACAGAACCTCAGTACACAGTCTCTCTCCCAATAAGTGCATTTTGTAAAGCATAGCCTAATTCATGCAAGAATACAGAAAAGGTAGCAGGCGCCCCGCTCTCGAAAGAACACGGCATGATAACCTGTTCAGTGGTTATTAACCACTTTGAGAGTTCGCAGCCACCTGCTTTTTGCTCAATGTACCTTTCACAGATGGGAAATATCCATTTGCATATCAGTCTTTGTCCCTCCCACATCGGCAGTCCAGCACCGAAATGCTATGGCAATTACTTTCAGAACAAGAGTACCAACAGCAACCCCGGACACGTGTTTCAGCCTTGTTGGACCTCATCAGTGAGGTGAAGCTGTGCCTCACTGAGCACAGTGAGCAGGGAGTCCATGTCTGGTTTCCCCAAACAACTTAGGGTGACAAACCCCAAGTTCCTTGCAATTATTTCATAAAAACTAGCAGGCGCTTCTCTCCAGAAAGAACATGGCATGATAACCTGTTCTGAGATGAGAGTTTGCAGCACATGCTTTTTGCTCACTGTACCTTTTATAGATGGGAAATATACATTTGCATATCAGTCTTGGACTACCTGTTCACTGTGCTCAGAGAGGCACTGCTTCACCTCACTGATGAGGCACAACAGGGCTGAAACACGTGTATGGGGTTGCTGTTGGTACTCTTGTTCAGAAAGGAATTACCATAGCATTTCGGTGCTGGACTGCCCATGTGGGCGGGACAAAGACTGATATGCAAATGGCTATTTCCCATCTGTGAAAGGTACAGTGAGCAAAAAGCAGATGGCTGCAAACTCTCAAAGTGGTTAATAACCACTGAACAGGTTATCATGCCGTGTTATTTCGAGAGAGGGGCACCTGCTACCTTTTTTGTAATTCATGAAAGGCCTACCTGTCACTCTGCATACATTTTAGCCTGAATCTGCAATTATCTCTCACCACTAGCTATGGTAGGGGTTGCTGATAGAGATGTGTCAAGTGGCACAGCGAGTAGAGCGCTCGCTTTGACATCCGTGCAGAGCCTGCTAACGCAGGTTCGAATCCTGGCGGAGCCAAAGTCAGCCTTTCATCCTTCCGAGGTTGATAAATGAACACCACACTCCGTGGGTAATAACAAGCAGCGCTCATATACCTGAGGGTTCGTAGCGCTATATAAATGCCAAATTATTATTATGTGGATTATCAAATCTAGCATTTGAAAGGTGGCATACAACTTCCTGTTTACATGCTACAAAGTCAGGTTTGATGCCATGTAGGTTTGTAAGTCCAACACAACCCCTAGTTAGCACTGTCTGTAAGGATGTCAACACATTGGTGATGTCAGATAGAATTTCATGTGTTTTGTTTTGAGCAGTGCTGGTGAATTATTGTGTTCGCTAGATTTTGTGCTGCAAGTATAACATCCCTTCAGCTAATGATATATATATATATATATATATATATATATATATATATATATATATATATATGTATATATATTACATGGACGCGGTAGTTATGGTTAAGTTGGTGTTTCCATAGGTAGAGCACTTTTTGGGTGGCTTATAACTTCGCTCCCTCTGAACGAATCCTCACCAGTCTTTGCAAAAAAAGTATATGGCCCAGTCTGAATTTGTTTGCAAAGTTAGGAGAGGTTTGGTCTAGGGGGGGCAAAGTTATAGGGGGTCCCAAAACTTTTGTTTTTTCCTATAGACATAATGGGAAAAAACTTTGCGCACGGCTACAGCCGGAAGCGCTGCATGGATTTACACCATATTTGCGGAAGGAGCGGCGGCTTGGTCCCGAAAGCATGCTTTTGCAAATTTGGTGTAAATCCGTCCAGTAGTTCTTTTAAAAATGACCAAAATGTAAGGCAAAAAAAATAGTGATATCTGTGTTCGCTTCGCGGACGGACTTCCCTGTTCGCTCCACGGACAGCACCCCGATTGGCCCATGGGATTGCGTCATGTCCGCAAACATGCGACGTGTTCGCTGATTGGATGGCGTGGGGCGTGGAGCGCGTCAGATTTTCTGTGGCGCATGCCATCTTGTATTCGCCGTCGACCGTGTACAGCGCGGTGAAACTTGGATTAAAAATTGTATTTAGTGGAGTGTGTTGGTGTGTAAGAGTGTTTGGGGAGGGTGGGGGAGTATCAGATAGGTTCAATGTTTTGTTTTTTTATGTGCTATACGCTTTTGTTGTGTTCGATTTGTCCGCGGAGAACACGGATGTTCTGACATTTTGTAAATAAACTAAATGGTGGGGTGTTCAGAGGACGGAGTATGTGTTCTTTTTGTTCGCAAGGAAGGTAAAATTGAGCTAAAAACACTTGCGGTGTATTTAAATGTTTGTAAATACACAAACTGGGGGTGTCCTGAGGACGCTGTCCGTATTGTAATCTGTCAAGTTGAATGTGTTCTAAGAACACTCGCGGTGTCCCGAAATGGTTGCAATTACACAAAATGGGGGTGTTCTGAGAACGTTGTTTGTATTGTTCGTTGTTAGGTTGAAAGTGTTCTACGAACCCTCCTTTTGTCCGCTAATAGTACAATTTCCTATGGGCCTCACCCGACTTTTTGTCCACTAAAGAAACGATAAATCAGGCTGGTGTGCGCCGACATTATGTGATAATCCTATGACTGGCGCTATTGACCTGGCTGACTTGCTTTTGCGACACTAAATCATATCTCCCGCCCCTAAGCCTGACATTATGAAAGCATTCATATTCCCGCCTCTCTCTGTGACGTTACAGGGTGCGTCATCAAATGCGCCCAGTCGTCTCCAATCCTACGCGACTTTACACAGAACCCGGAAGACAACACACATTATGTCACAACACAGCGCGCCACAATTCGGAATATGAAACTGTGATTTAAAAGCAAATAGCAAGATTGTAAATTTTGTAAAGTACATTTATTTGACATCAAATGTTTAGAGAATATTCAGCAATTTGCATTTGTCTTTGTTGTCGATCCGCAAAAGTTCATGTTGAGCCACACGATGTTACTTTGCGGTACAGAGGGTGTTAGATCATTTTAGAACACAGTGCGCCACAATTCGGAATATGAAACTGTGGTTTAAAAGTAAACAGCAGGATTGTACATTTGGTAAAGTACATTTATTTCACATGAAATGTTTAGTCAATATTCAGCGATTTGCAATTGTCTCTGCTGTCGATCAGCAAAAGTTTATTTTGAGCCATGCGCTGTTCCTTTGCGGTAGATAGGCTGTTGGTTTATGATAAAAGCAGTAAATGGTTGCACTGATAATCGGAAGGTTGGTCCAACAACGAGGCATTAGACCACCATAATGGTTGGTATGTTGCTTCTAACCGCTAGTACTGCGTAAGGGCATATTGGTCCTTGGCGATTGTCCCATAAAATGGTGAGGGTCATGAAGTTGCTTACATGGAGCTGCACCTGGCAGTTGAAAAATCCATCCGCTGGAGTCTGAAAATCGTGACATTGGCAAAATGGGGCAACATACCTGTTTTAAAAAAAACATGAATTAGTCTCACCAGCCGATCTTTATTAAAAATATTGATTTTATTTATTAGGGCGTGAAGATAGTGCAACGGAGTATGTTAATAATAAAATAATAATATTTTCGCATTTATATAGCGCTAAGAACCATCAGGTATCTCAGCGCTGCTTATTATTACCCACGGTGTGTGGTGCTCATTTATCGACCACGGAAGGATGAAAGGCTGAGTTTGGCCGTGCCGGGATTCGAACCTGCGTTAGCAAGCTGTGCACGGATATCAAAGCGAGCACTCTACTCGCTGTGCCACTTGACCAGCTACAGTGAAGTGGCAAAGCGAGAAGAGCGCTTGACTGGCTACAGACCAGTTAAATTATTTCTATTAACCCACCCTGTGTCGTCTGCCTTTTTCAGAGCCCTCTAAACGACAGGGGATCAATTCGGCGGTGATAGTGCGCGGTAGAAAACAATATGTCACATTGAACGAACAAGTACAACTTGACCGGGCTTTAATGCCACGCTATTGTTATTATATTCCGGTATAAAATAATCTAAAGGGTTACTTACATTATAATTGCATTTTCCATTGTCCAAGTGTAGTGCAGTCCCAAAATACGACTCCGCGTGTGCCAACGATCTTTCTCAAAGTGATATAATATACAAAAGTGGTTTTGTTTCAGAAATTTCATCTTTATCGTGTCTTACGTTTTTGCTACACTTCTTCAAAAGAAGTCTTTCAGCACAATCTCTGTCTGTCAAGGTAAAAAATAGAACCTTATACTGGGAGTCGTGGGCCTCTCCGGGCCATGAGAAAAAAATGGAAGCAGCTGACCTTCACTGTGAACAAGCATAAATGCTTACTTTGCAACATTCTGTGTAAAGCCATCTGTGAGAACTTGCTGTTTACACTACAGCTTTGTATATTGTTTGCGTGCTAATAAAAAAAGTTTTTTTAAGGGACGTTATGGTTCCAAGTAAAGCCGAAAAACCCCTGAAATTTGCCAGTTAGGGTAAGCTAAACAACCATAACTCGCGCCACCACCGTGCACTGCAAAGACTAACACCCAGGACATCAAAGATGACATCGCAAATGTCATTGATGACATCACTGATGAGATCACATGTGCATTTACTTTTCATGAAATTTGTGTACCAGGGATTTTTATTATAATGTTGCGAAAAAAGTGTCAAGGATCATTGCAATAAATATCATACCGTAATTAGTGCTTTGAACGATGCATTGATATAAATAGCATTGTATTATGGGGTTCTATCTAGTATACTGAGCTACTAATGGAGAAACATAGCATTGTGTGCAGCGTACAAGATGAAAGTATAATATTTGTAATGTTAATATGTTGAATATTGAAATGATAATTGTCCTGAAATGTTCGAAAATAAACAAAATGGGGGTGTTCTGAGGACCTTCTTCGTATTGTGTGACTGCTTAGCTGTATGCAATGAGGGAATGGCACAGAGAGTAAAGTGGAAATGGTAGAAGGGGTGTCGAAGAGTTACGCGGTCCACGGACACCGCGGCTGTCCGTGGACAGGGCGTGCTACATCCGGGGTTTTCCAGAAAATCCAACATGGAAAGAAGACTGTACGGATTAGCCAATCAGATGTCGAGGTTGTGGATTTGTGTTGAAAGAGACTGTGTGTGGTGAAGATGGCAGAAGTAGAGAAAGTCAGGGTGTTGGTGCTTGGAGATATGTTTGTGCATGGTTTACAACAGTACGCTCGATGCAGGCATGTTGAAAAGAACTTTGATGTGAAAGGAGTGGAGGTGGTATGGAGCACTGTGCCTGATTGCAATGTACAGGGAATCATACAAGTTTGTGAGGATATGGCCACGATGAACAGTCCGCATGTGGTAGTTTTGCACTATGGTGCTTTCCATTTGGGCAATATCAGTGCCCCTACTTTGTTGGCTGATTTGGAACGCTTGGTTCAAGCCGTAATGAAGATCCTTCCAAATGCAGAAGTAATTTTTTATGGATTACTACCTAGGGCAATATGGGACAATAGTTCAGTTTTTTGTCCTCAGCAAAACATTGCTAGGTGTGTCATCAACCGAGGCATGTGTGCCTTCATGCTTAGAGCTGGTATGTTCTTCTGTAATAATGAGAATATTGATGCCAGTAATACTGTTAATTTTAAAGACGATGGCATCTCTTTATCTTTTACGGGAAATGCCTTTCTATTTTGGAATGTAAGGGTTGCTTTGGAGAAGGTTATGTGAAGATTTTAGGAGTAAAGTAAGAAAAAAAAACAAGAAAAAAATACAAAATAACAGGTGTCTGACAAGCATCTGTAAAAAAAACAAAAAAAACAGCTCTTTTCAGAGCCAACTTCAAAGGGGAAATGGGGCACAATATTTAAATTTACATTCACCACGCTCAGATTCTCGATATGTCTGCGGACATCGCGGTAGTCCGCGGACATCAAAATCACTACGTGGCGGTTCAGTATGTACTATGTTACATGTATATGAAATCAGGGATATTATGGTTAAGTTGTGCTACTAAAAACCTATGAAATTCAGTGAAAAAACGTTGTTAAAGGGACGTTATGGTTAAGTTGCGCTATGAAAAACCTATGAAATTCAGTGAAAAAACTTTGTTAAAGGGACATTATGGTTAAGTTGCGCTACTAAAAACCTATGAAATTCAGTGAAAAAACTTTGTTTGGATGTGGAGCAGGAAGGCAAAAAGTGGTGGTTTCTTGTCATCTAAGTCATAAGGTCAATAGCGTTGTAGAGTTTGGAATGTGAGGGAGCCACCTGCAGTGTTTGATTGAAAGAGCATGTTTGCAAGTGTATGGGATTCCCACCTCTCATGAATGTGTTGAGACATGTTGTTGAAAAGTCAGAATGTATTTGCATTCTGAGCGAAGGTCACTTGCTTTGCTTTTGTGGTTGCGAGCTCAGTAGGCCCACGCATCCAACTGAAACCCATAAGGGTCAATTGTTTTTTGACCTTGAGCGAAAGGGAAAAATTCAGTAAGAATGCAGGAAGTGTAAGTTTGGGAAAAATACCATTTGATAAGGTTATGTATTAAAAACATTTATAAAACACATTTAATATCAGTTGAAGAAGATTATTTGCTGCAAGTACTTCGCTGTCTGGGTTATAACGAAGACAGTGGAGACGGTAAATATCGTGTAAGTTTACTTTTGACGACTCTACACCGGAACGAGTTTTAATTTATTACCACAACAGTAATTTTGGCATTATAACTGAGGTACTATCTTTCTGTGTAGCTGTCAATTTTTTTTAACGTTATGGAGGATGCAGATTCTCATCGTTTGTAGGCTATTATTAGGTTCACCCATGTGCAATGCTATTATTTTTGGAAAATGTCATGTATGACCTCATTGATTTGTGTACCACGTTCTTTTAGGTTTTTTTGCAATTGTTTGCTAAACGTTGGGTATTGATACGTATTTTCTGTTACGTTTTCCGAACAGCTACATTCTGCCGTACTGTGATTGCCATGGATTCCAACTGCCAAGTGATGGGTTCTTTGGACGCCAAATGCACATACTTGTGACCGGCTGCCTAACCGTGACTGTATTGTGGGATGACTGGGCCGGCCCCATTTGTCCATACGCTGAAGTGGCCATTAGGAGTAACATAACATCTTTTATGGTGGTGTAGTCAAAAAGTTCATGCCGACGTCTTGGAAATCACTGTGCTACCGAAGTGTTTGCTTTATCGAAAGCGAATAGTTTGTGTATGCGAAAAGATCAACGCGTGGCTCACGAATAACATTTTCGATGACGACGGAACAAACAAAGTTACTATTTCCTTGAAAATGGGAATAGTCTGATGGTCTCAGACAGTTTATTGTGAAATTAAAATACTTTACAAATTCTAAAATTGTTCATGTTTATTATTTCAAAATGTAACGTGCTACGTTCTACGTCGCTGTGTGTTCATTTACACTTTCTGCATCACGGCACATAGGTGCTTTTGAGCGCATTTGGCTACACCAGAGAGGAACGTCATACAGAAAGGTGTTGAATATCACTAGGTTTGGTTATGTGACGAGATGTGGGAGTGTTTTCATATTACACAGGTTTCATAATGTAGTTAAAAAACGTTGCAGTATACGTTTATTGACTGAGGGGCAGGCTGCAGCCATGGGGACTGGGCAGAATGTCGGGGTCATGGTATATGGTCATGATCCGCACAATGTGGCTACTGGTCATGACCAGACGGGAGAAAAGATAGGATTACAGTGGCCATGTCCACCTGGGACTGGCTTTGTGGTAAAGTTGTTCGCCATTATGATACATTTGAAAGGGAGGAAAAAAGTGCTGGTGGTAATGGCCCTCATTACGACCCTGGCGGAAAGGGGTTTACGCCAGCGTAAACCATGGCGCCCCTTTCCGCCTGACTACGAGTTCCCGTAGCGCCATGGTGATTTTTACGCCTGCTTTTTGCAGGCGGAAAAATCCATGGCGCTACGGGACTTGTTGTTAATTACGCCACCGTAATTTACGGTGGCGTAATTAACGCCTTCCCCACTCCCATTATACCCTATAGGGCAAAAATGGGAATGGGGAAGGGTAAATGGGGATTGGGGACTTACCGCCCCGCAAAGGTCGGAATCGGGCGGTAAGTCCGCCAACCCCCATGGCGGAGTTGGCAGCTTTGCGCCATGGACCATGGTGCAAATTGCACCATGGTTCTCCGCCAGGGTCGTAATGAGGCCCAATGTGTTAAAAGCGTCTACTTTGTGCTATTTGCAGGCTGCCATGGAAAGCGAAGAGGGGCCATGTATGGAACAACTGCCTTTCCTTTCTATGGTGGCCATGTTGGAAAAGGATTTTGTTTTGTATGTGATTTTTTTTTACTATTCTTAAACTGTGAAAGGTGGTTCTTACAGGAACATTTAATTTGTTTACGGATGGCTTTTATTTTGGAAGGACAGCTAAAACGGAAAGTAGTGGACGGAAATGAGAAAAGAGGCACCAAACAGTAATATGGGGGGCTAGGTGGACGGGGGAAAATGTTGTGTGTGTGTTCTTTCTAGGGTAGGGGCAGTGTTTCTCATGCTCCTTCGTTATGGCAGTGCTGCAGTTTCTTGGGGAGGAGGGATGGCCTTAGATCATGTCGTTTTCAGATAAATAGTATTTTTGCTAAAAGTATGTATTGTGTGCTACATCGTTAATGGCTCACTACAAATAGGTGTTGGAACTGTGCAAGGGAAATGTTCAAGGTGGCAGTTCCTACATCACTAAAAAATGTACTTCCACACTTTCCATGCGGGATATATCTTATTGTTAAGTGTGTACGGATTCTCAGACACGTCACTGTGCTCTGCGCCAATATATGGTCATGTGCTGGGCCGGCCTTAGGGGCAGCAGTGCCCTCGGCGAAATGGCGCCCCCACCTCTCTGCATTTTTTTTTTTTTTTTTTAAATCTTCTTGCTCCGGAAAGGAGATAATGCTATTAATAGGGTGCATTAGCACCCTATTGTTCATAAATGTGCTCCGCTGCCGCGGACGCATAGACCAACAATGAAGCGCCTGCCGCCACTATGCCAGCTCAGGGGAGCCATTGAAAGACTCCCACGAGCTGGTGTGGGGCTAACGGTCCCTTTTCTTGCTTAAGGCGCCTGCGGCAGAGGGGCGCATTTGGTGTCAATCGGGTGCTAAGCACCCGATTGACATTGAATGCTCCCGCGTGCTACACCTTCTGCAGCTACGCCAGCTTCACCGAGCCATTGAAAGAGTCCACCGAGCTGGCGTGGCAGGGGGCTAATGGCAGCCTGGGGAGTGCGGCGCCCCGGCCGGTAGGCCGACTCACCCCCCCCCTAAGGCCAGTTCTGGTCATGTGGCATTCTCCGCAAGGTGTGGAATGAAGTCAGATGATTGTTTACATTATGGTTACGTGCCACTACTAAAAACCTATCAAGTTCAGTAAAACAACTTTGATAACAGGACATTATGGTTAAGTTGCCCTACTAAAAACCTGTGAAATTCAGTAAAAAAAATGTTGTTAACTGGACGTTATGGTTAACTTGCTCTACTAAAAACCTGTGAAATTCAGTAAAAAAACTTTGTTAACGGGACGTTATGGTCCCGTTAGTAAAACCGAAAAACCCTTGAAATTCACCAGTTATTGTAAGCTAAGCAACCATAACTCGTGCCACCACTGTGCACTGCTAACACTAACACCAAGGACATCAAATATGACATCAAAAATGTCATTGATGAGATCACTGATGACATCACATGTACATTTACTTTGAATGAAATCTCTGTGGAAGGTATTCTTATTATAATGTTCACCTAAAAGTGTCAAAGATGATTGCAATACATATCAAGGGCTAATTAGTGCATTAAGCAATGCATTGATATACATAGCTTTCTATTATATTCTATGCAGTATACTAAGGTACTCATGTAGCAATATAGGCATTGTGCGCAGCATACATGATGGAGGTACAATATTCATACGCTTGCCATGTTGAACAGTGAATAGATAACTGTTTTATTATTAGAGTTTTGGCTACTGTGAAACATGTGATAAGTAGGTAATGAAAACCACCTACTACATAATGGCATTATTATAGACACAACACAAAGAGACATCATCACATACAAATATGAGTATATACACAAAAATTGAAATAAGGAAAAAAACAGCGGCACTAGCAGTAAGTGTTCATAACCTAACTGATAATCTTTATGCAGAGAAATGATTGGTCTGTTTCAAAGGTGATACTTACCCTATGCATATGTATCACATGATTTCACTGGATCCTAAAGGAATTACTGTAAGAACATACTTGAAGGATAATTCTACAATTATAGTACCTGTTATATTTTTAGTTCCTGACTGTTACTGAAGAAAACCATGTGGCCTAGATATGTTAGTAAAGGAAAAAAAAGGGGGAGCCAGACATGTGATGTCATCAGTGATGTCATCAACGACATTTTGGATGTCATCATTGATGTCCTGGGTGTTAGTGTTAGCAGTGCACGGTGGTGGCGCGAGTTATGGTTGCTTAGCTTACCATAACTGGCGAATTTCAAGGGTTTTTCGGTTTTACTTTGTTAAACGGGATATCATATTATGCCTCCTTTATTGTATATATTGGCCTAACCCCAGTCACTCTGTGAAGAAATCCCCGTTGCAAGGTTCCGACCTTAGATCAACCTAGCCGACCTAAAATCGACCTAGCCGCCATTATGGGAACATCCGCCATTTTGATTTCTGCTTCAAAGTCACTCTGTGTTCTAAAATGGTGGACAGTGTTCTTCTGCTCGTAACCTTAGCTGTTCTGACCTTTACATAAATTAATTCCTGAACTGCCCGTAGGCTAAATGTTAGGACTGTGTAATGAGACCTTGCCTTATGTTTGACCTATAGATTAAAGGATTACTTGCACCAACAAGTCCGATCCACGAGCATACATTGAATACAATGTTGTTTAAATACTGAATGTGATTGTTGAACTATATTGTATAAAACATGTACTAAGACTTAATGTCAAAATTTGAAGATACACTGTTGCCATTGTGACATGTTGTTGTACTGACTAGAAGTAATCCAAATACATATAGTTGTACTAACTAGAGGTGAACTCGGCACGAACCCTGGACCGAGAATAATTAACCTGCAGAGGGGCTGGACATTGCGGTTGAAAACTGTATAAAAGATGTGAATATTTAGACGTCCAGTACCTCTCACTTCTCACACCGAAAGGGCTGGTATTCGTTATGATGTACTGAGGACCAGATAGATATCTGATACTTTGTTTCTTTGTAAACTGTACAGTTATTTGAATAAAGATCTGAGAATCTTTATAAGCCCGTGTTTGGTGTTTTTCCTTTTGTGGTACTCAGCCTCGATATTTCTTTTTGCTTTTACAGATGGCGCCCGAATAGGGACCCTCAAGATGGATGCCAGCTCGTTGAAGGTTGATGCAGCTATCGGACCGGCATCGGACGGTGTAAAAGGGGGCCCCTTTCTTGGATGAGACGTGACACCTCAGCAGCGCTGCATGACCCAATCCCTGGATGGTGAGCCTGGGGTCCAAGTCGGCATCTCGACGAGGGTCCATATATATTGAGGCGGGCAGATTTGCCGAAATCACCAACCACGTGGGACCTTAGTTAGAAAATGTGTATTCCGATCGGACCTCCTTAGGATTTGATCAGGTGAGTCGTGACCCAATTCTTAAGCATCCTGACAATTTGTTTTGGCATATTACACTTGCAAGTGCAATTATTGACCAGGTAACACCAGTATTCTGGTATGGCTGGGAAATTGTCTCCCTGCTTCAGGGCGTTATTCCGCAATGACAGACAATCTTTGGGATTTTTAGCCGACCGGCACTAATGGAGGGGTCGCCGGCATGTACTATGTATTGTAAGTACGGCATTGGTAGTATAGTATTTAACGATATTTGGCACAGCAAACTAGACATGCTTCCGAACTTCAGTGGCCAATCAATGGTAGTTTTGAAATTCCTCATATTGAATACTTAGAATCCATATTATTGAAGAAAAAGGCTAGACCTGCAGCATTCGATGTATTACAAAATTGGAAGAAAGAAGCTATGCAGCAGCTTAAGAGTAGAGAAAAGCACGCGTGCCGTCATATGACGAATGCCGAAAAAGCGTTGTTATATGACCAGAGTAAACAGTCTGAGTCAGTTCGGAATATGGCTTTTTCACTTGGTATCCAGAAAATGCATCCTTCTAAAGACTTTCATGTATCCGATGAACTTATCGATAAACTTTTAAATGAACAAAGGCCTGGTGCCACTGCGCCACCTCCGTATGTTCCTCTTCCTGCTGTTATTCCTCCTCCCGTTGATCCTCCTGCTCCTCCTATTGCTCCTCTTAATGTTCCTCTTCCTCCAGCTATTGTTCCTCCTCTTGTCGTTGCTCCTCCACCTGCTCCTCCACCTTTGCTTGCTGCTATTGGTCCGGTGGGCTTGCCTGCCGTGCCAGTGATAGTACCTTTGTTTCCAGATGTTCGAAATTTACCTACTCTCCCTCTTCCATGTGGTTCTACACCGCTTGTAATAGATCAGGGAGCGGGTTCAAGGGTTGTAACTCGTAATACTGTATCTTCAGAGAAAAAGCTTGAGTTAACTGCGCAGGCTAAGCGTTGCATGGAGAAGGGTGACCAAGCTGATATTCTTGCCACACTTCATAATATAGACAATTTTCCTGAGAAATATGTTTTTATTGAGGGATTAGGAAATCATTTATGTGTAATGTGGAACAGACTAAGTGATACAGATCTCCCACAAGGGTTAAGGGATTTGAATACTTTAGTATTTTCTAGAGATACTGCGGAGAAGGTACAAGAGCATGTTGAGAGGGTTTTTGGATATAGAAGGGAATTGGAAGGGCTAAAGAATGAAGATGTAGATGTGATAGTTTGGATGTTAATTTTGTACAGAAACGTTTTTTTCCTTGTCGAAAGTCGATAAATGAGGAGACATGAATTTGTACGAAAGATGCGATTAGGTGGATCTCAGATACATCGATAACTCCCGTTGAAGTGTATGACACGAATAGTCAGTAGACAGTATACGCTAGAAATGCAGAGGAAAGTGATACAGGTAATGGTAGAGTACCTACAGGATGAGTGTGTAAAAAGAAAGATTTGTTGTCCCGCAGAGGTATTGAGTATTTTTAAGAGATCTTTTTCATTTGACACTTCTTCAGCTGCTTTAGTGCTTGATTTAGCTCTGTTGCTTAGTAAGCGTTCGGAGTTGCCTACTTCTCAGTTGCCTATGAGAGAGGTTCCTCTGACATTTGTCCCAAAAGTTGAGATTCCTGCTGATGCTGCAGCAGGTACACCTGCTCGTGATATTCCTACTCATTATGTGTCGCAGTTAGTTCACGTCCCGTTCCAAGACAGGAAGTGAACACCATCAAACAATCTCCTCCCGATATTAGGAAGAATCCCACAGGGTTCTACATAGAAATAGAGTCTGTTTTACAATCCTCAGTATTCACCTTAAGTGATATTGATCTGTTGTTTCCCGTACTCCTGCCTGTTGATTTATGGAAACAGATTAAGACTGTAGATGATGTAGCAGGGATAGGAGATTCATGGGATACTATGATTAGATTCGACAGAGAAAGACCAGCTGGTGAGAGACCACCCCAGGTAATACTAACTTTACCTGATAGAATAGTTACAAAATTAAAGACTATAATTCCTGAAAGAAGGATTATTTGGGACAAGCTTATGGCCTGTGTCCAAAGGAAATCTGAGGGTGCTACCGAGTTCTTCAACCGGTTTGAACAAGTATTTTCAGATTACAGTGGGCAAGACTTAAGCACAGAGTCTGGGAAAAGGTTATTCGTGGACAGATTTGTGTGTGGATTGCTGCCTGACATCAAGTCTCAAATCAAGTCCTCTGAGAGCGCTTGGCAAGCGAAGTCTCAGTCAGAAGTACTGCACATGGCTCAGTACTATGAGAATCGTGTCAATAATGAAAAGGAAAGAGTTGAAAAGAGAAAAGGTGACTTAAAGACAAAAGTACTATTACAGCAAATTGTTAGAGGCCCTACAGGGGGTACATCGCAATTTCGAGGTCAGTATGTTCCACAAGGAAATGCGCCATTGGGTCCTGTAAACATTAACCAGTGTGCTTATTGCATACAAGAGGGTCATTGGCGTGCACAATGGCCGATCCTCCCGCAAAGGTCAAATAACACATTTGGGAATATGGGTAGATGACCCAGAGGCCGCCCAGGGGTAAGGGGTCCTAGTAGAGGTCAGTTTTCACAAGATTCACAGCAACCTTTTTCACAGGACAATCAGGAATGAAGTGTGGATAATAGAAACATTTTTTACCATCCTCTGCTGCTTACCTCTCTGAAGAACTCCCTTTTGATGACATTCTGTTTCGCTAGGATTGCCCGAAGCCGGGTTTGGAACCAACGCCTATTCCCGTTAATCAGAAATGTCGCTACATTGAGATGTTAGTGGGAAATAGGAAACATCTATTTTTGATAGATACAGGGGCACAGAAGTATTCCATTGACCATTTGCGGGTTTCAAACATTCCACTGTCAGGGCAAACCAATGTTTCTGTAGGGTTTTCTGCCACACCAGTCGTCTGTCCGGTTTCTTCGCCGGTACCTATTACTTTGGGTCCATTTACGAACCACTGTCCATTCCTTTTGACCACGAATTGTGGAGAGAATTTGTTGGGGTTGAATCGGTTAAAAGAATTAAATGGGGTAATTCATTCTTCTTCTGACGCAGTGCGATTGACGATTTCACCACAGCAACTTTTTGTCTCTCAATTCTTAACCAGACCATTGCCACCAGAATTTAGAGATATTCCAGAGTGTTTGTGGGCAATTGACGACAATGATGTCAGTGTTTTGCAAATGGAGCCTGTTAAGATTATTTGAAACATGGAGTAAAGTTGCCATGTATTCCCCAGTATAAGATTTTGGTCGATGGTGAGCAAGCTTTGAAATGCATCGTCTCCGATTTTATGCATCGAGGGGTGATTGAAGAAATTGCAGGTAGTTTGTGCAATAGTCCGATTTTGCCTGTGTACAAAAAAGGCGAAAATGCAATTCCCTTTCGTTTTATTATTGATCTACGTGCCATTAATAAGATTGTTGCTCCACAATTCCCCATTGTGCCTGATGTCACAACAATATTGACTGATTCCGGCTTCAGCTACTCACTTTAGTGCTGTGAATCTAAAGAACGCCTTTTTTAGTATCCTTATACATAAGGACAGTAGATATGTGTTCGCGTTCAACTTAAGGGGACGCTCTTTTACCTTCACCCGTGCACCACAAGGTTATACGGAAAGTCCTGGCATCTATAGTAGGGATTTGAAAGAGCAGCTCGATACCCTTGTGTTTCCCTCTACTTGTACACTGCTTCAATATGTCGACGACCTGCTTTTAGCTGCCGACTCAGAGAGCGCTTGTAAGGAGAGCACTGTGTAGTTGCTTATTCACCTAGCACAACATGGACACAAAGCTTTGCTTGAAAAATGTCAATATTGTCGACAGGAGGCCGCCTATTTAGGCTATCTCCTGTCGAAGGAGGGAAGAAGGTTGACGCCTGAACGGATAAAAATCATTTCTAGCATGTCTGTCCCAAATACACAGCAGGAATCCAGAGCCTTGATAGGAATGGCTTCTTAGTGTAGGCAGTGGATCCCAAATTTCTCCTTAGTGATTAAACCAATGTTGGCTTTGACAAAGAAGGGCATTTCATCGCCACTGCCGTGGAACTTGGAACACCAGCAAGCATTTGATCTGCTCAAGACTGCATTGTGCTCGGCACCAGATTTGGGCACACCAAACTATGAAAAGGCCTTCGTGCTATATGTGCATGAATGTGATGGATGTGCTTTGGCTGTATTAACGCAGGAACATGGAGGGAAGAATAGGCTGGCAGTTACTTTTCTTCCGCCCTTGATCCCGTTGCATACACTTTGCCAAGATGTTTGAGAGCTGTTGCTGCTGCCTCCGTTAAACAGAGCGAGGGAATGGTCCTAGGCCATGCTCTAACCCTGATGGTACCTCACTCTGTAGATATTTTATTAAACAGAACACAAATGCAACACCTCACCTCCGCACGATTAACGAGATACAAATTGATCCTGTTTGCACCGCATATCCAAATTAAGAGGTGTTGTGTTCTAAATCCGGCTAAACTTTTACCTTTCCCGCAAGGTACTGCTTGCAGTGACGAAGAGTCACATGACTGCCTTTACACTACAGAACAAGAGACCAAAGGCAGAATCGATCTAAGAGACACTCCTTTGAACAATCCACTTGGGGAGCTGTTTTGTGATGGATCCTGTTTCAAACTTCCTGATGGTACATCCACAGCTGCTTATGCAATCACCACATTGAGCACGGTCGGGGAGACCAAAAGAATCACGCATAACTTCCGCGCAGGCCGCAGCGATTATAGCATTGACCCGAGCTTGTAAACTTTCCGAAGGGCTTACAGTAAATATATATACTGACAGTCAGTATGCCTTTGTGGTGGTTCACAACTTCGGCAAACTTTGGACAGAAAGAGGGTTCTTGACCTCACACGGCACTAAAATCAACATGGCTCCTTGATAGTACGGTTACTCTCAGCGCTTGCACTCCCTACTCAGATAGCTATTATAAAATGTGCAGCGCACCACAAAATCATAGACAATGTATGAAAAGGGAATGCTTTCACTGACCAGATAGCCAAACAGACTGCCACTGATCTCTCTTCAGAAATATATACTTCCAGGGAAGCCACAAATGCCTGTACTTTGGATAAGGGTATTGACTTCGTAAAGAATTTTCAACTCAATGCCACATTAGAAGAATCTAAGAAATGGACTGAGGGCTTGGGAAAATTGGATGATGATGGGTGTTGGGTAGACAAAGTTGAAGGGAAATGGCTATTGCCTGTTGCGTATGTTATGATGATGGTTGTTATGGCTCATGGTCCTACCCATATTTGTGCTTGCAAGGTCACTAAGATGTTGCAAATGTGTGGGTAAATGACAAAATCCCTAAGGTAGCTGAACGCTTCGTTCAGGGGTGTATGATTTGTTTACAGCAGAATGTGCAAAAAGGCACATCAACTCCTAGGGGTAGTTTTGGTCCACCTTCTGTCCCCTTTGAGGTGATTCATTTTTATTTTATTGAAATGGAGAGTTGTTATAATTTCAAATCCATATTAGTTGCCATCTGTGCCTTTAGCAAATGGGTTGAGGCTTTTCCCGTCATAGATGCCACAGCCATGACCACGGCAACGACCATGCTAAAGGAATATTTTCCAAGATTTGGTTTGCCAAGAGTCATCTGGTCGGACAATGGTCCACATTTTAATATGCGCAGGATTACAGATAGATAAACGATTCCATTCGGCCAGACACGCACAGAGTGCTGGACTAGTAAAAAAACACAACGGCATCATCAAAAACAAGCTTGCTAAGACATGTGCCGGGACCAAACTAAAATGGCCGGACACCTTACCGATAGTATTATTGTCCATGAGGACGACCCCTCAAACTAAGACTGGGCTCTCTCCCTTTGAGGTGGTCATGTGTAGGCCAGCAAACATTTGGAATATCCCAAGGCCTCGTTCTTTGCGCAAGGTCGAGAATGTACTTCTTTCTGACTACTGTGGCCAGTTAACTAAAAATCTGTATTTGATTTATCACCAGGTGCGAGAGACTTTACCTGTAAAATACAAGGGCCCCGGCCACAGCATATGGCCGGGTGACTGGGTCCTTAGGAAGGCATTCGAGCGATCCTTTTGCCTCGCACCACGTTGGCAGGGCCGCATCAGGTCCTCCTGGTCACACAGACGGCGGTGCGGGTAGCACTAAAAAAGAATTGGATCCACGAGTCACATATCAAGAGGATTCCACACCCTGTGCCACACGCTACAGAAGATACAGAACCCCTCACCAGTACTGCAACCAACGATATTGAAGCAGTAAATAGCATCGAGAGTGCATCAGAGACTCTCCCTGAGCCCGTGGAGCCTGGGGAAATAGCCATTTCACCTACACGCTCTCCAACAGTTTCGTCTTTTGAATTTGTTCTGGATCTTGCATCAGATCCTGCTTTGGATTAGTCGCTTCCAATGGGAAGTGACGACACGTTGTTCACAGATCACTCAGTACCAGGGATCACAAGGTACGATCTGCATCTGAGGAAATAGACCTACCGCACGGTTTGGCTGTGCCTTCGAAGAAAAGTCATCAAGGGCTTGTCTATTTGGCACGATCATTTGTGTATAAGGGGATTCTGTTGGCTAGGGTTTGTGAAACGACTATGAGGTCACAAGCAAAAAAAACATTGGTGCAAATCGTTTGAAGAACAATGCCTGCAACCGCTCCCGCTCGTACGGAAAAGATAAGAGACTGTGTGACCAGCTACGGAAATGGACACTCAAATGTGTGGGCCCCGAAAAAACGTATTCTTGTTTAGTGATGATGTTGATTGGTTTTACAATAGTCATTGCCTTCGGATTTTGGTATCTGGAAGAAGTACATCCACTTGAAAATGTGTTAAACATTGAGAATGTACCCACTGTTTCTACTCCTTTCATGCATTTGCACACTTTATCTCCTAGAGACTCTCAGCACAGACAGAGTTACCACAACAACACTCTACTGTTCATTATGAACGCTACACATACCATTCTTAATAGGTCTAACTGTTGGGTTTGTTCACATCTACCGCAACACGGGGATAAGGGGCTGGGTTGGTATATTCATCCTTTACCTTTGACAACTGCTTGCTATGCTTCTCTTAGAGCACTATTCTTTGGCCGATGGAATGATAGCATCTCAGGGATCTTCAATGGGACGAATTTGAATGATTTTGAAAGACGTGTTCTGACGCCCCTGGGATGCTCACTCTTTGTGAATAGGAGCAAGCCAAATGTTGCTTCTATTAGGCCTTCTGACAGACTGTCCCGTCCCTTTCAATCTTTGATCACTTTTAAGATGGCTCCTATAGGCAATAGGGATGCCACGCCACCTTCTTATACTGTTAACCACAGCCCTGATTCAGTTTCTTTCTGCATACAGAGGAATGGTACACAGTCAATGGGTGATTTTAAAGGTTGCAACAACGTTGCGAATTTGACTAGTGAGGACAGACCTTTGTATGTAGTCGAACCTGTTTACTTTGTTTGCGGTAATGTAGCATTTCCATGGTTACCCAGGGACTGGCAGGGAACCTGTTATTTAGGGATTCGGTCACTCGGGGTATTCATTGCCAGCACTGTAGAAATTTCAAAGGCTCGCCCACGACGGGACGAGAATGGCGATACTTCAGCACAAGTTCTGGCCGATGTAGCTAAATCCTTTGTGCCATTTTGGGGGCAAATACTGAACTCAGAAGATATCAGGAGACTAGCTAGAGTACTGGAGAGGAGCATCAACTGGACCACTGACATACTCTATAATATGACGTTAGAACAAATAGCAATAAGGTTAATAGGACTTCAGAACCGGATGGCATTAGATGTCATCCTGGCTGAACGTGGTGGGGTATGTAAATTAGTGGGGTCGGCTTGCTGTATTTTTGTGCCAGATTCCTCCCCAACAATCTTTAGGGCGATCCAAAATCTGCATGTTCTCAGTTCAGAAGTGCATGTTCCCGAGGGAAACTGGGATCTTAGCGCTTGGTTCTGGGACCTCCTACGATCTTGGGATGGAAGCTACTTTCAGTCTTGCTGATTATTTTAGGTATTCTCTTCTTTCTTTGCTGCTGTATACAATGTCTTCCTGGTATGTGTTCGATGTTAGGAGGATGTTGTGCACAAGCGATGGGTGCATTAAGGCACAAAGTATACGCCCCAGGGAAGATCTCCAATTAATTTTTGCTGAAAGAAATCTTAGTATCTGACCTGATGGCACCTGATATCTCCAATAGTGATTCAGGATGTATGGACATTGAGACATGGAGTTACTCGTAAAGCGACTAGAAGTAGTTTAGCGCTTGGCTTAGGCCAAAAGGAGGGTTTGTTAAACGGATATCATATTATGCCTCCTTTATTGTATATATTGGCCTAAGCCCAGCCGCTCTGCGAAGAAATCCGTGTTGCAAGGTTCTGACCTTAGATCGACCTAGCCGCCATTTTGGGAACATTCGCCATTTTGATTTCTGTTTCAAAGTCACTCTGTGTTCTAAAATGGTGGACAGTGTTTTCTGCTCGTAATCTTAGTTGTTCTGACCTTTACATAAGTTAATGCCTGAACTTCCCGTAGGCTAAATGTTAAGACCGTGTAATGAAACCTTGCCTTATGTTTGACCTATAGATTAAAGGATTACTTGTGCCAAAAAGTCCAATCCACGGACATACATTGAATACAATGTTGTTTAAATTCTGAAAGTGAACATTTGTTGAACTATATTGTATAAAACACGTACTAAGACTTAATGTCAAAATTCAAAGATACACTGTTGCCAATGTGACTTATTGTTCTACTGACTAGAAGTAATCCAAATACATATGGATTAGAGGTGAACTCGGCACAGACCCTAGACCGAGAATAATTAACCTGCAGAGGGGCTGGACATTGCGATTGAAAACTGTATAAAAGATGTGAATATTTAGAGGGTCCAGTACCTCTCACTTCTCACACCAAAAGGGCTGGTATTCTTTGTGATGTACTGAGGGCCAGATAGCTATCTGATACTTAGTTTCTTTGTAAACTGTACAGTTATTTGAATAAAGATCTGAGAATCTTTATAAGCCCGTGTTTGGTGTTTTTCCATTTGTGGTACTCAGCCTCGATATTTCTTTTTGCTTTTACAACTTGGAACCGTAACATCCCGTTAACAAAGTTTTTTTTACTGAATATATATATATATATATATATATATATATATATATATATATATATATTACATGGCCACGGTAGTGGCCATGTAGTTATGGTTAAGTTGGTGTTTCATAGGAAGAGCACTATTTTGGGTGGCTTATAACTTCGCTCTCCCTGGACGGATCCTCACCAAACTTTGCAGCAGAAAAAGTATTTGGGTCACTCTGAATTTTTTCTGCAAAGTTTGGTGAGGATTCGTCCAGGGGGCGCAAAGTTATAGGGGGGGTCCCAAAACGTTTTTTTTTCCCATAGACTGAATGGGAAAAAAATTTTGCTTGCGTCTACAGCCCAAACCGCTGGACGTATTTTCACCAAATTTGGACCAGGAGCAGCGGCTTGGTCCCGAAAGCGTGCTTTTGCAAATTTGGTGAAAATCCGTCCAGTAGTTTTTTTTAAAATGACCAAAAAGTAGGTAAAAAAAAATTAGTGATATCTGTTTTCGGTCCGCGGACGGACTTCCCTGTTCGCTCCGCGGACAGTGTCCTGATTGGCCAATCGGCTTGCGTGATGTTCGCGGACATGCAACGTGTTCGCTGATTGGACGGCGTGGAGCGTGAAGCACATCAGATTTTCGGTAGCACCCGCCATCTTGGATTTGCGGTCGTCCGCGGACAGCACGGTGAAACTTTGTTCAAAATTTCTATTTAGTAGAGGGTGTTGGTGTGTAGGAGTGTTTGGGGAGGGTGGGAGTGTATGAGATAGGATGAAAGTTGTGTTTTTTATGTACTAGATGTTCTTTTTGTGTTCGATTTGTCTGCGGACATCACGGGTGTTCTGAAATGTTCTAAATAAACTGAATGGGGGTGTTCTGAGGACTCAATATGTGTCCGTTTTGTTCGCAAGCAAACTGAAACTGTTCTAAGGACACTCGCAGTGTCCTGAAATGTTCGCAAATAAACAAAATGGGGGTGTCCTGAGGACGCTGTCCGTATTGTTCGTTGTCAAGTTGAATATGTTCTAAGAACACTCGCGGTGTCCTGAATTGTTCGCAAATACACAAAATGGGGGTGTTCTGAAGACGTTGTCGAACACTCGCTGTATCCTGAAATGTTCGCAAATATGAATGGGGTTGTGGCTGACAAGTTGAATGTGTTCTAAGAACACTCGCGGTGTCCTGAAATGTTCGCAAATAAACAAAATGGGGGTGTCCTGAGGACGCTGTCCGTATTGTTCTCTGTCAAGTTGAATGTGTTCTAAGAACACTCGCGGTGTCCTGAAATGTTCGCAAATAAACAAAATGGGGGTGTCCTGAGGACGCTGTCCGTATTGTTCTCTGTCAAGTTGAATGTGTTCTTAGAACACTCATGGTGTCCTGAAATGTTCGCAAATAAACGAAATGGGGGTGTTCTGAGGATACTGTTCGTATTGTTCGTTGCCAAGTTGAATGTGTTGTAAGAACACTCGCGGTGTCCTGAAATGTTCGCAAATAAACAAGATGGTGGTGTTCTGAAGACGCTTCTAAGAACACTCGCGGTGTCCGGGGAATGTTCGTAGGGGGTGTCCTGAGGACGCTGTCCGTATTGTTCTCTGTCAAGTTGAATGTGTTCTAAGAACACTTGTGGTGTCCTGAAATGTTCACAAATAAACAAAATGGAGGTGTTCTGAAGATGTTTCTAAGAACACTCCCGGTGTCCTAGAATTTTCGTAGGGGGTGTCCTGAAGGCGTAGTCTGTATTGTTTGCTGGCAAGTTGAATGTGTTCTAAGAACACTTGCAGTGTCCTGAAATGTTCGCAAATAAACAAAATGGGGGTGTCCTGAAGACGCTGTCCGTATTGTTCTCTGTCAAGTTGAATGTGTTCTTAGAACACTCATGGTGTCCTGAAATGTTCGCAAATAAACTAAATGGGGGTGTTCTGAGGACACTGTCCGTATTGTTCGATGTCAAGTTGAATGTGTTCTAAGAACACTTGCGGTGTCCTGAAATGTTCGCAAATAAACAAGATGGTGGTGTTCTGAAGACGCTTCTAAGAACACTTGCGGTGTCTGTGGAATGTTCGTAGGGGGTGTCCTGAGGACGCTGTCCGTATTGTTCTCTGTCAAGTTGAATGTGTTCTAAGAACACTCGCGGTGTCCTGAAATGTTAGCAAATAAACAAAATGGAGGTGTTCTGAAGACGTTTCTAAGAACACTCCCGGTGTCCTGGAATGTTCGTAGGGGGTGTCCTGAAGGCGTAGTCCGTATTGTTCGCTGGCAAGTTGAATGTGTTCTTAGAACACTCATGGTGTCCTGAAATGTTCGCAAATAAACGAAATGGGGGTGTTCTGAGGACACTGTCCGTATTGTTCGTTGTCAAGTGGAAAGTGTTCTAAGAACTATCGCGTTGTTCTGAAATGTTCGTAGTGGGTGTCCTGAAAACGCTGTCCGTATTGTTCGCTGGCAAGATGAAAGTGTTCTAAGAACACTCATAATGTCTGCGGACATTAAATGTTTACATAGACCATAGTTGAAATGTTTGACTCTATGGATGTGATATGCTGTGATGGTTGTTGCCAGGGCATAGAGTCTTGGGTGCATGGCCATTTGGCCATGCACCCAAGACTCTATGCCCTGGCAACAACCACCGCAGCATATCACATTCATATTTTCTTATAACTTTGGGTGAAAAACAAATGTATAAGGAACAAAGGTATTAGATACTATGGATGTGATATGCTGCTATGGTTCTCCTTATTATTGTATACTTACTGTTTGGTCTAGTAACGGGAGTCCATGTTTTTCTTGTTAATTTCTGTGATAAAAGAAAATAGCATGTTAGTATTAGTATTTTGTAATGACTTATTACATTGTATAATCAATATACTTTTTTTTTTTTTTGGACCCTCATATTTAGTAGATTACAAATCAGAGTACTCTGCAATTTGCTCAGTTTCTGTATTTGTTGCTAAAAATCATTGGGTCTGTGGGAGAAAAAAAAATCCATATTGGATTAAAAAAAAACCTTTTTCTGTTATGCTACAGTTTATTTGTTTGTTTGTTTTCAGTGTTCACTTGTTGTTTCTGGCTAATGCTTAATACTTTGGCTTGTTGTATTTTTTTGGAGCAGTAACATATTATTTATTTGTTTTGATATTATAAAATTTTGGAGCAGTTAGATACCAATTGGCGTATTCTAGCTGTCTACTTTTTTTATATATTTTAGTGGTATTGATTTATCTATTTGGATATTGTTAAATTTTGGGACAGTTAAATACCAATTGGCGTATTCTAACTGTATATTTTTTGGTCTAATTTAGTGGTATTCATTTATCTGATTAGTTGTTGTAGAATCGAATCTTTGAGCAGTTAGATAGCTTTTGGAGTATTCTAACAGTTTATATTTTTTAACACAAGTTTACTTAGGGTTTAAATACAGTTTAGTTATCAAATTTTGGTTTTAAGAACATCAAATAAGCGTTTGTAAGATTTCCTGGTAATCTCTGCTTTAGAGTAATGGTACTATCATTACATTCAAACCATCCGCATTTCTTTTTTATATATGCAGTGTAGTGCCTTGAATTGATTGTGGCTCCTGCGTGGTAGATTATACCTATTGTTGTGAAGGTTTTCTTACCAAGTGATATTTGACCATGTGTGAATCCAGTCAGCTTGCAGTTGTTTTTGGTACCATCTGCATTGTAACGTAGAAGCATTAGTGTTATGTATTTATTATGTGTTTGTATTACTAACGTGGAGCGATTATCTGAATTGCAGGTAGAGCATAATCTACCATGGTTTGCATTTTGTACAAGTCGCTGAAATGGAATGGATTCACAATTTGGTATTGATATATATATGAAGCGTTCATTGGGGATTTCTTCTTGTGTCACATTGTTGCAGAGAGTGCATGTATGTTTCCACATGTATGAAATCTGAAAGATTTCATTTATAGGTATGTTTTTGTTTTCCAGTACTTGTAGTAAGTACATTAGAAATTCTTGTGGATCTTCCTGTGAATTTCACCATTCCAGCACAGTAGTCCAATTGTTGTCTTATTCCAAAAACACTATGGGGCTGATTCATGGAACAAACGTGCGCCGAAAATCTTCGCGCAAGCAGGCGCAAGCAGGCGCAAGCGGAAAAAAACAGACGCACGCGCACGCGTGCGATTCATGGAAGTCCCTGCGCGTGTTCACCGCGGGATGTGCGCCAAACCCATGCATGGCGCACAAGTCACTGCAACATCGCGAAAGGCGTGCGCGACGCGCACAGTGAAAGCGCACAACTTCAGCGCACACACCAGAAAGTGGGCGGGACATGGGGCGTAACGCGCGGAATGGGGAACAACACGGGAAAATAAGGGCGTAACTGGGGATGTACTGCAGGGAAGCAGACGGAACGCCCACACGCACTCGAACCACACGTATTCATGGAATCGTGAATGCCCCATCCCAGGCCCGTCCGCAGGTAGGGGAGATGTCCATGTCATCTGACACTCCTCTACCTGCGGACGAGGGGACCCCTGGCCGTGTGGAGAGGGTCCTGATTGGTGTAGCGTTGCGCACGGCTGGCATTCGTGATGAGGTGCATGCTTCCCGGGAGGAGCATGCACATCATCACGAAGAGCACCGTGCGTACGTGAACCATTTGGGAGCCGCCATGGTCGGGGGTTTCCTACATGTGTGTGGCTTTCTGGCGACCCTCTCCTCCTCTGTGGGGGCTATGCGCCAGTCGTGCTCCATGCCGTCTTCCGGCCCAGATGCCACCAGGGCCCCCTGTGGACCTGCCCCGACCAACGCAGCCAGCTCGGTGGGGACCCCATCCCTGCCACAGTCGGGAGTCGAAGGTCCAGCAGGGGTGGACACACCAGCAACTGTCCCCCTGCAGATGGAGGATGTGCCGGCATCATCTGGCAGGGCACGTGCACGACGGCATCGGTGGATTCCATCAGCCTGGATGCCGTCGTGCTGGCAGAGGCAGTGGCGTCGGAGGCAGCAGCAGGCTCGACGTGGGAGGCATCATGGCTCGGGGCCATCAAGATCAGAGGGGCAGGCATCGGCCGGAGGGCAGGAGAACCCTGGGATGGCAGTGTCTTCCGTGTGGGAGCAGTTGGTCCAGCGGATAGGTGCGGAGCGGCAGCGGGCGGAAGAGGAGCGGCTCACCATGGTCAGGGCGGAGTTCTCCATGCGTCGGGCGTTGAGGCGGGCTGAGTGCCTCGAGGAAGCTCGCAGGGAGTTTGAGGTGGACACGGGGTTGACCCTGCGAGACCTCGGGGCCAGGACAGAGTCCCGCCTCCGGGACATCGACATGGAGTTTGATGATGCCCTGGCCGGCAACATCACAGAGTGAGCCGCAGGACTTGCCCGCTGCCATTGTATATAGTTATATAGTTAGTGGTAGGTTTCCTTTGAATTTTTTTTTTGATTTGGTTGCGATTGGACAATGCGCCACTTTTTTGTATATAGTTCAGTTTTTAGTTAGTTGACATAGTTAGGTTTCATTTGGTTGGGCTCATGGACCCGGGATTGTCTTGTAAATGGTTCTTCTATGGATTTTTTGATTTTTTGGATTTTTTTCATGGACATTCATCTTCTTTTTGTTGTTTTTCTTTGTGGTTTTTCTCATTTCATTTCCATTCTAGTTGATTTTCAATACATTTTTACTTTCATCCTTCAATGTGTCGTATCATCTCATTGCTTTCATGCATGTCATGTTGGGTGTTTTAACATTCACTTGCAGCCATTGTGTGTGACAGACATGTGTTCATTTGCATTATTTACATTGGGTGTGTAACATGTAATTGCCTTTGATATGTGGGTGGATGTGATAGTTGGTTGGGCCTTTTGGCAGGGGAGGATGGCTATTACGGACATGATTGGGGATTGTTGGGACCCAGGTGCAGGGGGGCATGGATGGGACATGGGCGAGGGCCTGGTGGAGGATGCCCCGCAATGCTGGGGGGTGGGGGTGGTGGGGGACATGAGTTGGACATGGGTGGGGGCCTGCTGGCAGGTGCCCCACAGTGCTGGGGGGTGGGGGTGGTGGGGGACATGAGTTGGACATGGGTGGGGGCCTGCTGGCAGGTGCCCCACAGTGCTGGGGGGTGGGGGGGGTGGGGGACATGAGTTGGGCATGGGTGGGGGCCTGCTGGCAGGTGCCCCACAGTGCTGGGGGGTGGGGGTGGTGGGGGACATGAGTTGGACATGGGTGGGGGCCTGCTGGCAGGTGCCCCACAGTGCTGGGGGGTGGGGGGTGGGAGACATGAGTTGGACATGGGTGGGGGCCTGCTGGCAGGTGCCCCACAGTGCTGGGGGGTGGGGGTGGTGGGGGACATGAGTTGGACATGGGTGGGGGCCTGCTGGCAGGTGCCCCACAGTGCTGGGGGGTGGGGGTGCAAGGGGACAAAGTGGGGGCCTGCTGGGGGGTGGGGGTGCAGGGGGACATGAGTGGGACATGGTTGGGGGCCTGCTGGCAGGTGCCCCACAGTGCTGGGGGGTGGGGGTGCAGGGGGACATGAGTGGGACATGGTTGGGGGCCTGCTGGCAGGTGCCCCACAGTGCTGGGGGGTGGGGGTGCAGGGGGACATGAGTGGGACATGGTTGGGGGCCTGCTGGCAGGTGCCCCACAGTGCTGGGGGGTGGGGGTGCAGGGGGACATGAGTGGGACATGGTTGGGGGCCTGCTGGCAGGTGCCCCACAGTGCTGGGGGGTGGGGGTGCAGGGGGACATGAGTTGGACATGGTTGGGGGCCTGCTGGCAGGTGCCCCACAGTGCTGGGGGGTGGGGGTGCAGGGAGACATGAGTGGGACATGGTTGGGGGCCTGCTGGCAGGTGCCCCACAGTGCTGGGGGGTGGGGGTGCAGGGGGACATGAGTTGGACATGGTTGGGGGCCTGCTGGCAGGTGCCCCACAGTGCTGGGGGGTGGGGGTGCAGGGGGACATGAGTGGGGGCCTGCTGGGGGGTGGGGGTGCAAGGGGACATGAGTTGGACATGGGTGGGGGCCTGCTGGCAGGTGCCCCACAGTGCTGGGGGGTGGGGGTGCAGGGGGACATGAGTGGGACATGGTTGGGGGCCTGCTGGCAGGTGCCCCACAGTGCTGGAGGGTGGGGGTGCAAGGGGACAAAGTGGGGGCCTGCTGGGGGGTGGGGGTGCAGGGGGACATGAGTGGGACATGGTTGGGGGCCTGCTGGCAGGTGCCCCACAGTGCTGGGGGGTGGGGGTGCAGGGGGACATGAGTGGGACATGGTTGGGGGCCTGCTGGCAGGTGCCCCACAGTGCTGGGGGGTGGGGGTGCAGGGGGACATGAGTGGGACATGGTTGGGGGCCTGCTGGCAGGTGCCCCACAGTGCTGGGGGGTGGGGGTGCAGGGGGACATGAGTGGGACATGGTTGGGGGCCTGCTGGCAGGTGCCCCACAGTGCTGGGGGGTGGGGGTGCAGGGGGACATGAGTTGGACATGGTTGGGGGCCTGCTGGCAGGTGCCCCACAGTGCTGGGGGGTGGGGGTGCAGGGAGACATGAGTGGGACATGGTTGGGGGCCTGCTGGCAGGTGCCCCACAGTGCTGGGGGGTGGGGGTGGTGGGGGACATGAGTTGGACATGGGTGGGGGCCTGCTGGCAGGTGCCCCACAGTGCTGGGGGGTGGGGGGTGGGAGACATGAGTTGGACATGGGTGGGGGCCTGCTGGCAGGTGCCCCACAGTGCTGGGGGGTGGGGGTGGTGGGGGACATGAGTTGGACATGGGTGGGGGCCTGCTGGCAGGTGCCCCACAGTGCTGGGGGGTGGGGGTGCAAGGGGACAAAGTGGGGGCCTGCTGGGGGGTGGGGGTGCAGGGGGACATGAGTGGGACATGGTTGGGGGCCTGCTGGCAGGTGCCCCACAGTGCTGGGGGGTGGGGGTGCAGGGGGACATGAGTGGGACATGGTTGGGGGCCTGCTGGCAGGTGCCCCACAGTGCTGGGGGGTGGGGGTGCAGGGGGACATGAGTGGGACATGGTTGGGGGCCTGCTGGCAGGTGCCCCACAGTGCTGGGGGGTGGGGGTGCAGGGGGACATGAGTGGGACATGGTTGGGGGCCTGCTGGCAGGTGCCCCACAGTGCTGGGGGGTGGGGGTGCAGGGGGACATGAGTTGGACATGGTTGGGGGCCTGCTGGCAGGTGCCCCACAGTGCTGGGGGGTGGGGGTGCAGGGAGACATGAGTGGGACATGGTTGGGGGCCTGCTGGCAGGTGCCCCACAGTGCTGGGGGGTGGGGGTGCAGGGGGACATGAGTTGGACATGGTTGGGGGCCTGCTGGCAGGTGCCCCACAGTGCTGGGGGGTGGGGGTGCAGGGGGACATGAGTGGGGGCCTGCTGGGGGGTGGGGGTGCAAGGGGACATGAGTTGGACATGGGTGGGGGCCTGCTGGCAGGTGCCCCACAGTGCTGGGGGGTGGGGGTGCAGGGGGACATGAGTGGGACATGGTTGGGGGCCTGCTGGCAGGTGCCCCACAGTGCTGGAGGGTGGGGGTGCAAGGGGACAAAGTGGGGGCCTGCTGGGGGGTGGGGGTGCAGGGGGACATGAGTGGGACATGGTTGGGGGCCTGCTGGCAGGTGCCCCACAGTGCTGGGGGGTGGGGGTGCAGGGGGACATGAGTGGGACATGGTTGGGGGCCTGCTGGCAGGTGCCCCACAGTGCTGGGGGGTGGGGGTGCAGGGGGACATGAGTGGGACATGGTTGGGGGCCTGCTGGCAGGTGCCCCACAGTGCTGGGGGGTGGGGGTGCAGGGGGACATGAGTGGGACATGGTTGGGGGCCTGCTGGCAGGTGCCCCACAGTGCTGGGGGGTGGGGGTGCAGGGGGACATGAGTTGGACATGGTTGGGGGCCTGCTGGCAGGTGCCCCACAGTGCTGGGGGGTGGGGGTGCAGGGAGACATGAGTGGGACATGGTTGGGGGCCTGCTGGCAGGTGCCCCACAGTGCTGGGGGGTGGGGGTGCAGGGGGACATGAGTTGGACATGGTTGGGGGCCTGCTGGCAGGTGCCCCACAGTGCTGGGGGGTGGGGGTGCAGGGGGACATGAGTGGGGGCCTGCTGGGGGGTGGGGGTGCAAGGGGACATGAGTTGGACATGGGTGGGGGCCTGCTGGCAGGTGCCCCACAGTGCTGGGGGGTGGGGGTGCAGGGGGACATGAGTGGGACATGGTTGGGGGCCTGCTGGCAGGTGCCCCACAGTGCTGGAGGGTGGGGGTGCAAGGGGACATGAGTGGGGGCCTGCTGTGGGGTGGGGGTGCAAGGGGACATGAGTGGGGGCCTGCTGGGGGGTGGGGGTGCAAGGGGACATGTGGCTTGGCTGGGGGGCATGCCCATGGTGGATGTGCTGCCTGCGGGACATGACCAGGGGTGCAGGGTAGTCCCCTGTGGTGTGGGCTGCCTGCAGAGGTCGTGGAGGGGGTAGAGGGGAGACCCGGGAGGACCCACACTGGCAATTCACCTCTTCAACTTCCCGCACACCCACGTAATACACTGCCCCACTCGCACAGGCCCAATCGCGTGTAGAATTTCTCGCGCACCCCTGAAATCCACGTACCCAGGCCAATCGCGTGTAGAATTTCTCGCGCACCCCTGAAATACACGTACCCTGCTGAAATCGCGTGTAGAATTTCTCGCGCACCCCTGAAATCCACGTACCCAGGCCAATCGCATGTAGAATTTCTCGCGCACCCCTGAAATATACGCGCCCAGGCTATTCGCGTGTGGAACTTCACGCGAACCCCTGAAATACACGCGCCCAGGCTATTCGCGTGTAGAATTTCTCCCGCACCCCTGAAATACACGCGCCCAGGCTATTCGCGTGTGGAACTTCACGCGAACCCCTGAAATACACGTAGCACGCTCCCCCAGGCCCGATCGCGTGAATAAGTTCACGCGAACCCCTGAAATACACGTAGCCCGCTCCCCCAGGCCCAATCGCGTGAAAAAGTTCACGCGAACCCCTGGAATACACGTAGCCCGCTCCCCCAGGCCCGATCGCGTGAAAAAGTTCACGCGAACCCCTGAAATACACGTAGCCCGCTCCCCCAGGCCCGATCGCGTGAGTGACTTCACGTGAACCCCTGGAATACACGTAGCCCGCTTGCCGTGCTGGTACAGGGTTAGCGCAGCCCTTTGCGCTGGATTGGGGATTTTGATGGCTTTTCCCTGCGCGGAAGGCGTTCTTGGGGGCGTAACTGGCGCTGCTGCAAGGTCGCTGCGCCACTATGCGCCACGGCTGGTTTTGGTGGCTGGAATCCATGAATACGCTGTGCGCGGAAATGGGTTTTGGCGCACGCGGCTGACGCAGGGATTCGCACGCGCACACTGTGCGCCAGCCGCGTGCGCCACTTGTGCGCCGAATTCTATGAATTGGCCCCTAAACGTGTTGTCAGGATTGTTTGCTGCATTTCTGTGAAGTACTAACATTTGCAAACACAATGGGTCTGTACTGTGTAAGTAAATGTTGTCAACAATTGGTGGTAATTGAAATAGAATATTCATTGCTACATTTGCGTAGCAACTTACACCAACTATATTTGAGAATTTAAATGGTCCAGGTAGTTCTGTATCTAACTGCTTTTTTTGGAGTTTGTCTTCCTTCTTTAAAGAACTACTTGGTTTACTTTCCCTAATTGATTATTTTTTGCTTGTGGTACTTGATGAAGTATTAGTTTCTTTTACTCTCTTTGGAGGATTTGCAGTGACATCCTGTTGCATTTCGGTTTGATTTATTTTTCTTTTATAACATTTTACTTTTTGTGGAACAGAATATGTGTTTAGGTGGGGGGTATATAGTGAGCGAAGTCTATTGTATTCTAAAATGCAAGGAATATGAGCGTTTATTTTACTTGCATCAAAGTTGATTAGAAATAGACTGTCAAGCGTACGTAAGCGTGATAGTGCTACATAGCTCATGCCTTCTTTAAAGACTGTGTTACCAATATCTATCATTGCTTTGTCTAGGGTAAGACCTTGTGATTTATGAATCGTGACTGCGTATGCAAGAGTTAGAGAAAATTGTTCTCTGCGTACATACATATCTTTGAAGAGAAGGAATCTAGCTGTTGAGCGTCCTATCCTTTTTACTTCTGAAAGTTTTTCAAAGAGTATATTGACAAACTGAATTTTGTTGTCGCGTGGGTACGTTTGAAAGCCAACAACTGTACCCAGTGCTCCATTAACTAGTCCTTGGTCCACGTCAAGGTTACATTTAAGCATTACTCTGCAATTTAAGGATAATTTTAATATCTTTTCTAAGCCTGCTGTGTTTGAGATTGATTTTTCTAAACTATTTAGTCTTGTTGTGGCTTGGTCATACATGAGTAGTGTCATACCATGTACATCTAGTTTGTATGTGGCGCTAATTTCCATGATTGGTTGCATTTCTTTACTTAGCATGATTTCATTGAATTTGAAACAGCTTGCAAGAGTTGGCATTGAGGCCATACAATTGACATTTTTGTGTGCTAATTGTTCCATAACATCTGTAGCACATGCATTATCACCATAAAGTGCATTAATGTGCCGGGTTTTCAATATTCCTTCTGCTTCTTTAGAAAGTATACCAACTCTGATACTTTTTAAAATGTTGGCATAAGTGAGATCTGCAGATTGCCACATGTTTTCTGTTAATTCTCTGTATTGGAAATGTTGCAAAAGGTTGACATTTCCAATGCTGCCAACAGTTTTACGGCAGAGTTTGTGTCATAATGTTTTAAAAATAGGCTCACCTTTTACTGGTGTTAATTGAAGCAGATCTCCAAAAACAATAATGTGTTTTCCTGCAAAGAGCTCTTCATAGTCTGTTTTGAGTACTTCTTGTAATCTGAGGTGAATCAAAGCTAACATCAGGTTGGAGACCATGCTCACTTCATCTATAATTAGCATTTTCATTTGTTTCAATACTCTGCGTAATTCCATTGCAGCTTCTGCAGAACGTTTGTAATGGTCTAATTTGTTCTGGTGTTCTACTGGTAATAGTAGTAATCGGTGTAATGTAACACCACCTATGTTGTAGGCAGCTAAACCTGTGGGGGCAGTGACAACAGCTGACAGTTTGTTGTTTGTCAATTGTTGAAGGAACTTACTAATGATTTTGATTAGGAATGTTTTGCCAGAACCAGCTTCACCACTGACGTACAGTAGTATAGGTTTATAATTATGGCAGGAACATTCTTTATTTTCATGTTTTACACCATGTGCAATTTGTTTGTTACTTCTTGAAAAATGCTACTTTGCTCATTGTTTAGTTTTGATTGTAGTATAGTTAAGTCTTCCTTATCTTCATACTGACACATGGTGTTTTCTACTTCTATCATAGCTAATTCTGCCTCATTTATTATTAGTGGTTCTCCCAGTGGTTCTTGGCTTCCTGTTATAGAAGGTTGACTACTGTCAGGAGTGTCCTTATCTAGTTAGGCTTGGAGTTCTTCTTCGTGTTGCTGTTCATTGTGCAACATTGTTTTGTACTGTGCAAAGTTTACATCAGTTATAGTGCTTTCATTTGCTTTGAAAGCATCCTCATATGAGTCATAGTTATCTAGTAATTGTTCTTCTTTTCTCCATGGTTTGAAGAGTTGTAGCAGGGACATGTAATATACTTCTTTATGTTGAGGAGTCTTTAATGACAATTTGATATGATTAATTAAATTTGGTTTAGTGAGTTTAACTAAGCTGCCTTCACAGTTTATCACTCTATAGTTACCTTGTTTTTCATCAGGTTTCATATTATTTTTGTATGTGTAGTTTTGGGCTATGTGGTATAGACACATGTTTTCCAAAGTATTACTTCTGTTTGGGTAGTATGTGTCCAATACATTGTTTTTTAAAATGTCTTGGTTGTTGGGATCATGTTTGGCTATTGTTTCTATATCGTCATATGATTTTAGAACTCTTCTTCTAGATTTAGCTGGACCAAGACTTAGCCATACTATATTTTCAGATTTACCATACAATGCAGTACCAGTTAAATGATCAGCTGCTTCATATGATCCACATTCTCTATGGGTGAGCATTTTTATGGCCAAGCTGTATAATTTCTGAGATACTGTTTTATCTGATGACACGTCATTCCAGAGGTCTTGGAGCTCTGTCTTTTCTGCTTTAGTTAAGTATGCTGTGACATATCGTGCAACTGCAGTAGAATTGTCTGCAATGTACTGCATATCTATGTTTGCATTCCATAAGTGGGCAATGATTGCATTATAATCATTGATATATTTTTCTTCTTCTTTTCTTTTTATGTAATATGTATTTTTAGGTGACTTACCTTTAACACTATGTCTAACTGAAGACATGAGGTTTTTCACTTGACCTGCATTTGTAACAGGTCTAGGGAAACCAAATCGGCATTTGGTGTAGTATTTCCCTTTGTTTTAGTATTTGCGTCGACAATATTTTCCACATTTGTGTCTTTGAAATTGTAAAATGTGTGCATGAACATCACTATTTGTGGCTTCTGATGGAATTTCACAAGTGACATATTTTTCAATAAACTGTAAAACAGTGGCATCACTGTCTTGACCAAATTTAGGAGCATCTTTAATCCATAAAAGCATGTGGATATGTGGTGCTCCTCTGACTTGGTATTCTTTTCTCCAAAAGAAGTGTTGCACTTCTCCAAGGGGAGGAACAGTTTTATTACAAATAAAATGTAGCATAGCAATGAAGCGATGGTGAAAATATCTTGAAACATTAACAGGATCCAAAGAACAAAGTTCTCCAGGTGTTAGTATATCTATGTTTGTTTTGTTTTTATTTGATATGCGTAGAAAATCATTTAAATCTTCCCATGCATATTCTGCACAACTTAATGTAACAAAACAAGTGGGTGGGCCAAGGTTTCTGATCATAAAACGTACATCTCCATGACGTCAAAACCAGTATTCTTTAGTACCACGCATATTTGCTAATAGATATAATATAATATAATAGAGATAATATTTGATTGTAAAACCTCATCCTTTTGTTGCACTTTTTCTAATAATTGTGTTAGCTGTCATATTTTGAAAGTGTGATCCTGATTTTAATATGTGTGCAACTCCGTAACATAAAGTTGCTAGTTTACTTTCAAAGAGTAGGTGGAATATGTATTCCACATTTTGTCTAAATCTGGGATCTTCAGAATACATCCATAATGAGCGGTATTCTGAAGCTGATATTTAAATAGGTCTATCATGATACCTTCCTCCTTTGCCAGTAGGAAAGAGTAGAGGAAAAGCACGTGCTCCTATACTTTTTTCCCATATGCTGATTGGCGATCCTTTTGTTTGACGCATTTGGTAAGTTTCCAGTGCATCTTCTACGGTGTCATTACAGTGCAAAGGATGAATTGTATAATGGTCTAAAGTATTTGATATTGTAGCAGGATCTAGTAGCTCAAATTGACCAGCTTCTTGTGTTTCTTGAATTATTTCAGTTGTATCTTTCAAGTTTTCTTCAATATTAATTTCTTTGTAATATTCATTATTCTCTTTAAGATATTGGAAGGCTTGTCTAACTTTATATAAATTTACCAGCTGTTGCCATATTTTTTTGTCTTTTGTAGGTACTCCATTTACTAAGATAATTAAAGATTGCTGCATTGGACGTTGCACTCCTAGAGTATGCACATTTTCTTTTAGATCTAATGGTAAATAAACTACTTTTCCACGAATGCCTTTTACCAATTCAGAAGGAGGTAATTTTGCTGTTTTTGGTTGAAGGCGTATTATTGCTTGAAATGGGTGTACTGTTTGAATTATGATGCTCTCATATAAATTAAGTTGTTGTAGGGGTTTTGGTACTGGGTATAATTCCAAATTATTTGTGATAGCACGTGAAGGAGTTTGGTGTTGTCAAGGTTTGTAGTGCAGTAACTGCAATGTATTAAGGACTCAGTTATTTCGTATTTGTTTTTCTGCTACAAGGTAGAGAGCTAATTCAAACCATTTAGAATCTTCATTGTCTTCTATTTTGTATGATAGGTCTACAGTTTTTGTGTTACTTTTATAAAAAGTTCTACGGCAACATGCACATACATGGTTTGGTACTTCATCTGATATACTTTTAAATTTTAGTATTTCTTTTTTGTGTGTGTTTAGCAAAAAGTTGCCATGTGTAGAATTGTTGCTTAATTGGTTTAAAGCTATTTCATTCTGTAAATGGCTTTCACTTCCAAAATATTTTTTCTGGATATAGTGAATTTCTTCAAGTAGGTCTTTTGCTGTACCATGTAGAAGGATGTTATTTAACTTTGCTAGTGCTAAAGCAGGACTTTTAGCATAGTACAGTTTATAGACTAGATTTCTTATAGTTGAATGATGTGTTGATATCCTTTTGATATCATGGAAAGTGGTTTTACAAGTAGGTCCTGTAATGCAGGCCAATGAATGTCCTTGTAGTCCTGTGTACTTGCGCACTGGACAGGTATCCAAATTTTGCAGTAATTTAATTTTGATTTTGTCAATGCTTTTTACATATTTATTGAGGAATTGGCGTAAAGATTTGAAACATTGTTTGGGAATGTTACACATTGACGTGCATGGCCATTTGTACACTAGACGTTCTGATTCAGTTGAATGGAGGAGTAACTCTAAGTTTCAGGGCATATTTTTGTATGGAGTACTTCTTGTTCCATTATGGTATTATTCACTTTTTCATAACCTCGACCACTGCTATGTATGGCAATTGTATTTGTTTGCTTTTGTTTGTACGCTTCTTCATTAAAATATGGTTCTGTGCTCATAGTGTGATTCCATTCACCTCCGCAGATACTTAAGAAGTTCTTTCTGTTGACATTTCGCTTATTGAGAAGTCTTTTTTGTAATTTAGTTATTAGTTTTGTTAGTGGTTTCATTTTGTTTAACGGTAAAATAAATAACTTTCTTTTCAGAAGAATTGCACTGTCCATCAACGCTTCTAAGATTAATTTCCTACGATAGGTTTTAAGCATTGAACCCGATTTCTCTCCTATTTTTATAAGATTTTGAAGGACTTTGTGACGGTACATTTTGGCTAAAATACTTTTCTTGGTATGCTTACTTTGCACTATATTCAAATTTGAAGAAGTAGTTTTCTCTGTAGTGATAGCTGATTTTCTGTTAATTGTTTTTTGGTTTGTTTTACATTTTGATAGAGGAGGCAAAGTATTTGTACTTGAAACTTCTTGTGTTTCACTAAATGACTGTATTAGCTGTTTTGTTTCAACTTTTTTTACAAATTCTGCTACAGATGGATGTTTATGTTCGACACTTTTATTTTCATTTGCTCTACTTTTGCGTTGCTTTCTACGGACTTGACTTTTGGTAGGCATTCTTTAGGGTCTGTTGAAAAAAATAAAGAAGATATGGGTTGGGGTGTTCTGGAATGTATGTGTGCTGTGTGCATGAGTGTTTGAATAAGATGATAAAGATGTATGTAATGGTGTGTGATTGTGCATTGGGAACTACAACTAGTAGGGATAGGTATTCTTGAATTTATGTGTTACTAAACTGGGGTTCAGATGACAAAAAAAAGTAAGCTACTGATGTGGAAAGGTACAAATAGTAAATCTAATGTATACAATTAAAACAGTTGTTTGTTTGTCCTATTCCAAAAATATGAATTTGTGGGCCATTCTGGCCGTAAATTGCTGTTTAAGATATAGAGATTTTTGGACAAAATGGTACACAATCTCTATTTTTAGGCACCAAAATAGCTTGTATTAATGTTATAGTATGTTTGATTAATAATACAAATTTTCTGGTGATATTCTACTTACTTTTTTTCTTAAATTAACAGGTAACTTCTTAGTTCTTCTTTGTTCTTCGAATTCGGCTGCTTCTTTTCAGTAGACGGGTCTTCACTGCAATTGTAAAAGCTTCAAATTAGTAACTTTGTTTGTATATAGCGCTGTTTTTAATTTAGATATTGATTTTTTTAATTGAAATCCTCAGTGCCTTCTTTAAAACCATTAAACTAATTTATTTACATAAGATACATTGCATCAGTTCAGTACATATGATATGTTCTTAATGAACAAATTGTATTGAATGACTAACTGTAGCAAAAAAAATATCTTTACTATGTCTTGTGAAATTTATAATATACCAGTGAATACTACTATTTCTGTAAGTAAGCTGTTCTAGGTAATAGCGCCTCAATGTCATGTCTACATTAAAGTAATTAAGTAAATAATTAAATAAAAACAAAAAAATATGAAATTGTATAAGTATTTTTTTAAAGATTTAAACATAGATTGTGCTTGCATGCAATTTTGTTTGAATATATGTAGTCTATATATTCCATTTAAAAAATGTTAGTTTAACATGATTTGATTGTGTGTGTATAAAGAAAGTAAATAGTATAAAGGTTTATAAGTGATAGTTGATTTTAGGATATTGAAAAAAATACAGTAAATTCATTTTACAGATTACACAAGCTAAAAGTCTGTTTGAAAATGTTTTCATCTACTGTACAGAAAATATGCATACCTGAAGTTTGTGTTCATGCATATGGATATGCATGGAGCTGCAAGTAGAAATCTTGGAGACTTGTACAGTATTTTTGGTAGATGGTGCTTGCCAACGATATGACACTTGTACTCAGAGAGATTCACAGTACATTTGCAGTGCTGATCTATGATGATGCAGTTAGATCTAGAGGTCTTGAATGTGATTGGTGCATGGTCATGTGATTTTTTAGCTACATCCAATGAGGGAATGGCAGAGAGAGTGAAGTGGAAATGGTAGAAGGGCTGTTCATGTTACAATATGTCCGCGGACATGGCGGTAGTTCGCGGACATCGGGAGTTACATCCGGGGATTTTTGGGTTCAGAAGTCATGCAAATGAGAATAAGCACTGAAAGGGATTGGTCAGGAAAGTTTAGTGGGTGTGTTGTGCCAGGAGAGAGTTTCTCAGATACTCTTTTTGCTGAGAGAACAAAAGATAGCTATGGCTGTGTGTTTCAGAAAACAGATTGTTTGGATTTTGGGAGATTCATGGATACATTGGTTGAAGGTGCATGCAGAAAGCTGTGGAGTAGCTGTAGATCTTGGATTCCCACATGTGGAAGTACACTGGCATGGAGTACGTGGAATGAAGTGGTTGGACTTGCTACCTCTCTGTGCTACTTTGGAGACAGAGCAAAATCCAGACATAATTGTAATTCATTGTGGAGGGAAAAGTTTAGGACATGTGACTGGAATTTTTTTGCAATTTGCTATGAAAGAAGGACTTGGGAAAGTTATGGACATGTTTCCTAATTCTCAAGTGATATTTTCACGGATTGCGCAGAGACAAATGTGGCTTCGTTCTTCTTCATTTGGTCCACAAATGGAAAAAGCAAGGCGCAATGTTAATAAGGCTGTTTGTGCCTTTCGAAGAGATTTTGGCATGTCCTCTTTTCACAATGAAAATATTATGTTTCGTAGTACATACATTTTTCGCAGAGATGGAGTCCATCTTACTTATGCTGGCAATCAGATTTTTCTGAGAAATGCACAAAATGCATTGCAACCTTTTTTGGAATTACAACAACCATTTTGAAGTAGGTGTTAAGCATTTATAATTTTTGACTTACAAACACCACCCAAAGGCTCTTTTCAGAGCCACCACTTCTTCCCAGAGAAAATTGCAATGTTTGTGATGGGGTAGCAACCCAATTTTTTAAATGTTCGCGAACTGTCCGCGGACTTCTAAAAAACATAAAGGGCCCTGCTTCATTTATTTTCACTTCTATTTTTTAACTGTGAAAGGCGGCTCTGAAAAGAACCTTATTTTTTTTTATATTTTGTATTTATTTGGGTTTTTTATACTCAACACACTAGGAGAGGAGGGGAAAGGAAGGTAAAGGGGGGTACACCAACCACAGGGATAAGAAAGGGTGAGCTGAGAGAGGAAGATGTAGAGTGGGTTTTATTTGGGTAGTGAGCAGATCTTCTCGTGATCTGAGACGATAGTCTCAAAAGCACTACGAAGTCGCTCCCCCCCTGCAGAGTACTGTGTCACAGTACATACATACAACTGTGACCCTTGAAAGGTAAGGGTCATCAGCATTTTGTATGGCCTGTGAGGCAGCTTGAGGAAGACGCTGTCCCACATAGGTGGTCCTTGTGGTGACAGGATCAGAAACAGAGGATGAAGTAGAGGAAATCAACCTGCTACGTTCTTCGCAAGGTACAACCCTGCGAATAGCCCCAGAGTGAAATGACCTCAGGTGTTGCTTCATAGTAGTGGTCCCAAAGCTGTACTTACCGTGCTTCCCACGACTGAGTATCATTTTGCACTCATTGCAGGTAACACGGTTCGCACAAGCCTTAGGAACATTACCATGAATCGTAAATAACCGCCACACCCAAGACTCACGCCTAGTGCGGGTAGTAGGGTTTTCCTCTACCTCATTCTCATCATCCTCTTCTTCCTCCTCTGCATCCTCACTCCTGTTCCCCTCTTCAGGCCCTTGGGGAGGTGGTGGTGGTGGAGGGGGTGGGGGTGATGCTGAAGCAGGTGCAGCACCGGGTGGCAGTTCAGCAGCCAGGGATGCCATCAAAGATGCGATGGAAATCTGCAGTTTGCAGCAAAAATCGCTGTGTTTCGAAGAATAGCCAGAAACACAATGAGAATAAGCTCTAGGGCGTGGTCTTTTATAGGGGTGCTTGTGCATGGTCCGCGGACATGCGTGCTGTCCGCGGACACATCGAACACAAAAAAAAGTTTGAAAAGTTTCAAAAGGTATGTAGAAACTCAGGATTACTATGTGGGACTTGTGCCATGGTGAGAGTTTATTGAAAAATATTATGGATTAATTGAAAATGTACTTTTAATTTGTTTGCGGACCCGAACAGTGTTCGCATTCAGAACACACGATCAGCGTGGGCGCGGTCATATGATCCGCTTGCGAACAAGTCCACGAAGGAAGCGCATGTCCGCAGGACACCAAATGCACGGAGATTGGCTAGCGCATGCGCGTTGATGTTCTACGGACACTGTTCGTGTCCTGAACTAATTAAAATTGCATCACACGTGAAAAGAACATTTCAGGACACTGCGTGTGTTCTTAGAACAGTTTAAATTTGCTAGCGAACAGTAAGGACAGATATACTGTTCTCCAGGACACGTTCAATTTCGTTCATGTACGAACATTTCAGGACACCAATTGTGTTCTTAGAACATTTTCA
This sequence comes from Ambystoma mexicanum, assembly GCF_040938575.1. Classification (NCBI taxonomy): domain Eukaryota; kingdom Metazoa; phylum Chordata; class Amphibia; order Caudata; family Ambystomatidae; genus Ambystoma; species Ambystoma mexicanum. Next base: position 980,129,472 of record NC_090925.1, read on the forward strand.
AGTTGCTAGCGAACAATACGGACAGGTATAGTGTTCTTTAAGACACCTCCATTTTCATTTAATTACGAACAATTCAGGACACCGCGTGTGTTCTTAGAACAGTTTGAACTTCCTAGCGAACACTACGGACAGATATACAGGGTAATTCATAGAATTTCGCAGAAAAGTGTCGCAAGCGGTTGGCGCAGAGTGTCTGCGTGCGATTGACTGCGCCAGGCACGTGCGCTAAAACCGATTTCCGCGCACAGTGTATTCATGGATTTCAGGCTTCCAAACCAGCCGTGGCGCAGAGAATCGCAGCGACCCTGCAGCAGCGCCAGTAACGCCCCCAAGAACGCCCTCGCGCAAGGAAAAGCCATCAAAATCGCTAAATCATCGCAAAGGGCTGCGCTAACCCTGGACCAGTTCACCGGGCTGGCAAACAGCAAACGCCAAGCGGGGAACGTGTATTGCAGGGGTGCGCGGGAAGTTCCACACGCGACTGGCCCCGTGCAAGCAGGGTACGTGAATTTCAGGGGTGCGCGGGAAGTTGCACATGCGATTTCAGCAGGGTACGTGTATTTCAGGGGTGCGCGGGAAGCTCCATACGCGAATGGGCCAGTGCGAGCATGGTACGTGTATTACATGGGTGCGCGGGAAGTTTCACACGCGATTTCATCAGGGTACGTGTATTTCAGGGGTGCGCGGGAAGTCACACAGGTGAATGGGCCAGTGCGAGCAGGGTACGTGTATTCCATGGGTGCGCGGGAAGTTCCACACGCGATTCCATCAGGGTACGTGTATTTCAGGGGTGCGCGGGAAGTTCCACACGCGATTGGCCCAGTGCGAGCAGGGTACGTGAATTTCAGGGGTGCGCGGGAAGTTGCACACGCGATTTCAGCAGGGTACGTGTATTTCAGGGGTGCGCGGCAAGTTCCACACGCGATTTCTGCAGGGTACGTGCATTTCAGGGGTGCGCGGGAAGTTCCACACGCGAATGGGCCAGTGCGAGCAGGGTACGTGTATTACATGGGTGCGCGGGAAATTCCACACGCGATTTCATCAGGGTACGTGTATTTCAGGGGTGCGCGGGAAGTCACACACGCGAATGGGCCAGTGCGAGCAGGGTACGTGTATTCCATGGGTGCGCGGGAAGTTCCACACGCGATTTCATCAGGGTACGTGTATTTCAGGGGTGCGCGGGAAGTCACACACGCGAATGGGCCAGTGCGAGCAAGGTACGTGTATTTCAGGGGTGCGCGGGAAGTTCCACACGCGATAGTCCCAGTGCGAGCAGGGTACGTGTATTTCAGGGGTGCGCGGGAAGTTCCACACGCGATTTCAGCAGGGAACGTGTATTTCAGGGGTGCGCGGCAAGTTCCACATGCGATTTCTGCAGGGTACGTGCATTTCAGGGGAGCGCGGGAAGTTACACACGCGAATGGGCCAGTGCGAGCATGGTACGTGTATTACATGGGTGCGCGGGAAGTTCCACACGCGATTTCATCAGGGTACGTGTATTTCAGGGGTGCGCGGGAAGTCACACACGCGAATGGGCCAGTGCGAGCAGGGTACGTGTATTCCATGGGTGCGCGGGAAGTTCCACACGCAATTTCATCAGGGTACCTGTATTTCAGGGGTGCGCGGGAAGTTCCACACGCAATTTCAGCAGGGTACGTGTATTTCAGGGGTGCGCGGCAAGTTCCACACGCGATTTCTGCAGGGTACGTGCATTTCAGGGGTGCGCGGGAAGTTACACACGCGAATGGGCCAGTGCGAGCATGGTACGTGTATTACATGGGTGCGCGGGAAGTTCCACACGCGATTTCATCAGGGTACGTGTATTTCAGGGGTGCGCGGGAAGTCACACACGCAAATGGGCCAGGTCGAGCAGGGTACGTGTATTACATGGGTGCGCGGGAAGTTCCACACGCGATTTCAGCAGGGTACGTGTATTTCAGGGGTGCGCGGCAAGTTCCACACGCGATTTCTGCAGGGTACGTGCATTTCAGGGGTGCGCGGGAAGTTCCACACGCGAATGGGCCAGTGCGAGCATGGTACGTGTATTACATGGGTGCGTGGGAAGTTCCACACGCGATTTCATCAGGGTACGTGTATTTCAGGGGTGCGTGGGAAGTTACACACGCGAATGGGCCAGTGCGAGCAGGGTACGTGTATTTCAGGGGTGCGCGGGAAGTTCCACACGCGATAGTCCCAGTGCGAGCAGGGTACGTGTATTTCAGGGGTGCGCGGGAAGTTCCACACGCGATAGTCCCAGTGCGAGCAGGGTACGTGTATTTCAGGGGTGCGCGGGAAGTTCCACACGCGATTTCAGCAGGGTACGTGTATTTCAGGGGTGCGCGGCAAGTTCCACACGTGATTTCTGCAGGGTACGTGCATTTCAGGGGTGCGCGGGAAGTTACACACGCGAATGGGCCAGTGCGAGCATGGTACGTGTATTACATGGGTGTGCGGGAAGTTCCACACGCTATTTCATCAGGGTACGTGTATTTCAGGGGTGCGCGGGAAGTCACACACGCGAATGGGCCAGTGCGAGCAGGGTACGTGTATTCCATGGGTGCGCGGGAAGTTCCACACGCGATTTCATCAGGGTACATGTATTTCAGGGGTGCGCAGGAAGTTCCACACGCGATTTCAGCAGGGTACGTGTATTTCAGGGGTGCGTGGCAAGTTCCACATGCGATTTCTGCAGGGTACGTGCATTTCAGGGGTGCGCGGGAAGTTACACACACGATTGGCCCAGTGCGAGCAGGGTACGTGTATTTCAGGGGTGCGCGGGAAGTTGCACACGCGATACCAGCAGGGAATGTGTATTTCAGGGGTTCTGCGGAGTACTACACGTGAATTGGCCGTGTGGGTCCTCCCAGGTGTACGCTCCACAACCTCCACGGCCCCTGCAGGCAGCCCACACCACGGGGGACTACCCTGCACCCCTGCTCATGTCCCGCAGGCAGCCCATCCACCATGGGCATGCCCCCCAGCCAACCCACATGTCACCTTGCACTACTGATCAACAATGCATGTCTCCCACCAACCCCACCCCCCAGCAGTGCAGGGGCAGCCTCCACCAGGCCCCCACTCATGTCTCCCACCACCCCCAGCCCCCAGCATCCAGGGTCACCCTCCACCAGGCCCCCACTCATGTCTCCCACCACCCCCACCCCCAGCAGTGCAGGGGCAGCCTCCACCAGGCCCCCACCCATGTCTCCCACCACCCCCAACCCCCAGCAGTGCAGGGGCAGCCTCCACCAGGCCCCCACTCATGTCTCCCACCACCCCCACCCCCCAGCAGTGCAGGGGCAGCAGGCAGTCAGGCAGCAGCAGATGGCAGGTGGGAGCGTGCTCGGGGCTCTGGGGGGCAGTAGTTTGGCCTTCCGGGCAGGAGCGTGGTCTTCCGTGTGCTTACGCGTGGCCAGCTTGGTACGGAGTGATTTGGCACGTGAAAATCCTGCACGTCAGCGTGAAAACCGAGGAAAGGCCCTTAGCGCGTAAGCGCGTCAGCACGCATACGCGATTCTATTGGACCAAAGGCCCTCAGCGCGTAAGCGCGTCTGTGACGTGACCCGCACGAGTGTTTCCCACACAGCACGTGATGACAGAGCACACGTGGAAAGACTGCACGTCAGAGTGTAATCGCGTGTAATTGGTGGAAATGGCCCTACACACAGAAGTGACAAAGCGTGTAATTGGTGGAAATGGCCCTACACGCATAAGTGACAAAGCGTGTAATTGGTGGAAATGGCCCTAGCGCGTAAACGCCGCGTAAGTGACGCTGGACGTGTGGGCCTGTATAAAAGGTACGCGTAGAACACCATTTCCTTGTACGTGCTTTTCGTGGAGAGCGAGTGGGTGAATTCTCTACTTCTTGTCGTTTCACACGCGATTTACTTCACGGCGTTTCAAGTTCGTATTCCCTGTTACCTCTGACAGCTTTTTCTCTTTTTTCTCTTTTACTGGTTTACCTGGGCCTGTTCCCTCAAACAGTGTTCCCTTCTACTGTTGTCCTGTCTCCTCAGACAGCGTACAAATCTTCTTTTGGCGGGGGTGTTGCCAACCAAACGCGCTCCTTTTTCACGCTCTTTTACCTGGCAGACGGTGAGTCACGCACGTATGTAACATCTGTGCTTGCCCCGTGTGTAGCCTACCCCTTCAGAGGTCATTCTAGGCTGCGTGTGACACGCATACGTTCATTCTTGTGTTACTGGGTGCCACAGCGTAGTGCAGGTTTTTCTTTCTGCACACGTGGTCTAGGAGGGGTTGCGTGCACGTCATCTCCCTTTTTTGGGGCTCCTGTGCGTAGCGTGACCCGTCATCTTTCCCCAGGGGTTACAATCAGCCTTGCAAGAGCACTAGGGTACAATTACCATCTGGTACCCAACCCCTTTGACCCCCAATTGCCCAGGACAATATTTTACAGCCACTCCCATACGCACATTAACATCAGTGCCATGGCTGGGAGGCGAGGATTCCGTAAGGGTGGCAAAGGTGGAAGAGCCACAAGTGGTGGCCGTGGTGGATCCGGTAGGGGACGTGGTCGTTACTTGCATGTGTGGAGGACCAGTCAAGGGCACCCATAATCCCCCCCCCTCCCGTTGAGGCTGATGTGGCTGACACCATCCATGCTCAGCCCTTGTTGGACCAGCCCATTGTGGCACCAGACCTGGCTGACTCCATGGCTGACTTCCAGGTCAGCAGGCCTATGACACGTGCGCTGGTGCACGGTGATGTCACCATGCCACGTGCATCTGGGGCAGCAAGGTCATCTGCTGCACCAAGTAGGCAGGGCGGAGAGGCTGCAGGGGCAGCTGCGGCTCCATCCACCCCAGCCCTCACACACCCAGCCCGGACAGTGTCGGTCCTAGTCCATGCTGCTGATATTCCCCCTGACACCATCACACTAGAGCCAATGCCTGCACCAACTCCCATGCTGAGTGTGCAATCCCACACTCCTGATACCTAGTGTCCAGAGCGGCGCAGGACACTCAGGATCACCACCACCTTCCAAGCGGAAGAGGAAGAGTGCTCGTCCGGCACAGGCTGATGCCCCAGACACGGCTACACAGTCCGGCCCATCCAGGAAGCCCAGCTTCACGGATGACGAACTGAATGCACTTGTGGAGTATGTGTCCGCACATGACAACGAGATGGTCATTGTTGCAGGATCCAAGACCACACCTGCACAACGCCAGGCACACTGGCAGACCGTTGCGGACATCGTAAGTGCCCTTGGAATCGTGAGGCGCACAGCCAATGATTGCTATAAGCGCTGGAATTACCTAAAGCGCAGGGCAAAGAGTAAGCTGGCCTCAAGTCATGCCGCAACTCTAGTGACTGGAGGTGGGTCTCCAGTAGTAGACATGGAACTCACTCCACATGAGTCAGTCGCTGGGACCTACGTCACGGAGGAACAGATCCAAGGCGTGGGAGATTTGGCTGATTACGAGGCATTGTCCGGTGAGTGCACATGCATGTGTGTGTCATCCATGTGCATGGTGTGTGTGAGGGCTTCTGTTTGTGTGACAGGTGAGAGTGTGTGCGCCTGAGTCGTATGGGTCAGCCATGTGCTTCATGCAATACATCCTGCGCAGCTGCATTTGGCCATAGCAGTATCCCTTCTGCCAACAGTAGACATCTAGCCCAACTGCACGACAGTTGCCCTTGAAGTGTCACCTTGCCACAACATTGTTGCTTGATTTTTCACTGTTCATTTAGTCAGATTGTTTGCATTCCACCACTATTACTAGGCATGTCGCAGTCCTCTAGTCACGTCTGACATGGCTATGGTAAAGTGGAGTGACTTTGTTACCTGGATATCATTTGTTCAAACATGTCCCTGTGCAATTGCACCATTTCGGACTGGCAGCTCCAGGTGAAGAATCTGACCTGTTTGAATTAGAAAAGCTATTACATGCGAGAACTGGACTGAATGAATAGGTGCTGCCCTCCTCTCCATCTTCACTCAATAGCAATGGTACATGCCATCTGTGTGATGGCATGTGTGTTTCACCTGCCAATCACAGGCCAATGTGTGATGCCACTGCCAGGCAGCATGCAGAAAATGTGTTCATCTTCCATCTTGGTGTCATCAGTGTGTGCCATTTGCCTGCCCTTTATGCGCAGTGAGGGTGCATGCATGGGAGGGTTTTAGTCATGTGGGACATGTGTCAAACAAGTACTGGTTCTCTTGCTTCTCAGCCCTCATTGTGTGCCATGGTGCTAATGCCTGTTTCCATTTCTTTGTTTTTATGTCTTTGCAGGGGAAGACGCACCTGATACTGCTGGGGTTGTGGAGATGGTGCAGACCCAGGAGGGGTCCGAGGGCCGACCAACCACCAGTGAGGGACGTGGTGTGGTGGTGGGTGAGAACCCACAAGTGCTGCAGGTCCTGCTCTCAAGGGGTGTCTCTGGCTGCACCTCCCCCGAGCTGTACTCAGGTGTTGATTCGGATGAGACCTACGTGCCGTCGCAGGTGAGTGTTCCAGGGAGGGATTCTGTTCTGTCTCACCCACCTGCACCAGGGTCAGAACCCTCAATGGGGATGTCAGTGTTGGCAGCTACGCCTTTGGTGGTTACGGATGCAGGGTCACACTCCGCGACATCTGATCCTGTTCCTGGGCCAGCAGATCAGAGGGGGAATGCAGTCCTGCAGCCTCAGGCAGTGCCGGCACAGCAAGGCGCAGTTCGCCTTGCCCCAGACAGGTGTGGTGCCCGCCGACGTGGTGGCCGTACGCCACCTGGCAATACCGCATGGGAGCAATCCATTTACGGTATGGCAACCCAACAGGCAGCATCATCCGAGATGATGGCTCAGGCCATGGATAGGGTGGCCACTTCCATTGTCCCCCCTGAAAGGCTGATGGAGCGACTAGAGCAGGCAACCGACTCCATCTGCCAGTCACACAGGGAGGACATGTTGGGGTCCAACAGGGACAGGCGGGCGGCACTGGCGACTCTGCAGGAGGCCATCTCCATTGAGTCCCAGGGCCACAGGGAAGCCCTGAGGCAGGAGCTCCTTCACCTCAGGACGACTCTTGTTGAGCTTGAGGCTTCAACACACCAAAGGACAGAACAGCAGCTGGAGCGTCTCACCCGTACGCTCTCAGCTGAGATGCAGGCAATGAGGGCGGAGGTCCGGGCATCCCGTGAGTTGTTGCATGGGGTCCTCCGCACACTCATCCTCCAGAACCAGACCTACCACACCCGCATGCTTGCAGCCATGGAGGAGCAGACTAGGGCCTTGCGTGGGCTGCCTCCCATAGTGCAACCACCTCCGGATGCAGCTGCACAGGGTGATAATAGCGACAGCAGTGATACTCCCACAATAGGGTAGCCGTGTGGGCCATGAGCCCATGGAGGTGTTTTTTTTTCCCAGGATCCACGCAGGTGGGTTCTGGTGTGCATCCTGTCCTCGGACCTCCTGGGTGGCCTCCCCAACCCCCCCCCCGGGCCCTTCAATGGCCATTTTTGATTTTTTTTTATTTTTATTTTTATTTTCATTTTTATTTATTTTATTCCCAATTTTTTTGGGACGATTTGTTGGCTTCCGTGGTTCCTGTGGGCATACGCTGCATTGTGGCTGGGCACATGCAGGCTTGTAATGTATTTGGTTCAGATGCTTGGGTTTGAGTCACACACACCCCTCCTGCTTCCCGTTTCCATGGGCTTGCAAAGGGTGTGCCCAAGTGACAGTGAATTACACAGTGACGTTGGACTCCCATGAGCTGTGTGGGCAGTCTGTAGTCAATACTGTGTATACATTCCTAGCGCATATTGCTGTTGTGTTGTACACTGCATGTTGCATTGATGTGTAACTCATCTTCTGTGTCTACCTCCCAATTTGCAGGTCCCTTCCTCATGTCTACACAAGGACCTCTAGTCTGGAGATGTGGTCCATGTTGGCAGCAGTGCACCTACAACTCTACATGGCGCCAACACTGCACAGTTGGTAGTGGTGGGAGTGCAGGCATTTCCAGGTGGTGAGACTACTAATATTTAACATTAGTGATGTCATGTTAATGGTAGTACGTGCTCAAGTTTGTTGATGGTCAGGCATTACTGTGAGCATTTCAGGTGTTGCAAGTTTCTAATAGGGACACTGTACATTGTGACACTAGTGTCATGTTGTGGGGATTACTTTGTTTACCTGCAAATAGCATGACATGGCACGGTGTGTGGTGTGGCGGTGCTGGGGTTGGGTTGGCTGACATGGCACTGTCCTCTTGTTGCATTTTGCAAGTGGGTATTCATTTTAGCTGCTTGAATGTGTAACTTCACAAAACTGCATTGGTGGTGTCATTGTGGGTAGGGATGCACACATTGTGACACTTCCAGGTGAACAATCTCAGGCTGATATGGTTTTCACGGTTCTTTCTCCAGACATTCAGGGTCAGTGTCAGGTTGAGTCATCATTGATTGTCAGATGGATTGTGCCAGGGCAGTGTGCACTCCACAGGGGTGTGATTTCTATGTGAAGTAATTAGCCACTAGCTGTGTACGGGCTGCCTCCCCCGTGCCCTTTCCCCTCCCATGCGCAGCGGCTGTGCATGTGGTTGGGGATGGGGGGGCACCACCATGTCCACGGCCAGGCCCCGGCGTGTTGCAACGTTGTGCAGGACACATGCTGCCACTATGATCCTGCACACTACTGGGGGAGCGTACAACAGCTGCCCGCCAGAACAGTCAAGGGAGCGAAAGCGTGACTTCAGCACTCCCAATGTGCGCTCCACTATGCCCCGGGTTGTAATGTGGCCTGCGTTATATCTTACCTGGGGTGGCGTGGTGGGGTTCCGAATTGGCGTCATCATGTGGGGGCTGAGAGGGTAGGCACTGTCCCCTGTGGAGGTGGTGATTGGTATCATTGGTGGGGTTGTGACCTTGCTCAGTATCTGACATGCATGCATGTGTAGTGGCATTCATACTCACCAAGCAACCATGTATCGCCATGCCGCCCAGCTTCTAGGTCCCGGCTTAGGGTGGACATTCGGTAAATGAAGCTGTCGTGGGTGGACCCGGGATAGTTGGCATATACTGAGGTGATGATTCCCTTGGCATTACATACTACCTGCACGTTGATGGAATGCCAGTGCTTGCGGTTCCTATAGATGTGCTCACACGCGATTTCAGCAGGGTATGTGTATTTCAGGGGTGCGCTGCAAGTTCCACACGCGATTTCTGCAGGGTACGTGCATTTCAGGGGTGCGCGGGAAGTTACACACGCGAATGGGCCAGTGCGAGCATGGTACGTGTATTACATGGGTGCGCGGGAAGTTCCACACGCTATTTCATCAGGGTACGTGTATTTCAGGGGTGCGCGGGAAGTCACACACGCGAATGGGCCAGTGCGAGCAGGGTACGTGTATTCCATGGGTGCGCGGGAAGTTCCACACGCGATTTCATCAGGGTACATGTATTTCAGGGGTGCGCGGGAAGTTCCACACGCGATTTCAGCAGGGTACGTGTATTTCAGGGGTGCGCGGCAAGTTCCACACGCGATTTCTGCAGGGTATGTGCATTTCAGGGGTGCGCGGGAAGTTACACACGCGATTGGCCCAGTGCGAGCAGGGTACGTGTATTTCAGGGGTGCGCGGGAAGTTGCACACGCGATACCAGCAGGGAATGTGTATTTCAGGGGTTCTGGGGAGTACTACACGTGAATTGGCCGTGTGGGTCCTCCCAGGTGTACGCTCCACAACCTCCACGGCCCCTGCAGGCAGCCCACACCACGGGGGACTACCCTGCACCCCTGCTCATGTCCCGCAGGCAGCCCATCCACCATGGGCATGCCCCCCAGCCAACCCACATGTCACCTTGCACTACTGATCAACAATGCATGTCTCCCACCACCCCCACCCCCCAGCAGTGCAGGGGCAGCCTCCACCAGGCCCCCACTCATGTCTCCCACCACCCCCACCCCCCAGCATCCAGGGTCACCCTCCACCAGGCCCCCACTCATGTCTCCCACCACCCCCACCCCCAGCAGTGCAGGCGCAGCCTCTACCAGGCCCCCACCCATGTCTCCCACCACCCCCACCCCCCAGCAGTGCAGGGGCAGCCTCCACCAGGCCCCCACTCATGTCTCCCACCACCCCCACCCCCCAGCAGTGCAGGGGCAGCAGGCAGTCAGGCAGCAGCAGATGGCAGGTGGGAGCTTGCTCAGGGCTCTGGGGGGCAGTAGTTCGGCCTTCCGGGCAGGAGCGTGGTCTTCCGTGTGCTTACGCATGGCCAGCTTGGTACGGAGTGATTTGGCACGTGAAAATCCTGCACGTCAGCGTGAAAACCGAGGAAAGGCCCTTAGCGCGTAAGCGCGTCAGAACGCATACGCGATTCTATTGGACCAAAGGCCCTCAGCGCGTAAGCGCGTCTGTGACGTGACCCGCACGGGTGTTTCCCACACAGCACGTGATGACAGAGCACACGTGGAAAGACTGCACGTCAGAGTGTAATCGCGTGTAATTGGTGGAAATGGCCCTACACGCAGAAGTGACAAAGCGTGTAATTGGTGGAAATGGCCCTACACGCATAAGTGACAAAGCGTGTAATTGGTGGAAATGGCCCTAGCGCGTACACGCCGCGTAAGTGACGCTGGACGTGTGGGCCTGTATAAAAGGTACGCGTAGAACACCATTTCCTTGTACGTGCTTTTCGTGGAGAGCGAGTGGGTGAATTCTGTACTTCTTGTCGTTTCACACGCGATTTACTTCACGGCGTTTCAAGTTCGTATTCCCTGTTACCTCTGACAGCTTTTTCTCTTTTTTCTCTTTTACTGGTTTACCTGGGCCTGTTCCCTCAAACAGTGTTCCCTTCTACTGTTGTCCTGTCTCCTCAGACAGCGTACAAATCTTCTTTTGGCGGGGGTGTTGCCAACCAAACGTGCTCCTTTTTCACGCTCTTTTACCTGGCAGACGGTGAGTCACGCACGTATGTAACATCTGTGCTTGCCCCGTGTGTAGCCTACCCCTTCAGAGGTCATTCTAGGCTGCGTGTGACACGCATACGTTCATTCTTGTGTTACTGGGTGCCACAGCGTAGTGCAGGTTTTTCTTTCTGCACACGTGGTCTAGGAGGGGTTGCGTGCACGTCATCTCCCTTTTTTGGGGCTCCTGTGCGTAGCGTGACCCGTCATCTTTCCCCAGGGGTTACAATCAGCCTTGCAAGAGCACTAGGGTACAATTACCATCTGGTACCCAACCCCTTTGACCCCCAATTGCCCAGGACAATATTTTACAGCCACTCCCATACGCACATTAACATCAGTGCCATGGCTGGGAGGCGAGGATTCCGTAAGGGTGGCAAAGGTGGAAGAGCCACAAGTGGTGGCCGTGGTGGATCCGGTAGGGGACGTGGTCGTTACTTGCATGTGTGGAGGACCAGTCAAGGGCACCCATAATCCCCCCCCCTCCCGTTGAGGCTGATGTGGCTGACACCATCCATGCTCAGCCCTTGTTGGACCAGCCCATTGTGGCACCAGACCTGGCTGACTCCATGGCTGACTTCCAGGTCAGCAGGCCTATGGCACGTGCGCTGGTGCACGTTGATGTCACCATGCCACGTGCATCTGGGGCACCAAGGTCATCTGCTGCACCAAGTAGGCAGGGCGGAGAGGCTGCAGGGGCAGCTGCGGCTCCATCCACCCCAGCCCTCACACACCCAGCCCGGACAGTGTCGGTCCTAGTCCATGCTGCTGACATTCCCCCTGACACCATCACACTAGAGCCAATGCCTGCACCAACTCCCATGCTGAGTGTGCAATCCCACACTCCTGATACAGAGTCCACCAGGGCTCCTGCCCCTAGTGTCCAGAGCGGCGCAGGACACTCAGGATCACCACCACCTTCCAAGCGGAAGAGGAAGAATGCTCGTCCGGCACAGGCTGATGCCCCAGACACGGCTACACAGTCCGGCCCATCCAGGAAGCCCAGCTTCACGGATGACGAACTGAATGCACTTGTGGAGTATGTGTCCGCACATGACAACGAGATGGTCATTGTTGCAGGATCCAAGACCACACCTGCACAACGCCAGGCACACTGGCAGACCGTTGCGGACATCGTAAGTGCCCTTGGAATCGTGAGGCGCACAGCCAATGATTGCTATAAGCGCTGGAATGACCTAAAGCGCAGGGCAAAGAGTAAGCTGGCCTCGAATCATGCCACAACTCTAGTGACTGGAGGTGGGTCTCCAGTAGTAGACATGGAACTCACTCCACATGAGTCAGTCGCTGGGACCTACGTCACGGAGGAACAGATCCAAGGCGTGGGAGATTTGGCTGATTACGAGGCATTTTCCGGTGAGTGCACATGCATGTGTGTGTCATCCATTTGCATGGTGTGTGTGAGGGCTTCTGTTTGTGTGACAGGTGAGAGTGTGTGCGCCTGAGTAGTATGGGTCAGCCATGTGCTTCATGCAATACATCCTGCGCAGCTGCATTTGGCCATAGCAGTATCCCTTCTGCCAACAGTAGACATCTAGCCCAACTGCACGCCAGTTGCCCTTGAAGTGTCACCTTGCCACAACATTGTTGCTTGATTTTTCACTGTTCATTTAGTCAGATTGTTTGCATTCCACCACTATTACTAGGCATGTCGCAGTCCTCTAGTCACATGTCTGACATGGCTATGGTAAAGTGGAGTGACTTTGTTACCTGGATATCATTTGTTCAAACATGTCCCTGTGCAATTGCACCATTTCGGACTGGCAGCTCCAGGTGAAGAATCTGACCTGTTTGAATTAGAAAAGCTATTACATGCGGGAACTGGACTGAATGAATAGGTGCTGCCCTCCTCTCCATCTTCACTCAATAGCAATGGTACATGCCATCTGTGTGATGGCATGTGTGTTTCACCTGCCAATCACAGGCCAATGTGCGATGCCACTGCCAGGCAGCATGCAGAAAATGTGTTCATCTTCCATCTTGGTGTCATCAGTGTGTGCCATTTGCCTGCCCTTTATACGCAGTGAGGGTGCATGCATGGGAGGGTTTTAGTCATGTGGGCCATGTGTCAAACAAGTACTGGTTCTCTTGCTTCTCAGCCCTCATTGTGTGCCATGGTGCTAATGCCTGTTTCCATTTCTTTGTTTTTATGTCTTTGCAGGGGAAGACGCACCTGATACTGCTGGGGTTGTGGAGATGGTGCAGACCCAGGAGGGGTCCGAGGGCCGACCAACCACCAGTGAGGGACGTGGTGTGGTGGTGGGTGAGAACCCACAAGTGCTGCAGGTCCTGCTCTCAAGGGGTGTCTCTGGCTGCACCTCCCCCGAGCTGTACTCAGGTGTTGATTCGGATGAGACCTACGTGCCGTCGCAGGTGAGTGTTCCAGGGAGGGATTCTGTTCTGTCTCACCCACCTGCACCAGGGTCAGAACCCTCAATGGGGATGTCAGTGTTGGCAGCTACGCCTTTGGTGGTTACGGATGCAGGGTCACACTCCGCGACATCTGATCCTGTTCCTGGGCCAGCAGATCAGAGGGGGAATGCAGTCCTGCAGCCTCAGGCACTGCCGGCACAGCAAGGCGCAGTTCGCATTGCCCCAGACAGGTGTGGTGCCCGCCGACGTGGTGGCCGTACGCCACCTGGCAATACCGCATGGGAGCAATCCATTTACGGTATGGCAACCCAACAGGCAGCATCATCCGAGATGATGGCTCAGGCCATGGATAGGGTGGCCACTTCCATTGTCCCCCCTGAAAGGCTGATGGAGCGACTAGAGCAGGCAACCGACTCCATCAGCCAGTCACACAGGGAGGACATGTTGGGGTCCAACAGGGACAGGCGGGCGGCACTGGCGACTCTGCAGGAGGCCATCTCCATTGAGTCCCAGGGCCACAGGGAAGCCCTGAGGCAAGAACTCCTTCACCTCAGGACGATTCTTGTTGAGCTTGAGGCTTCAACACACCAAAGGACAGAACAGCAGCTGGAGCGTCTCACCCGTACGCTCTCAGCTGAGATGCAGGCAACGAGGGCGGAGGTCCGGGCATCCCGTGAGTTGTTGCATGGGGACCTCCGCACACTCATCCTCCAGAACCAGACCTACCACACCCGCATGCTTGCAGCCATGGAGGAGCAGACTAGGGCCTTGCGTGGGCTGCCTCCCATAGTGCAACCACCTCCAGATGCAGCTGCACAGGGTGATAATAGCGACAGCAGTGATACTCCCACAATAGGGTAGCCGTGTGGGCCATGAGCCCATGGAGGTGTTTTTTTTTCCCAGGATCCACGCAGGTGGGTTCTGGTGTGCATCCTGTCCTCGGACCTCCTGGGTGGCCTCCCCAACCCCCCACGGGCCCTTCAATGGCCATTTTTGATTTTTTTTTATTTTTATTTTTATTTTCATTTTTATTTATTTTATTCCCAATTTTTTTGGGACGATTTGTTGGCTTCTGTGGTTCCTGTGGGCATACGCTGCATTGTGGCTGGGCACATGCAGGCTTGTAATGTATTTGGTTCAGATGCTTGGGTTTGAGTCACACACACCCCTCCTGCTTCCCGTTTCCATGGGCTTGCAAAGGGTGTGCCCAAGTGACAGTGAATTACACAGTGACGTTGGACTCCCATGAGCTGTGTGGGCAGTCTGTAGTCAATACTGTGTATACATTCCTAGTGCATATTGCTGTTGTGTTGTACACTGCATGTTGCATTGATGTGTAACTCATCTTCTGTGTCTACCTCCCAATTTGCAGGTCCCTTCCTCATGTCTACACAAGGACCTCTAGTCTGGAGATGTGGTCCATGTTGGCAGCAGTGCACCTACAACTCTACATGGCGCCAACACTGCACAGTTGGTAGTGGTGGGAGTGCAGGCATTTCCAGGTGGTGAGACTACTATATTTAATATTTAACATTAGTGATGTCATGTTAATGGTAGTAAGTGCTCAAGTTTGTTGTTGGTCAGGCATTACTGTGAGCATTTCAGGTGTTGCAAGTTTCTAATAGGGACACTGTACATTGTGACACTAGTGTCATGTTGTGGGGATTACTTTGTTTACCTGCAAATAGCATGACATGGCACGGTGTGTGGTGTGGCGGTGCTGGGGTTGGGTTGGCTGACATGGCACTGTCCTCTTGTTGCATTTTGCAAGTGGGTATTCATTTTAGCTGCTTGAATGTGTAACTTCACAAAACTGCATTGGTGGTGTCATTGTGGGTAGGGATGCACACATTGTGACACTTCCAGGTGAACAATCTCAGGCTGATATGGTTTTCACGGTTCTTTCTCCAGACATTCAGGGTCAGTGTCAGGTTGAGTCATCATTGATTGTCAGATGGATTGTGCCAGGGCAGTGTGCACTCCACAGGGGTGTGATTTCTATGTGAAGTAATTAGCCACTAGCTGTGTACGGGCTGCCTCCCCCCGTGCCCTTTCCCCTCCCATGCGCAGCGGCTGTGCATGTGGTTGGGGATGGGGGGGCACCACCATGTCCACGACCAGGCCCCGGCGTGTTGCAACGTTGTGCAGGACACATGCTGCCACTATGATCCTGCACACTACTGGGGGAGCGTACAACAGCTGCCCGCCATACCGGTCAAGGGAGCAAACGCGTGACTTCAGCACTTCCAATGTGCGCTCCACTTTGCCCCGGGTTGTAATGTGGCCTGCGTTATATCTTACCTGGGGTGGCGTGGTGGGGTTCCGAATTGGGGTCATCATGTGGGGGCTGAGAGGGTAGGCACTGTCCCCTGTGGAGGTGGTGATTGGTATCATTGGTGGGGTTGTGACCTTGCTCAGTATCTGACATGCATGCATGTGCAGTGGCATTCATACTCACCAAGCAGCCATGTATCGCCATGCCGCCCAGCTTCTAGGTCCCGGCTTAGGGTGGACATTCGGTAAATGAAGCTGTCGTGGGTGGACCCGGAAGAGTTGGCATATACTGAGGTGATGATTGCCTTTGCATTACATACTACCTGCACGTTGATGGAATGCCAGTGCTTGCGGTTCCTATAGATGTGCTCAGATGCCCTGGGGGGACGTAGAGCCACATGGGTGCAGTCGATGGCACCTAGCACTTTGGGGAATCGTGCCACAGCGTAGAAATCCAGGGCGGCAGCATGCCTTTCTGCAGAGGTTCTGGGCAGGTATATGTGCCTGCGGACTGATGGGCGTGCAGTGATGATGTTCAAGACCTGGTGTAGGCAGCGTGACTGGGTGGCCTGTGATACACCACCCACAATGGCACTTGTCCGCTGAAATGATCCAGTGGCTAAGAAGTGCAGTACATTGAGGACCTTCTCCAGGGGGCTGAGTGCTTGGGAGCACAGGGTGGGTGATGTGAGGTCATCCTCCCACTCACTCACCAGGTCCAGTATGATGTGTGGTGGAAACCTGTACCTCCCATGCACCTGGTCATCAGGCATCCCGAAAAGGCTGGTTCTGGGTGTGAATATTCTGGCCCTGACTATCCTCCTCCTCCTCCTCCTTTGGTAGGCCACGCCCACTGCTGCTAGGAACGGTATGTTCATCCTGGGTCTGAGCTTGTTATTTTTTTAGCGCGCAAATTAATGCGTTGCGCGTGTTGTAGGCGAGGGTGTGACCAGCGCACCCCTGAAATCCAGTACCCAGTCCAATAGCGTGTGGAAATTCCTGCGCACACCGGGATACAGGTGCGCTGACGTACTTGCGTGTGTAAGTGTCTGCGCACACCTGATATACACGTACATAAGCCAATCGCGTGTACGCGCACTTTTGTCCAATTACACGCGATGACACCCTGACGTGCTGTCCAATTACACGCAATGAGACTCTGCCGTGCTGTCCAATTACACGCGATGAGACTCTGACGTGCTGTCCAATTACACGCGATGACACTCTGACGTGCAGTCTTTCCACGTGTGCTCTGTCATCACGTGCTGTGTGGGAAACACCCGTGCGGGTCACGTCACAGACGCGCTTACGCGCTGAGGGCCTTTGGTCCAATAGATTCGCGTATGCGTGCTGACGCGCTTACGCGCTAAGGGCCTTTCCTCGGTTTTCACGCTGACGTGCAGGATTTTCACGTGCCAAATCACTCCGTACCAAGCCGGCCACGCGTAAGCACACGGAAGACCACGCTCCTGCCCAGAAGGCCGAACTACTGCCCCCCAGACCCCCGAGCACGCTCCCACCTGCCATCTGCTGCTGCCTGACTCCCTGCTGCCCACGTGCACTGCCATTTGCTGCCTGCACATCAGCCAGGTGTGCTGTTGCTGTGACCACCCCTGCTGGAACCGAAGACTCCCGACTGGAATTCCATCGCTCCACAGCCCAGCCCCAGGACCCAGTTGCCCACCGACTCCTGCCTCTGGGGTTGTCATGTCGGGGCAAACACCATCTGTGACCACTGACAACCCCCGGCCAGAGAGGCAGAGGGGCACCAGCTTCAGTGCCACTGAAGTTGGTGTCCTGGTGGAGCAAGTCCTGGGGCAGTATGATGCCCTCTTCGGAAGTTCCCGCGCCGACAAGGAAGGACGGACTCGGATCTGGACTGACATAGTGACTGCCATCAACGCGGAGGGGGTGGCAGTCCGGGACTTACAACATGTCAGGAAGCGCTGGGAGGACTTCAGGTCCAGGACCCTGAACAAGGCCCGGCGCCTCTTGAAGGCAGCGGATGCCAAGGGGCGCCGGGGCCACTTGTCGGAAGAACAGATGGGGGTCCTGGAACGCATATCCCCAGCGCTCCACGTCCAGGTCCTAGAGAAGCAGACCCGTCTGGAGTCGAGCGGTGAGTGTACATGCATCCTGATTGTGAGCAGTGCGTGTGGTGATTATTCGGCATTGTGCCGGTTGCACATCTGTTTGTATGGGGTCGAGTATGGGTGGGGGTGTACAGGGCCGTGGGTCTGACACATGCGAGGGCTGTAATGTGTGAGACATGGATGGTGCTTGTGTGTGTGGGCTTGCATGGCAAATGCAGTTGTGCGTGCACACATGTTTGGATGAATGTGTATGTAAGTAGACATGTCCGTCATGTCAGGCATGTATGTTGTTTTCGGCTGCATGTATGAGCACTGTGTACATGTGCATGTGTGTGTATTTGTCAAGGGTGCAACAGTAATGCAACATGGATGCATGTGACAGCAGTATGTGGAAGCCTGATTGGCAGATGTGACATGGATGCCCGTCTGAACAGTGCAACACTTGGCAGAGGTGTAGACATGCATGCAAGTGTGGTGCTGTGTGTACATGTGTGGTGCACTTCCTGTGTTGCATGTGATGTCTGGCTCCCCTTTGGCTGCTGATGCTGTTGTATGTGTAGGGATGGTGGTGGCAGTTGCGATATGGCTGTGGTATGGCTCATGTGTGTGAGTTGCAATGACATGTGTGTTGGGGATTGTGATGACATGTCTGAGGTTTGCCAATGCCACTCATGTGCAACTGTCATGCGTGTATGTGTCCATTGTACAGTGCCCTGATGCCTGTGTTTTGTTTCTCCCTGTCTGCAGCATCAACTGATGAAGAGGGCGGAGAAGGTGCTGTGGAGCACAGCGGCGGGGATCCGACCGCCAGCCGGAGACGCAAGGCCCGGCTCCCCTCCCGTGTTGTCATCTCGTCGGGGAGTGAGGAGTTCGGTGCCGCGTCCCAGGCCGCAGCTGCCGGGAGGAGGTCCAAGAGGCGGAGGTTGCAGTTGGACTCCTCAGCAGCAGAAGGGGCAGCTGGGACCCCACAGGGCCCAACAGGGGAAGATGGCACGGAGTCATCCAGGTTGGTGGGGGGTTTGGTGGAGGAGGGGGCCGTGCAAGCACCAGAGACGGGGTCTGGATGTGGGGATCCCACTGGTGCTAGTGGTGCAGTGCAGGACCAGGGACAGGAGGCAGCACAGGCGGCCGCGGAGGTGCCTGTGTGCAATCCTGTCCCCGATCCTGTCCCTGCATCATCTTGCACCAGCAGGGATGCCTACGTCCAGACCCGTTTTCAGGCAGGGGATGAGCTGACATCAACTGGCCTTCCTCTGCCTGCGGACGTGGCCATCCAGGTCCGGGTTGAGCCTGTCCTGGCTGGTGTGGCGTTGCGTCAACGGGCCATGCGAGGTGACCTGCAGTCTTTTCATGGAGAGACTGCACGTCATCTCGAATGGCTCGTTGACCACGTCAGCCTGCTGGGACAGGTCACCCAGGCCGGATTCCTCCGTCTGATGGGGCTTGCTCCGACCCCCTCCTCAACTGGACCCCCTACGCGCCAGTCGTCCTCTGTGCCATCTTCCCACCCATCAGTCACCTGGGTGCCCTGTGGAGCTGCCTCTGACGGTGCGGCCAGGCTGGTGGAGGAGGCATCCCTGCCACAGTCGGGAGTCGGAGGTCCAGCAGGGGTGGCCACATCAACAACTGCACCCCAGCCGGCGGAGGATGTGCAGGCAGCAGGATGCAGTGCACGGGCAGAGGCAGAGCAGCATCAGCAGCAACATGGTGGGAGACATGAAGGCTCGGGGCTTTCGACATCGGAGGGGCAGGCATCGGCCGGAGGGCAGGGGGACCCAGGACAGAGAGTGTCTTCCGTGTGGCAGCGGTTGGGCCACGCCTTAGGTGCGGAGCAGCGGCGGGCGGAAGAGGCGCGGCTCACAATGGTCAGGGCGGAGAACTCCATGCGGAGGGCCCTGAGGCGGGCCGAGTGCCTCGAGGCAATCCGCAGGGGGTTGGAGGAGGACACGGCGTCGTCCCTGCGGACCCTCGGGGCCATGGAACTGGACCGCCTCCGGGACATCGAACAGGAGTTCGATGATGCCCTGGCCCGGGACACCACGGACTGAGCCTCTGGACTTGCCCGCCGCCTTTGTATATAGTTCTTTAGTTTTAGGTTTCCTTTCTTTCTTATTATGATTTGGAGTCGACGGACACTGCTCCACTTTTTGTATATAGTTGATTTTTAGGTCGGTTTTTTAGTAGGTTTCCTTTGTTCAGTTGGGCTCATGGACCCTTGGTAGTTTTTTACATAGTTCTTTATTGCATGGAGATTTTTTAACTTTTGACTTTGGGCAAATATTTTTTGGATTCTGATTTGCAGTTTTGTGTTTTTATACGGACATGCAGCTTTTTTTTTCTCATTCACATTGTAGTTTGTTTTCTTTCTTTAGCATTCTTTATTTTTTTCAATACAATTTTGTTTCCATACTTCACTGTGTGGTATCATCTCATTGGTTTCATGCATGTCATGTTGTGTGTTTTCCCATTCAATTGCAACCATTGTGTGTGACGGACATGGGTTCACTAGCTTAATGAACATTGGGGGTGTAACATGTGATTTCCATTTCCATGTGGGTGAATGGGTTACTTGGTAGGGCTTTTTGGCTGTGGAGGCTGTCCATTACGCACATGATTGGGGATTATGAGGACCTGGTGGGGGCGGCCCATGGTGGCAGGGGGGTGGGGGTGGTGGTAGACATGAGTGGGGGCCTGGTGGAGGGTGACCCTGGATGCTGGGGGGTGGGGGTGGTGGTAGACATGAGTGGGGGCCTGGTGGAGGCTGCCCCTGCACTGCTGGGGGGTGGGGGTGGTGGGAGACATGAGTGGGGGCCTGGTGGAGGCTGCCCCTGCACTGCTGGGGGGTGGGGGTGGTGGTAGACATGAGTGGGGGCCTGGGGGAGGGTGACCCTGGATGCTGGGGGGTGGGGGTGGTGGTAGACATGAGTGGGGGCCTGGTGGAGCTGCCCCTGCACTGCTGGGGGGTGGGGGTGGTGGGAGACATGAGTGGGGGCCTGGTGGAGGGTGACCCTGGATGCTGGGGGGTGGGGGTGGTGGGAGACATGAGTGGGGGCCTGGTGGAGGCTGCCCATGGTATTAGGGGGGTGGGGGTGGTGGTAGACATGAGTGGGGGCCTGGGGGAGGGTGACCCTGGATGCTGGGGGGTGGGGGTGGTGGTAGACATGAGTGGGGGCCTGGTGGAGGCTGCCCCTGCACTGCTGGGGGGTGGGGGTGGTGGGAGACATGAGTGGGGGCCTGGTGGAGGGTGACCCTGGATGCTGGGGGGTGGGGGTGGTGGGAGACATGAGTGGGGGCCTGGTGGAGGCTGCCCATGGTGGCAGGGGGGTTGGGGGTGGTGGTAGACATGAGTGGGGGCCTGGTGGAGGCTGCCCCTGCACTGCTGGGGGGTGGGGGTGGTGGTAGACATGAGTGGGGGCCTGGTGGAGGGTGACCCTGGATGCTGGGGGGTGGGGGTGGTGGGAGACATGAGTGGGGGCCTGGTGGAGGCTGCCCCTGCACTGCTGGGGGGTGGGGGTGGTGGTAGACATGAGTGGGGGCCTGGGGGAGGGTGACCCTGGATGCTGGGGGGTGGGGGTGGTGGTAGACATGAGTGGGGGCCTGGTGGAGGCTGCCCCTGCACTGCTGGGGGGTGGGGGTGGTGGTAGACATGAGTGGGGGCCTGGTGGAGGCTGCCCATGGTGGCAGGGGGGTGGGGGTGGTGGGAGACATGAGTGGGGGCCTGGTGGAGGCTGCCCCTGCACTGCTGGGGGGTGGGGGTGGTGGGAGACATGAGTGGGGGCCTGGTGGAGGGTGACCCTGGATGCTGGGGGGTGGGGGTGGTGGGAGACATGAGTGGGGGCCTGGTGGAGGCTGCCCCTGGTGGCTGGGGGGTGGGTTGGTGGGAGACATGAGTGGGGGCCTGGTGGAGGCTGCCCCTGGTGGCTGGGGTGTGGGGGTGGTGGGAGACATGAGTGGGGGCCTGGTGGAGGGTGACCCTGGATGCTGGGGGGTGGGGGTGGTGGGAGACATGAGTGGGGGCCTGGTGGAGGCTGCCCCTGCACTACTGGGGGGTGGGGGTGGTGGTAGACATGAGTGGGGGCCTGGTGGAGGCTGCCCATGGTGGCAGGGGGGTGGGGGTGGTGGTAGACATGAGTGGGGGCCTGGTGGAGGCTGCCCCTGCACTGCTGGGGGGTGGGGGTGGTGGGAGACATAAGTGGGGGCCTGGTGGAGGCTGCCCCTGGTGGCTGGGGGGTGGGGGTGGTGGGAGACATGAGTGGGGGCCTGGTGGAGGCTGCCCATGGTGGCAGGGGGGTGGGGGTGGTGGGAGACATGAGTGGGGGCCTGGTGGAGGCTGCCCATGGTGGCAGGGGGGGGTGGTGGTAGACATGAGTGGGGGCCTGGTGGAGGCTGCCCCTGCACTGCTGGGGTGTGGGGGTGGTGGGAGACATGAGTGTGGGCCTGGTGGAGGCTGCCCATGGTGGCAGGCGGGTGGGGGTGGTGGGAGACATGAGTGGGGGCCTGGTGGAGGGTGACCCTGAATGCTGGGGGGTGGGGGTGGTGGTAGACATGAGTGGGGGCCTGGTGGAGGCTGACCCTGCACAGCTGGGGGGTGGGGGTGGTGGGAGACATGAGTGGGGGCCTGGGGGAGGGTGACCCTGGATGCTGGGGGGTGGGGTGGTGAGAGACATGAGTGGGGGCCTGGTGGAGGGTGACCCTGGATGCTGGGGGGTGGGGGTGGTGGGAGACATGAGTGGGGGCCTGGTGGAGGCTGCCCATGGTGGCAGGGGGGTGGGGGTGGTGGTAGACATGAGTGGGGGCCTGGTGGAGGCTGCCCCTGCACTGCTGGGGTGTGGGGGTGGTGGGAGACATGAGTGGGGGCCTGGTGGAGGCTGCCCATGGTGGCAGGGGGGTGGGGGTGGTGGTAGACATGAGTGGGGGCCTGGTGGAGGCTGCCCCTGCACTGCTGGGGTGTGGGGGTGGTGGGAGACATGAGTGGGGGCCTGGTGGAGGCTGCCCCTGCACTGCTGGGGGGTGGGGGTGGTGGGAGACATGAGTGGGGGCCTGGTGGAGGCTGCCCCTGGTGGCTGGGGGGTGGGGGTGGTGGGAGACATGAGTGGGGGCCTGGTGGAGGCTGCCCATGGTGGCAGGGGGGTGGGGGTGGTGGGAGACATGAGTGGGGGCCTGGTGGAGGCTGCCCATGGTGGCAGGGGGGTGGGGGTGGTGGTAGACATGAGTGGGGGCCTGGTGGAGGCTGCCCCTGCACTGCTGGGGTGTGGGGGTGGTGGGAGACATGAGTGGGGGCCTGGTGGAGGCTGCCCATTGTGGCAGGGGGGTGGGGGTGGGGGGAGACATGAGTGGGGGCCTGGTGGAGGGTGACCCTGGATGCTCGGGGGTGGGGGTGGTGGTAGACATGAGTGGGGGCCTGGTGGAGGCTGCCCCTGCACTGCTGGGGGGTGGGGGTGGTGGGAGACATGAGTGGGGCCTGGGGGAGGGTGACCCTGGATGCTAGGGGGTGGGGGTGGTGGGAGACATGAGTGGGGGCCTGGTGGAGGCTGCCCCTGCACTGCTGGGGGATGGGGGTGGTGGGAGACATGAGTGGGGGCCTGGTGGAGGCTGCCCTTGGTGGCTGGGGGGTGGGGGTGGTGGGAGACATGAGTGGGGGCCTGGTGGAGGCTGCCCATGGTGGCAGGGGGCTGGGGGTGGTGGGAGACATGAGTGGGGGCCTGGTGGAGGGTGACCCTGGATGCTGGGGGGTGGGGGTGATGGGAGACATGAGTGGGGGCCTGGTGGAGGGTGACCCTGGATGCTGGGGGGTGGGGGTGGTGGGAGACATGAGTGGGGGCCTGGTGGAGGCTGCCCCTGGTGGCTGGGGGGTGGGGGTGGTGGGAGACATGAGTGGGGGCCTGGTGGAGGCTGCCCATGGTGGCAGGGGGGTGGGGGTGGTGGGAGACATGCATTGTTGATCAGTGGTGCAAGGTGACATGTGGGTTGGCTGGGGGGCATGCCCATGGTGGATGGGCTGCCTGCGGGACATGAGCATGGGTGCAGGGTAGTCCCCCGTGGTGTGGGCTGCCTGCAGGGTCCGTGGAGGTTGTGGAGCTTAAACCTGGGAGGGCCCACACGGCCAATTCACGTGTGGTACTCCCCAGAACCCCTGAAATACACGTACCCTGCTGGAATCGCGTGTGGAACTTCCTGCGCACCCCTGAAATACATGTACCCTGCTGAAATCGCGTGTGGAACTTCCCGCGCACCCCTGAAATACACGTACCCTGCTGAAATCGCGTGTGGAACTTCCCGCGCACCCCTGATATACACGTACCCTGCTGAAATCGCGTGTGGAAATTCCCGCGCACCCCTGAAATACACGTACACTGCTCGCACTGGGCCAATCGCGTGTGGAACTTCCCGCGCACCCCTGAAATACACGTACCCTGATGAAATCGCGTGTGGAACTTCCCGCGCACCCCTGAAATACACGTACCCTGCTGAAATCGCGTGTGGAAATTCCCGCGCACCCCTGAAATACACGTACCCTGCTCGCACTGGGCCAATCGCGTGTGGAACTTCCCGCGCACCCCTGAAATACACGTACCCTGCTGGAATCGCGTGTGGAACTTCCCGCGCACCCCTGAAATACACGTACCCTGCTGAAATCGCATGTGGAACTTCCCGCGCACCCCTGAAATACACGTACCCTGCTGAAATCGCGTGTGGAAATTCCTGCGCACCCTTGAAATACACGTACCCTGCTCGCACTGGGCCAATCGCGTGTGGAACTTCCCGCGCACCCCTGAAATACACGTACCCTGCTGGAATCGCGTGTGGAACTTCCCGCGCACCCCTGAAATACACGTACCCTGCTGAAATCGCGTGTGGAAATTCCCGCGCACCCCTGAAATACACGTACCCTGCTCGCACTGGGCCAATCACGTGTGGAAATTCCCGCGCACCCCTGAAATACACGTACCCTGCTCGCACTGGGCCAATCGCGTGTGGAACTTCCCGCGCACCCCTGAAATACACGTACCCTGCTGAAATCGCGTGTGGAACTTCCCGCGCACCCCTGAAATCCACGTACCCAGCCAAATCGCGTGTGAGACTTCCCACGCACCCCGGTATACACGCACACGTATTTTTTGTCAGCGGGTGTCCGTGTTTGTGGGTACCCCTTTGCACGTCATTTTTCCTGGAGGGCCACAGTATAGGACATTCATCATGGCAGTATATAGGTGCTATTTGTTGGCGCACCTTTTGGCGCACATTTCTTACAGCCTCAGAGACGCTACCGCCTGCTTTCTTGTGGCGGTCGTGTTTGTGCCTGTGCGCTGGTTTGAGCGTGCGCTTTTTTGCCCTATTCTATTCCATGAATACGTGTTGTAGGCGAGCGTGTGGGCGTTCCGCGCACTTGTGCCCTGTACTTCCCCCGTGACGCCCACGTTTTGGCAAGTTGTTCCCCATTCCGAGTGTTACGCCCGTGTTCCCCCTACTTTTGTTGCGTGCGCCGCGCTATGTGCGAATTTCGCTGTGGCCTGTGCGATTTTCGCTGTGACCTGGCGCACGCTGTTAGATGGCCTGTGCGCCAACGTGCGCCGCGCACTTTTTTATCGCACATCCGCTGGTTTTCTCGCGCACGGACTTCCATGAATCGACGTGCGCTGCTTTTCGTGCGATTTTCGCACTTGCACTGCGATTTTCGCTATTCCACTGCGATTCGCACGTTTTTGCCCACTTGCGCCACGCTAATTATTCCATGAATCGGCCTGATAGTGTTCTTTAGGACACTTTAATTTTTTTTTTTTTACGAACATTTCAGGACACCGCGTGTGTTCTTAGAATAGTTTCATCTTGCTAGCGAACAGTACGAACAGGTATAGTGTTCTTCAGGACACCTCCTTTTTCGTTTATTTACGAACATTTTAGAACACCTGCAATGTCCGCGGACACCTACATTGTTTTTTTTTTTTTAAAAAAAGAAACTATTTACAACACAATGTAAAAATTAAACTTTATTTAACATATATTAATAATTTATGACAGAGAAGGTGAGGCAGAAACAGAAACAAAAACAGGAGAATTAGGGGTTTCATCATGATTGTTATTAGGTGAAGAAGGGATGGAAGTCTCATCAAAACGTTTTGGGTTATGGAGAGGGTTTGGGGATAATTGACTGGGATATGGTGAGGGGGGACAAGTACATGTGGGGCAATGGTATGACGTTTTTGTTTTAAAATGATCTTCAACAAATGTTTTCAAATTATTAAAATTGGTCAACAATAAATCATTTTTTTCTTTTATGTTGTCAACCGTGTTTTCCATAACAGCTTCTTCAGAGGTAGTTTCTATTTTGTTATGCTCTGTACAAAAAAAAAATATATATGTTAAATGTATACAAAATAATAATATTTAAATGGTTTATATTATAAAGTGTTTACCATTAGTTTAACTATCTTGTGACATTTCTTCATGTGGGGAATGTTCCTCTAGCCATTCCAGAGTACTAGACATTTCTGTGAGAGAAAAAAAAAAGATTATATTTTTTTTTTATCTAATACAGAAAGTTTATAAATATATGAATAAAATTAAGTGCACTTACTATTTCAGGTAAGATATGTCGTATGTACTCAGTGGGTCTGCTCTTGTTCTCAGTTCTGTTGTGTTTGTGAGGTAATTATGTTGGAAGCCAATTTATTTTCTTGTGGTATATTCCATTTTAGAACATAGTGCATTTAAACTAATGGTTAGTGTGTTGTATATATGGGTTACATTTATTATGTATTAGTACATATAATGTGTTTGTGTGCTTTTTTTTAATTTGTTAAATGTTCCTATGTTATGATATAACAATCAAACATACCCCCCCAGAGTTTTTTAGGTAGTGGTACTGTTCTTCGAACATGACCGCGAACATTAAATGAGTTTGCGGACATCCAGTACAGTAGAAGAGATTCAGTCAGTTCCATATGATATGTATATAAAGTGAAAGTAATTTTTGTTAAGTTGCACTACTAAAACCCTACGAAATTCAATGAAAAAACGTTGTTAAAGGGACGTTATGGTTAAGTTGCGCTACTAAAAACCTATGAAATTCAGTGAAAAAACGTTGTTAAAGGGACGTTATGGTTAAGTTGCGCTACTAAAAACCTATGAAGTTCAGTGAAAAAACGTTCTCAAAGGGACGTTATGGTTACAAGTAAAACCGAAAAAACCCTTGAAATTCGCCAGTTATGGTAAGCTAAGCAACCATAACTCGCGCCACCACCGTGCACTGCTAAGACTAACACCCAGGACATCAAAGATGACATCACAAATGTCATTGATGACATCACTAATGACATCACATGTGTATGTACTTTTCATGAAATATGTGTACAAGGGATTCTTATTATAATGTTGCAAAACAAGTTTCAAGGATCATTGCAATAAATATCAAACCCTAATTAGTGCATTGAACGATGCATTGATATAAATAGCATTCTATTATGGGATTCTATCTAGTATACTAAGCTACTCATACAGAAACATAACATTGTGTGCAGCGTATAAAATGAAGGTATAATATTCGTAATGTTAATTTGTTGAATAATGAAATGATAATTGTTTTCTTAGTAGATTTTTGTGTACTGTGAAATATGTAATAAGTAGCTAATAAAACACATGTATTACATAATTGCATTACTATAGACAAAACACAAAGACACAAGAACACATACCAATATGGGAATATACAGGGAAAGTGAAGTTAGCAAAAAAGCACAAGTAGTAGCAGAAACAATTCATAACTTAACTGCTTATTTTCATGCAAATAAATTATTGCTCTGTTTCAAAGCTGCTATTTACCCTATGTATATGTATCACTTGATGTGATTTGACCCTAAGGAAAGTAGTGTGAGTACAATGTATACAAATATGATCATATACAGGGAAAATAAAGCCATAAAAAAAACAACAGAACTATCAGAAAGTGCTCATTAGTCTATTGATTATCTTTATGCACAAAAAGGATTGCTGTCTTTCAAGCTTGTGTCTTCCCGTATGTATATGTTTCATATGATGTGACTGGACTCTAAGGGAATTACTGTAAGAACCTACTAGAAGGAAACGTCTACAAATAAAATAACATTTTTAGTTTATATATATATATATACACATATACTCACACACACACACCACACACTGACACATGTGTAGGTAGGATATATATATGTTGCATACGGATTTCGTTTTAGGCCCTCTGCATTACCACCAGAGCAGTTCCTCATACTACATACTATTAGAAACTAGAAGATTTGCAGATCAAGAAACAGAGGCTCCTCATATTCCACAATGGTGAACAAATCCTGGAATGTCTTTTTGTAAGGGAAATTTGAACTCTAAAGAACCACCTGAAATTCATGAAAATTCTCTTCCATGCTTAGCAGAAGAGACATTTTAACATACATCCATTAATCGGTGGAAACAACAATTCTCAATAGTATGTTTTCATGGGCAGAGCCAGCATAAGGAAACTTTATAAGGGCTCTGAGTGTCCACCTAGAAAGTGATGCCCAAACAGTTATATTGGCATTGTGACAATCCTACCGTGCAAGTGCATGACAAGGTGATAAGTCCAGGGGAAGAGGGTAGTAATGGGGTACCCCCAAGGGTGGGGGTGGGCAAGTGCTGGGTGGGCCAAGGCAGCAAGTGCTAGGGGATGGGGGTAGGAGGATGAGTGCAGTGCATAGGGAGGACCAAGTTGGGCATTTACATGTAGATTTTTCATCTTCTATGTGGAATGTGGCCCTTAGTACTGAAGTTAAATGGTACCTAGATTTTGGACAAGAGGATATTTTGGAAACTATTAATAGGGCCAGTTCCTCTCAGACTGCGGGTCCTAACAGCTTTTCCAATCAACTCTTCAAATTGGCTCTTGATACTTGGTCCACTATATAGTTTATATATTTTAAGCAACTCTTGAGGGATTCCGTAATTCTAAAAGGGGTATTAGAACGGACCCCAAAAACTATAGATTTATTGGTATAATGGATGCGAATAGCAAGATATTTACTAGTGAATACTGACTGAGCTGAACAAGTGGGTAACTAGCATGGGAAGATTAAATAAACATCAAACAGGTGTCCGTGAAAAGATGGGCACTACATTGAATGGCTTTACACTTAAATGTTTCCAAGAATCAGACTGGACCAAAACAATTAAATCCATATTTGTGCCATCCATTCATCTATCAGCCGCTTTCAATTTAGTAAACAGAAACCTGCTCTCGTCCAAACTCACAAGATGGGGGCTCCCTGCTGGATTACTGAACATCATAATCCACCTCCACAGGTACGCCAACATTCAAGTGAGACCTCAACCATCATCATCAATTATCGAGAAAGATTTCTACCAACGCTGGGTTGAGGCAGGGTTGCATTTTAGCACCCTGCCTGTTTAACCTTCATGGTTCTGATATTAATGCAACCTTTATCTCTCCGAAACGTGTTGATTTCAAATTCTTATGGTTGGCATACGCGTACAAGGTGATTTTTTACTCTATGAGAACACAGAAATGGGGGTCTATAGATTAATTAATGTGTTCAATGCTTATACCAGGGACAATTGCCTCAAGATAAATCCATGAAATACCAACATTATGCAATTAAGTACCAAATAGAAACCTTTATGATTCACTTGGTATTTAAATAACGTCAAACTTACCTAAGAAATCTCATTTACATAGGATTCCCCATCCCCTCCAAATCAAATACGACATATATTTGGGAATTTGTACATCATACGGCCACTTCTCTTGCAGGCCACATGTGCAAAATTAATGCTAAATAAAGACAGTCTTCAGTTTGACCTCTTACAAATATTCTATGAAGGAAAGCTCGCCCCTAAATGAATCTATGGCGTCTAGATCCTGCAACTGTGGCTTATGAACAAATTGAGGCAATGATATGGCATAAACTGTTGACACTACCGAACTGTGTTCCGGCAGCTGTTTATCCAATTTGAGTTGGGAATTTTATCATTGATAGCAAGAGTGGAGTGGAAGACCGTGTTTTATAGGAATATTTTTGAACCGCCCAAGGTTTCTCTATTTTATGACCTGAATACTTTATTAAGCTTCTCCCAGCTCTGTTTAAACATGATTCAAGAATCTGACAACTCGAGTGCAGTCTTGATACAGAATCCCTGTATGGTTAATCTAGCTATTGATCACAAAGACTGGGTCGATACGTGCCATACAACCCAAAACTATGAACATTAGGTCCAACTATCGAATGGCCACAGAAAGCTAGCGGTTTTAGCACACTATCTTAGGCCGTTTCCAAATAAGCACATGTGCGAACATTTGCTGAGGTGAGGTTCAGGTTAAACCTTTACCCACTAGAGGGATTTTAACTATTTTAAATTTGCTTCCCAAAGAAATGTGTTACTGTCGGGTGTGTGGTAATGAGAATGAAATTGAGAACTTGAAACATTTGGTAATGACTTGTACTGCTTTCATTTTGCTATGCACATTGCACTTTAGTAAATATGTGCACAGTTTGGATTTTATAGATGCCGACAACTTGTGGCAACGCCTACCGAGTGCCAATATTTCCTTGACCTTAGCGTGTTGAGATATCTTCCCCAATTAAAGCTTTTTTTAAAATCTGCCTGATTACCCCTATTAACTGCTTTGCTTTTCTTTCACCTCTCTCCCTTCAGTGCTTTGAAGCAGCTCCTTGAAGAAGTTAAGCACTATAAAAGGCGGAGAGCTGTAACAAGAAGCATTTCACAAACAAATGGTGGAAGGAAAGTATTATTTGTTTTCACAATCACTGCCATCAAAATTCACACGAAATAAGTTATTATCCGAACGCAACAAATCCAACTGCTAAATCAATAATATGTGTCTGATTCACAGAACTTTTTCCTATGGGAGTGCACCATTATAAAACGCTTCTGTGAATCAGGCCCTAAGCCTGACTTCTTGACTCCGCCCTGCTGAACACACCACTACTGACCAAATGCGTTTTGTCCTTTGTGTTTTTCCAAAACACAACGCACACTGTTCAACAATATTTCTTGTACTGTGTGACACATTTCAGTTGGATTACACCTGTTAAGCGTGAGTTGTGATTGCCGTGCGGGGCGGAAAAAAGAAGGCTCTACAATTATCCAGGACCTGATGTGTCGACGCTGTGACCAAATTGTTTGGGAATCATGAAAAAGTGCAAATAATCTAAAAACGCGGGCCTTTTTCCACCATCTGAGCAGGCCTAAAGAAACAGCGGGATCAGACACGGGACTGGCAGCCTGTATAGAGTGTTGGACTAATTCGATATTCTGTCTCGAAATCTTTACTCTCTCTAATACCATCCGGCGTCCACTATCAATTGCAATGAAGCGTTCTTTTTCTGCCAGGGTTGGTTCAGAGGGAGCAGGTAAACGAATTTTTATATTTCATTTTTTATGTCTATTAAAAAGTAAACATGCTGAGAGGCTGCCTTCTGGTCCCTTTATCATGCTACAAATTATGTGCCCTTCTTGTCAGCTGGCGCACGCGCTGATAAAAGAATCCATAACTAATTTCCAGACGACAATCCGAAATAAACTTTCTTTCATCCTGTTTTGCAATCATCAACAAAAAAGGTGAAAAAAGATGTTTGCAGCAGTGAGAAATACAAAAAAAAATGCTTCCCGTCTTCAATGTCTAGTAGTTTCTGGTAGTGTTTCACAGAAACTGCGAAAGCGTTATATATTTCACTGATAGACACTCCTCCAGGCTCTGTGTGTGAGTGCAGGTTGTTTGAACACCACGGCCATTCTTGAAATCATTAATTAGCCTTTAGCTCTTCCCTCATCACAGTCCCTACTTCATTATGGTGTCTCCAGCTCACCAGTAATTGAAATGGACAAAATGTACTTGGGAAACTTCCCCCACTGCCATTTCGGATGACAGGGGGGAGAGGATTGGGGGGGCAGATTGCCAGTGGTGTGGGTGGGACTGAGGGGCAGGCCCAGGTGTCAAATAATGTGGGTGCCATGAATATAGGATGCTGGTTGCTTTGCATAAAAACAAAGTGCATTTTGGGAACAGAAGCATGACCACCAATTTATCAAATATGTCTGTGATAGGAATTAAAATGTGCATTCCTTTTGAGCATGCAATGCACACTTGGCATGATGCTCATTTCATCTATCAGAAAAGTCACCATGACAGTACAGTGTGTGAAAAGCATGAGAGATATATACAGCTTTGTACTATTTCAATGTTTGCGTTTGGGCTGTCCTGGTGAGAAAGTACCACTTTCAGATGCAGTTTAAACTGATTGCAGATTGTATACTACATGCGTTGAGAAGATTGCAACCAGTGCAGTGTTCAGGAGACTGGAGACACCCAGGGCAGAGAGCTTTCTCGACGTGCTGCAGTTCGGGTCTCTGGTCTTCACGAAACAGCTCTCCTGCAAGAACATTTTTGCCTTCTTTCAGCCCAATTCCTTCCTTGCACCTTACATGATAGGTAACCTGTGGTGTACCCAAAAATAAAAAAGTTGAATGTCACTGCTAAACCGTACCCTCTTTTTTGAAGGTGCTTACAATGCCCTCCCTCCATAGTCGAAGCAACAGTTTCCCATGAGTAGTGATTAGGACTAGGTGTTTGGTTTGCCTTCCGCATCATCTGGTTTGACCAGAGCTCCTCTGAAGAAGAGCTGTTCAGTTTTGTTCTCCATTTCTGTCAGTTAAAATTCCGGAATCTACTGTTCCATCCAATTTAAATTCTGGATTCTTTGATTATAAAGTTCACCTAAAAGAGAAACCTAGTGGCTTTATGAATTCATGGCCGCCTGGGGTCAGATAATCTGGTAAGTGAGATGGCATCTGCATACACTGTTGTAACTTGTCCACAGACTTCGGATCCCGGCATCTCAGAAAATCTCGGCAATAGATAAGGTAGATGGGATCCTGCAGTGCCTTAGTTATTTCGATTACCTATCACTGGCTGTTCTGTAGCCGACCTTTCACCAATCTTTTGTTCTGCCACTTGCACAAAGGCTTGAGGGTGATCCTCGAATTGGCATATGGACATTAATAACAGAACCCAGCAGTGATTTGTCACTCTTCCAAAAGGAAGGCGCTAGCATTAAATGCGCCACTGGTCACCCATTTTGTTGTAATGGGACCGAAACAGGAGGACCTATATTGGTTCTGTGTGGATAAAATCCAAGAGGCCACAATGATTCAAGAAGCCCAAGAATTGGCCTATAAAGAACATCTATGAATATTTAACCTCAAGACTTTTGAGAGAGGTTTAAATTCCATGCAAGAGTGGGACTTCAGAAAATAGCTCTGCCTACTTAAAAATCCACCTCCTGGTTAGTAGAATAGAATTGGAGCCTAACCTTGAAATGAATTAGTTAAGGTGGCCTCAGACCCTTTTTAACATCAGAATCTAATGCTTGCTACAAGTTCATTTAGCAATTTTCCTGGGTTCTAGGTCATTTGGTCGAATCTAAATGGTCGACAGGACAATTGGTCGACACCAAAAGTCGACAGGTCAAATGGTCGAATTATTTTTTTTTGTTTTTTCAAATTTTTTCTTTTTTTCAGGGGGGTCCCCTCCAACCCCCTTTTTTTTTGGCTAAAAACCCCTTTTTTTCCCTAAACGAAAACCTAAAAAATATATATATAAATAAAACAAATCGATCATTTGTCCTGTTGACCAAATTGTGCCGACCATTTGTCTGTCGACCATTTGTCTGTCGACCATTTGACTAGACACCATTTTCCTGTACACCATTGTGTATACTTATATTTTATTATAACAATGACACACGTCTATAGTAATCAATTTGTTGTTTGGCATTAGGATTAGGAACACTGACCTGAGTACACCTTCTCTGACCTCAAAACTAATCTGAAAGAAACTTAGGGTTTAACAAAATACGTTAGACTTGCCAGATTGATTCTGCTATAGTTTGGGCTTTAGAACAAGATTGAGATGCAAGCTTATTTTGGTCTGTTTGGCAGGAATACCAGCATGGCCGCCACAGATATTTACCTTTCTGTGAACTGAATGGGCTTATTAGACTACTGCCCTTCCTTCATGTCAATGCATTGATCCCAGCCAGGTCATGTGACCTGCACGGTGAATGTGACTTACACATTTAAATATACTGATAGCCACTTACCCTGCAAAAGACGGTCTGTGCAGACACACACTCTAGGGCGTCCCTGGACCTCCTTGAGAGGAGTCTCGGAGCATCATACATTTGTAAAGTAAGTACACTGAGTACTATGTGGTGTGGTAAACAACAAACTAAGAAGTGTTTTTTCCCTTTTGGTGCCCGCAGGGCAATGACTAGCCACGAAGGCGGCTCCACAACATGAGCCAAGATGAGTATTTTATGAGTTATAAAGCACAAAGCTTGTTTTATGAAGCCTTTGGGCAACCTTAATGGAGTCCATTTAGTGGTCAATATGTACATGTAATATGTTACGGTTTTCGTTTTCACTTGACAGGGTATGGCAGTTAAATGTGTTATGTACCGCATGCGGAGTTTAGCAGTGGCACATTGTTTTGACAGAGCAGAGGAAAACAGATGTGATTCCTGGCTACTTCAAGAAAATATTTAGGCCACAAACAATTAGCTTGTGGTGAGCACCTATTTTTCATGTCGTCTCTTGGAATTGAGATCCTTTGCCTGAGTAGGAATGCATCTTATTCTGCGCAGCTGACAGACTACAAGCGGCCAATGGTGATGAATAGTTTTTCCACTGTTTCACTTGTTAGGTGGCTGTAGATTCAATGGTCCAGCTAAGCACTATGTGTCAAGACAAGTTGGCTAACATGCTAGGTAAATGCTCTTCCTTTTGTGTCTAAGCATTGGCACTTTGGCCAATAACTGAAAAATGTTGTTGCGAGTCACAGTGTGGTATTTTGGCTTTGTCTTGTGGGTCACGGCTTGGTGTTATGGCACGTTAGGGTTCTCAGGGACTTTGTGGAATATACTGTTTGTTCCCAAGCACATTGTGTAATTAATAAGGATGATAATTGACATCCATGTGTGCCAAATGCCACTGTAATATATGGTGTATGTAAGTTAATGTCTGATTTGATATGTCATCTTTTTAGGATTATTTTATGTCCCCTGAAGAAGACGTGGTTTAATTTTGGCAAATACGTCAAAACCGGTTGGTCCTGTTCAAATGCCTGGAAATGAGACTTCATAACTGAATTAATCTCCATTCCAGGAGAAACAATATAACTTTTCAAAACATTTTCAATAATTTTGTGATGGTTTTACAATTTTTGTCATTTAGGAGTGTGTTTGTACAGAGTGTATGCAGATATAGATATGATGGTTTTGTCAGTATGAATGTGAGTAATAATTGTTTATAAAAAAGAATATTTTGGTTTTCCTGCATTGGATTATAGTCTTTTGATTTGTTCTTGATTTACTCAATGTTATTATTAATTAAATAAATACCTTTTCTACTTTTGTAAATTGTGTCCTCTGAATTTTTCCTTCCAAAAACATTGTTCTGTGCACTCTGTTTTTTTCCAGAATTGGATTCTCGTGGAATGGGGCTTTTAAGAACAGACATTAGCAATTAGAACAGCATCTTCAGCCTAGTTGGTTCAAGAACTCAGCATTGTCAATCTAGGCTTGCATGCAAAACATCCAGCTTTCACTTTTGGCAGTATTCACCTGAGCGCTGTGTGTTCCACTGCAGATCCTCTCAGCAGGCATGCTGCTCTGCCCTCCTGGCAATTAAAACTGTTTCTGGAGGTAGTCTGGAGATCTGCTGGAGGTGTAGGGCTCATACCTGAACCTATTTGTGACTCCAGGGCATGTGAATCGTCCATCTGACAGATCGGGGCAACATGATTATGGCTCTTTCTGAGAGCAGTACCCATTAGTGACAGGGTTTGGTATCAGCAAATCAACTTAACAAGACCCCTCCTCCTTCTAAGGTTGATAGCTTCTGTTGTAACATTAACAATGCTCTGAAAGAGTTTTGAGACCAAACCTGGTTCTCCTGGCCTCCTGTGAGACCTTGGTGCTACCCGAGTTTGGTCTGAAGTACTGCTGCAAGGGGAATAATTGCCATAGGTTTGTCTTAGGAGAAGGCCCTGATGTCTGTTATTTCTCTGATTCGGCCACTCCTTGTGGTTCTGCTCCAGTGACGGAAGTTCTGGTAGTTCCTTAGCTTTGTTCCACCCTTCTTCCCATGGAGGTAATAGATGTGGTGGTGGGCCATTTGTGCAATACTGGGTGTTGGACTGTGTTGTCCTAGGGGAGACACTTTCATATTAAGTGCCACCTTTCTCTTCCAGACCCTTCAGCAATAGGAGGTTGGATGGTTTACACAGAGAAGCCTTAGAAGATAGTTCTTCAGTTGTCTCACTAGAAAGGTGCTGGTAGTTCCTCCTTACACATTTCCTCCAGCTCGCCCTGTTTACAAGTCAGGGTTTCCTCTATGGGATATTTTTCCTGGTTCTTACGTTTTCAGTCTTTTCCTGTGAGGTTGTGAACCTGAGGCATTCGATTATTCTGGGTCTGACAAAATTCTGTGTTTGCATTCGTCTGCAGGGATGTGGGGGCATTAGGGGTTCTACTTGCATCTCTTTTATAGGTTATTGATACATTTGGTTCTTTGACTCTGAATGTCCTTTCTCCCTATGTTTCCTCGAGGTTTCATCAGTATTTCAGCATAATGATTCTGGCTATCCACTTCTAAATCATCCGGAGGCAGGGATTTTGCTTGCCCTTGATAAATATAGGGAAATGTGTCCAATTCTGCCTGGTTTGAATAACCAAATCGATCTGGGCAGATGGTTGCATCGTTTTGGTTGTTCCATGGTAATGGGTGTAATGACTCAGTTTGTCCCTCAATAGATTGATCTGCTCAGCTTATCCAGGTCTCCAAAGGTGTGGATGTTCCGCTAATAGCCAGAATGTGGGTATTTCAATGAAAGGCATGTCAGCGTCTGTGACGGTCATACAGTTCCATTATGTGAAATTTGCTGGGCTGCCACGTAGGCAATCATTTTTGCCATTGTGAATCATGAAGGGGCAGAGTAGGTTGGCAAGTCTTATGTGCAATTGTCATGAATGTCCAGAGCATGGGTTCCTGGTCTCGGCACTCAGAAACCTGAATATTGAGGTGTGTGTCTTGAGGTTTGTGTCTGCAGGTGTTCACAATTTGTGTAAATAGTTTTTATACCCCTGCCGTCTTCCACCGTTGGTATTTCTCTGACTAAATACTGTGTTGGGAAATGGGGTCAAAAAATGTGAGGAACCTGCCATGTGTCAAGGATGTGGAAGCCCAGGCTTTTTTTTTAATTAAATAAAATCATTATGCAGGAAATTCCATCCCTGAAAAAGGTAATCTGCTGATCAGATTCCCCTTTCATAAGCTCCATGCCAAAAGAGTAGTGTGTATCTGGGTTCTGCTGCATCAGTATCCTGATTTACAGCACATGTTCTACCAGTGGCACAGAGCAGGTTTCAGAGGCCACAATCGCCCATTTGATAGCTGTAGTGACAGCCATGTTTCTGCAGCACAGGGGCTGCATTTAAGATATGAACCCCCATAAACTATGATGTTCATATGTAGCCCAAGCTGGTGTCAGGGTAAACTCTAAAAATAAGCTACGCCTGAGTTAAGGCATGGTGCATGGCACTACTTATGATCATTGCAGCAACATCCAATTTGAAATCACACATGCGTCCGCTCCTGTGAGCCAGCTCCGTTGTGAACGTGATGTGTTTTCTGTCCTGCCAAAGCACAGGAACCAGAATAGCAAAGCCTCTTCTTTGATCTCTTTGTGAGGGTAGGTGAAGTAAGAAGCAGGCACACCAGGATGGAATGGAGAAGAAGGTAAGCTTTATTCAAGGAACCCCGCGGCACAGCCGCCAGCAGAAAACAGAAACAATAATCTCTTCCCCACATTCTATGTTCCACAGTGACCTAACAGCATTGAAAACAAGAACAGGTGATTGGAACCAGATAGCTACCACACACCTCCCTCCTCCAAATTTCTTGAATCTAATGACAGGTGACAACATAACAAAGCAATGAAAACAATTGAAGAAATTCACAAATTCATATTGCATGCATATGCCAAAAACAAAACCAAATTATGTAACTTCATAAATGTTAGAAGAAGATATGAAAAAGATCATTGAATGAAGAAAAACCTATTTAACATGAATCACCTAATATAATCCTTTATCAATACCGGCTCCCTTCTCCTCCTCCCTGAACGGCCACCAAAGGGATTACCACAAATGCTGACAGAGCCAGGGGCTCACTACAACCGCCCCACCAGGAGGACAGTTATTCCCTACTCCAGCTCCACAATCATCCCCAAAAATATCCTCCAACCCCAGAAACCTCCCCCTTGCACAACACCATACATAACACTGTCTGTGCCTTCCAACGCATGCACTTTATTAAGATTCCAAAATGGGCCCATCCTCCCCCCTCACAGTATTGCTCAGACACTCAAGGACCCTTTTAGGCTCTGAAGATGTTGACATTCCTTTGGCCATATGTGTTCCCTTCCTGGCACGTACCCATTATCCAACCTCCTCCTCAACCTTGCATCAAAATCCACAATTTCCTGAGTTCTCCTTGCCATATCATCAAACTTTAAGAACTGTGTTGGCCTCCCTGCCCCTCATAATCCTAAACAGTGTCACCTTTGTGACCCTGTTAGGGGATACCCTCACATTCCATAAGAACCTCCGAACAGCTTCCTTCACCTCAATGCCATTCCTCACAGCCTGTTCAATCACATCTACCAACACCCTGTTAAAGCGCTCAATAGCACCATTAGACTGAGGCCTATACAAAGACTTGAACTTCCACCTACAGCCTCTCTTTCTAGCATACTCTGCCATCTATGTACTTTTAAATTGAGTACCATTATCACTCCACATCTCCACAGGAAATCCCTCTCTTCTAAATATTTGTTCCAAGAACTCTATTATTTCAAGATTAGAAATCTGTTTGACCCACTTCACCTCCGGCCACCTCGAATAATTATCCAACAGAACAATCAAGAACCTATGCTCCTTCCCCAACATCTCATACCATCCCAGAATGTCAATTGCTACACACGACCATGCCCTCTCAGGCAACTGCAGCAGCAATAATTCCTGTCTGTGAGCCTTCAATGCCTTATCACAGTTGCGAAAGCCACCACACTCCCTAATCACCCTCTCCAACATCACATTCATTTCTGGCCACCAGCACGTCTCTCTAAGCTTCCTTTTAGTGCATGTTGCGCCAGAATGTCCCTCATGAGTTTTGTTGACAAGCTTCTCACTGAAACACATAGGTACCACCAACACCCCTCCCCTCAACAACACATCATCTTCGAACTTTAACTTGTCCTTGACCTTCCAGTACACTTAAAATCATCAAGAAAATCTCTTTTACTTCGCCAACCCTGTTTTGTCCACAGCGCCACCTTGCTAAGCACTGGATCATCCACCAAACCATCCTTCCCCTCCCTTCTCTTAATCACCACATATCTGTCTGTGAATACCTCTTCTAGAAATGCCACCATGAGTTCTTCTTCTTCCTGCACAACCTCCTTATCACCGGTTACTTCCAAGTGCACCCTTGACATGTAATCAGCCACTCTATTGATGACACCATGTACATATTCTACCTTAAAATCATATTCCTGAACTCTCAAGCACAACCTTGCAATCCTAGGCGTAGCTCTCATCATTCCTTTCACTCAAAGCACCGCCACCTGTGGCTTGTGATCCGTTCTCACCAAAAACTGCTTGCCCAACACAATTCCTGAAAACACACGCCAGCAACTCCCTCTCTATCACTGAATAACTACTCTCACACTCTGTGACTGCTCTAAATGAATGGCAAATTGTTCTTTCCCTTCTTCCAACACCTTGAGAAAGAAGCGCTCCTATCCCCTTCACACTTGCATACACTGTAATAGTGAACTCATCCTCCATCTTAAATCCCCCTACATACTTTGCATCACAAATCTCACAAATCTCATCCTTTATCACTTCCAAGGCCCTCTTACACTCCTCATCCCAAACAAACTCTACACCCTTCATAAAGAGCCTACACATTGGATCCGATACAACAGCAAAATTGATGAATTCAGCAAGACCTGAGAATCCTCTCACCTCATCCTTGTTCTTAGGTACTCTCACTGCCCTCACAGCATCCATCATTTGGTGATATCCTTTACCACTCACCACATGTGCAAGATTCTCCACCTCCTTTACCCTGAATTGACACTTATTCAACTCAGTCGTCAAACCTCTATCTCTGAGTCTGCTTAAAACTCACACACCCTCTTATCATGCTCCAATGCTGTTTTGCCATATACCAAAATGTCATCCTCGTACACTAAAGTACCTTCATTTCTCTTAAGAACCTTGCTCATCACCCTTTGAAACATCACTGCAGAGGACGCAAATCCAAATGTCATCCTGTTGCTGCATCCTGTGGAAACAAAATAAGCCAAAGGGCATGAAAAAGGTTGTTAGAGACTGACAATCCTCTGTGAACAGGATCAGGTGATGTGCCACAGACAAGTCTAGACCAATAAACACAGCTGCCTCCCCCACATTGCTCAACATCTCTGTAATAACTGGCAATGGGAACTAGTTCTCAAGGATGTTTTTGTTGAGATCCCTAAGGTCCACACACATTCTGATCTTTCCATTTTTTTTGTGCAACTACTATGGAGGTGATCCATTCCACGCCAACCACTCTCTTTATAATTACCCCATCAAGGAGCATATCAAGTTCCTTTTCCACCTCCCCTCTGATGGAGAGAGACATATGCCTTAACTTGTGGACAACAGCCTTCGCTTCGCAACTTGAAAACAATCCGATGAGCCAATCCCTGCAAGCATCCCACTTTGCTGATGAACACCTCTGGAAAACGTTCTGCCTCAGCACTGCTGTGCACGAACAGAACAGGTTCATCACTCCTGGGGTCCAATCTAATACCCAAGGTTGCCTGATCCCGCCAACCTATCATGTCAACAGCTTTCTTTCGCTACATACACGTTGACCACTGACAGCCTTCCTTTGTACTCCACCACTGATTGAAATATTACCTTCATGGCGATCCTGGAACCTTCAAACCCACCACGATCTTTGATATTAGACCACTTAAGTACTTTACATAAGCCTGCTTCCCACAGCTTCTCCCATCTGGCTTCCGATAATATTGTGTAAGGCGAGCAACTGTCCACCATTACTTTTACTTGAAAGCCATCAATCCTGATCTTGCAAGTGGGGCACTTCATTTGGGAATAATCTCCCTTGATATCCTGCACAACTACTACTTGATCTTCATCATCCAAGTCCCGTCCTCATCATCATCTTGAATGCAGGAAACCTTATTCTTCCTCCGGCACATCACTGCGAAATGCTTTTTGGGACCACAATTAGTGTACTTATGGTTAAGCGCAGGACAAGTTTTAGAGATAGCAAAATGTCCAAAATGGCAGCACCTGAAATGCTTCACTCTTTCACCATCAGGAAATTGCCAAGCATTTTCTTCTCTCCGTTGGCTTCACATTCCCATTTAGATTATTCATTCTTCACATTATACTTTTTGCTCCTATTGGTAACCAAAGTCACCTGGCACTGCTCTTTCCCTGAGTAACTTTTGCCAGCCTGCGTCATGTCACTCTTCTTCTCTTTTATTGTAGGGGAACACAACATCGTGTGCTCCACTTTCTTGGCAATAGCAATAGCCTCCTCAAGAGTGGGATTCCCAGACATCCACAAGTGTTTCTGGATTACTGTATTATTGGTGTGAATAATTATTCGGTCCTTTATCAACTCATCAGTTCCCATCCTTGCATTGAACTCACATGTACTCACCAAGGTCCTCAGTGCACTAATATACTCCTCCACCAACTCATTCTCCTGCTGTTTCCGGTTATAGAAATTATAACGATTTATTGCTATAGTGGTCTTGGGTGCAAAATATATGTCTAACTGAAGAAGAGCTTTTTGATATTCATCCATGTCGCCTCCTCCTTGACCATCAGTCCATGATGAAAAATCCCTATATTTCTTCTGGCCTTCCTGGCCTAAAGAATGCAACAATAACATCTTCTTCTTAGCCAGGGTCATCCCCTCAAACTAAATGGCACCCAAGTAGTTCATCCTGTACTCCTTCGATTCACTCCAGGGTGTGTTTGGCGTGCCAGGGCTTGGCAGAAAGGTTTCTGAGGTGTTGACAGTCACCGACATCTCCCCTGCCCAGAAACCCAACCATCAACTGCTAGCCAAATTCACCTTCTCAAAAACCTCAGTAGGTTCTTACTTCATGCCTGTTTACTAGCCTCTTTTAATGTTCCTCAGTAGTAATTCTTCCCTAGCATCTGTTTGCAAGTGCTGGACGCTCCACCCTAAGCAAAAGAATGAAATAAACTGACTGGAACGAAGAAGAATGGCTCAGGAGCAATGAAGAACCCCGTTGGTTGCTGTGATGACCAAGATTGCTCCCAGACTCTAGCTCGCGAGTTCCCACTCCAGCAGTCCTGCACCTACCACTCAACCTGCTATGCTTCGGCCCCAAAGCGAGCACTTGAGCCATCCAGCTTTCACTCCACCCGGTTCCACGGGTACTCCTCACATCACCTGCTTACTGTAACGGGCCCAACCCTGGAACTCTCCACACCGTGACTGTCTCACACGCACCACAGGGTTCACAACACTTGCCTGCACTCAGATTGCGCCAGCCATGATCCAATCCAACCATTAGGCATGAAATAACATGTCGGGCCCACCAGAAACATCAGCTATCCTTGTCGCCAAATTGAAGTAGGGGGCAGGCACACCAGGATGGAGAAGAAGGTAAGCTTTATTCAAGGAACCCCAGCACTAACCAAAAACAATAAGCTCTTCCCACCAACTGACAGCCCCCCAGAATCTATGTTCCACAATGACCTAATAGCATTCTGAACAAGAAAATGTGATTGGAACCAAACAGCGACTACAGTAGGTAATACCCTCCATCAGAGACATCCGCACAACAGATAGCTGTCCTGAGCCAAAGAATTAAAGGGGCACACCCATTCAAAGGGAGTAGCATCACACTAGAGTGCTGCATTCCTATTGGCCTTTGATCCTAGTGAGAACAGAAGGGGTCAGAGTAGAGTGGAGGGCTCTGTACCGTGGAGGAAGACTTCCACTGTCTTGTTTCTCTCTGCCTTGCTCTCTCCTTCCCGTCCCCCGGTTCCTCTAGAGCAAAGCACTTTGGGTGTGATGTCAGAAGGGCAAAGTCCACTCATTTCAAGAACAGGGATTGGACCACTAACGCATGCTGGCTTTAGTCAAATACTGGCTTTTACCTTTAAAAGAACCAGTCTCCAACCACTACTTTGAACCATCTTGGAATCATACTGTGGGCTCCAATCCTTTAAGACGATTTTGTGTGGACCTTGCTGGAAGAGCAGTCATTTTCAGAGTCCTTGTGAGGTGAAGGCAGGTGTTCCAAGGCAGGGACAACCTTTGCCCCCTAACCATCCTCAGGGACCATTGGGGGAAAACTACTGCTGAAACAAGACCTGATTCTTTGTCCAATACAGCAGTACCCTGCATTTGTGTGCCAGCCTGCCTTTTGTGTGGGAGCCCGAGAACAAGGACCCATACTGCTCCAGAGTTCTTGGAGTGGGACTCACAGAAACCTGAGAAGTTACCTGCTGCTGGGGCAAGATCTGCATCTCTGTAAACCACAGCGGTACCCAGGACCCCGCTGTGTTGAAGGACTTCTGCAGTTGTGTACCAGCCTCCCCTGTGTTTGAGAGCACGAGAAAGGGCACATCTTGTCCCTGCGCCCCTGGATTGGGACTCTCAGATCCCGAGTGCCATGACAGCTGGGACCCTAATGTTTATGACCATTGAATTGCTTGGAGCCATGTTTTCAGAATGGCTTGATATATTTGAACCACCATGACCCTCTGCTGCTGTCTTTTGCACTCTCCCGATCTTCGCATAAGCTCCAAGAAGTCTGCTTTGGTGCTACCAGACCACCAAGAACTACAAAAGGTATTATTGACTGCTAACTGACCCCCTTAGTCCATTTCCGGGCCCCAGAGACTGACTAGGTCCTTTT
Organism: Ambystoma mexicanum; assembly: GCF_040938575.1. Taxonomy (NCBI): domain Eukaryota; kingdom Metazoa; phylum Chordata; class Amphibia; order Caudata; family Ambystomatidae; genus Ambystoma; species Ambystoma mexicanum. Next base: position 980,173,234 of record NC_090925.1, read on the forward strand.
AATCCCTTTTTGCAACCTCACAAAATATCTTTTTTGAACACTGCAGGATTTGAATTGAATTTTCTCCCCGTCTCATTACCCAGAGTTCATCATCTATTATATCTTTACATGTTCTGTTTTCCTTCTACAGGGGTGGGCTTTTATCATATTTCCCAGTTAGTTATTATTATACATGGTGTGTTTGATTGAAGTATATATTTGTATAGGCCTTGATTGGACATTCCTTTATTTTGGACTGTTGTACTTCACTGTTTGGGATGCCAGTGAACCACATTCACACCCCTCTTGACATTATATAGCCTTCCTTTGGCCTATGTTACCACAAAAGGCAAAGACGGAATATCTCTTGACTGGGCCCGTTTAACCTTTATGGTTTTGTTGGCTCCTGGTTTGCAGGACTATGAGGGCTGAGTGGGCGCTTTGGCCTCTATTCATCACACATTGGTAATGTTTTGATTACTTCCCTTTAATCTTTATTTCTCTTAGCTGCATAACCCCACTACCATCCTTGATAGATGGAGGGGCCCAGGATCTGCTTAGGGAAATGTTGACTAAGGGAATGTGAATAATGGGAGAATGAGTAACGTGCTGTAGGAAGAAGATGGAAAATGGTACATGTGATTGAGACAGAGATCCCAAAAGCAGAAGTGTAGGGCTCCAAGTAAAGGATTACCAGTAAATAATCAGAACATTTATTAACACAACGTTTTGTCTTTAAGGGAGTTTGCTCTCATGCCCAGGGTCTGATTCTTTGTATTAAGACATGGTGCAGTAGCATTATCGCAGGACATGGTCTTTTGCTGTTTTGGTGGTCGTACTGGGTAGGCTGTTTTTTAATACTTTTTTCTTTCTTTTTTTGTCCAAAATGTTTTATTGAAATTTTACAAAGGAATAATAGAGAATTAAAGGACATTTGAAAGTGCATTTCATGAACAGATGAATTATTACATAGTCTGAGTGTGCAGGATATACTCTTCCCTGCTTATTTGAGGTACAAATCACCATGTTCATTAGATGATATATCTGTTTCAGCATTCTTAAAATCGTCGTTTGAAAGGCAAAAAGAAAATGCCAAACATCCTCCTTCAATCCCTGACACTTTGCTTCCGTACAACAAAAGGGCAAACCGAGGGCTGGCAGGGTACTCCCAAGTCCCAGGTCTGGCAAAGCTTCACAAATCTTTTTGAAATGGTACTCTAGTGGGCCTCATTCTTTCTGGTAGGATTAGAGCTGGTAGTTGTAGCACAAACGCCCTATTTTCACTACGGTGCATTTGCCTGACAAGCTCCTGTTTTGTGTCCACTGGTGCCAGGCTGCTGGTGAGCAACCAAGCTTTAGGACCGGACTTCACTCTGCACAACTTAATGAGAGAAAAGGTGTCTCCTAATTTGAAAGTTATACTTCTAACAATCAATTGAAAACGATTTCCTTTGGAATTGTTTTCAAAGTCCCATCTAGTTATATTCCATGTTGTCTATTTGCTTTCTAAGAATGCTTAAAATATAATATGCTGGCTTCTTTTTTTTTTCCTCTTTAAACAGTGATGCAATTTCCTTGGATTACAGTGGAATGTATGTATGCCTCTTTATGTTATATTTGGAAGAGAAAACTCTCTATTGTCGCGCCTCTTCCACATTCTCTTTTTATATTTGTCTGCAACGGATAGCCACTTTTCTGCCACCACTGCCTCAGGCTGTGACCTACTGCCAATTGCATCTGACACTCCCAACATTTTCGAACTGCCAAAGTGTTCTAGGAGAATGTAGAATATTCAGCCAGGAGGACAATCCTGGCTTCCTCACCTGCATGCAATTGTGTGATCTTACCCATATCATCTTATCTATCTGAGCTTCAACACTGACCACTTTAAGGACTAATTGCTTTCTAAAAGCTAAAATAAGCCATTCCGTTTGTTTCTCATTTACTTGTAGGCTCACTTACACAGAGCAACATTTGCAATCAGAACTTGGGGAACACTGAATGTGCAAGGACAGCATGTATATACTATAAACAAACTTACTCCAAAGGCCCTAACAGTGCTAACGTACTGAATAAATATGATTAGGGGTGTCCCATTTCTTCTTAGGCCACCCCCCTTTCATTAAGCTTTCAGGCCCCCGATATGTTCATGTGACTTAAAAGCCCTGCTCTCCCCAATGCCGAGGCGCATTCATGAGCGCATGTTGATGCTCAAGCCTATTAATGGACACCAATCACTACACCTCTCCTTCTTTGATCTGATGCTCCAATGAGCATGTAAAATTACCAGAACTTCCTGCCACCACTGACATGTCTTAACATTGCATTTGCACCGGTATTTTCATCAAAAAAATACATGTAGGCTGGTTGTCCACGTTTTTTAAGGGCAAAATCGAAACGGATGTACAAAAGAATAATGGGTATAGAAAAAGTAAGGGTTGTGGGGATGGCAGACCGCCTCCCATTTTACAATAAAAAAGGAAAGGCACCTTTAACAACAGTTTTGCCTGTTTTTCAGGAAGCGGGCAAAACAGAAATAAAACAAGCATTGACAATGGCAACAGTTTGGGCTTTTGTAGGCAAGGGACAGGAACTTGCCAGGCCCTACTGTAGTGCTATTAACTGGCCATTGATGCAAGCATGTGCAAAATGGTGCGAGTACCCGACATCTAACAGCATTGCCTGGCAAATGCCTAGTACTTATACACAAGCCAAAACTGTTGGCTTGGCCAATGCTTGTTTTTAACAGGACTTTGGTGAAGGACATACATAGTACTTATACACTGAGTGGCTGAAGGCAGACAGGGTTAAGAAGTAGCAGGTTTACAGCTCCAATGAATTGATTAACTCTTAGAAGACTGCTTTGCAAAAACACTGGCAGGCACTTTGCAACGTTTGATGGTAAGGTTTGACTAAATTGAGCTCAAAGAGTTCCCAGAAAGAGGTTGTTTTGGGCGGGGAGGTCATGAACTGGGTGTGAATGGCCATAGACATGCGTCTGACCATGGGCAGACAATGGGTGGGCAAATAACCAAATGCCTACAAGCTGTCACCCCCATCATATGCCATTTATCCCTATCTGCCCTCTCGTGCAATCGTTTGGCTTATAGGTGGCACAAGCACCGCCTAATAGCACAAACTGGAAAGTTGTTAGAAGTAGAGTAAAACAATGGGATATAGAAAGAAAAGGCGGGAGATAGCATTCGGGACGTGCGCCAATGTTCGGGGTAAAAAACGAAGGCCCCACTTGTTAATCCATCAATGCAAATGCATACTGGTACAAGAGCTTCATTGTACATATATAGTATCCTTGCCACCATAGGGTTTAGCTCATTGCATCAAGAGGCAAATGTTAATAGCCATGGCCACAGGATCATACTGCCATATGAAAGGTGGCCCCGACTCACAGATGCCAATTTGTAACTTTTCACAACTTTTTAAGAAATACCAGAAGATGCAGTACTACAGGGAACTCTGTAAAAAATAAATTAAATAAGCACCCTGGGACAGTGACTTTAGTTGAAACTAACGGCTTTACTGTGTGCCATGTCATTAAAGTGTAAGACACTAGCTAAGTAAATAGGGCAACATTACTCAGGCCTTTGGGCATTTCCCTATCGCTCAATCGGCCATGTTTTGGCCTTAGTCAGCATCTCGCCTGCTGTCATGTATACAAATCTAAGTCTTGGTATATCCAATTCCTCGATCTCGATATTTTTCAGTATTCTTTTTGGCTGATATGTCTTCCAATATTGGTATTTTCGGATTGTGCAAGTGATGCAAACCACTTTTTCTTTCTAAGTAATTTGCCACCGCCATGCCTTGTTTATGGAGTGTCGGACGAGCTCAGACCCAAAGGTAGAACGTGTCTCTTGCCTCTTGTATCTGAGTTAATTAAATGCAGGCTCTGGTTTGAAGTTCTGCCTTGGCATAAGGGAACTGTTTCGTAAAATGCCACTCCCGTGCCTAAAAGTTTGCAACCCCGACTGATGCTCGCACCTCCCTTTTACCAACATACCCTGTTGTAAAAATAAGGGTGCCCTTGAGGCACATAGGCGTGTCATTATTGTCGACCCATAGCAAAGACTCACCATCAGCTGTGATAACTAAAAGTTGAGGCGACGCGAGACACTTTCCACCAGAATTTCCCACAAAATGAGCCTATCCTTTGCAATAGGATTCACTGGGCTTTCCTTAGACTCTAACCTTCTCGCAGTGCTGCAAATCTGACCATCACCACATTAATGAACAACTGCTCAAAAAGTCAGGTACTCCGATCTAGACCCATTAGGTCTTTCATGCTTATTGAGTACTTTCAAGTTTGCAAAACTAACGGGAGATCCTAAGTGTGCCTTTCTACACAACCTTCAACTAACTTGATATATACTGCAGACAGAACTTACAGAAAACGTCCTCATTCATCGATTGACATTTGCAGCAGCACTCTGTCAGTGCCTTTATATTCGACACTTCTGCACTTACCTCTCCCAGCCATGCCAACCAAAGGTGTGTTGAATTTGTGAAGCAATATACACATGTTCACATTCAAGAATCACCAATCCCAGCTTCCCTTAAGGTAACTCCACTGTTGCTCGTGGGATCTGCTGCACCTGATCTACACAGAATAAAGTATTTTACCTGTACCTGCGACCACTTCGTGTTCTCTTGTTGCAGGATGCATAAGCAACAGAATTTCTGTAGCTCATGGTGCCTTAGCAAAAGCATCATCCACACTATGTAACCCAACTGTCAGCACACATCTCTGATACTGACTGCAATTAAGCACACTGCTTAGTTGTGTAGCCACATACCATGCTTCCAATTCCTAATATGCCACACCTCTGTATTGCTCCTGAGTTACTATTTTATTTCTCTCTGTTGCTTTGAAGGGATACTCCTGGGAGCTGGCACATTTCAAAACCCAAAGAGAAACTCATTGTAACAAATGTCAATTATGGATCCTAAAAATCTCTCGGCTATGTGTGTTGGGATTAATCTAGTTTGTATCGCCTGCAAACCCCCACTTGTGAGACAACAAAATGACACAAGCCTACATAAAAGAATATGGGTGGAACCAGGTTCATGGACCTGTATTCTCAATGTTACAGGCCAGGCTTTGGGCAGTGATTGACCTTGATTCTGTATCTGCAATGCACATCAGAGGGTGACAACATGAGGATGGATGTTGTGTCAGGAATTCCCAAAATCTGCCTTCTCAAGATAAGTGTGTAAGGAGTGTCGTGGAAAAATGACCACTGACTATCCCAGTGAATTTGGAACAATTTATTAGTAAAAAGCAAATACCAAGACAAAACAAATCAGCAACATACTGAAACAATGTTACCAATGGGGAACAAAGCCCTTCTATCCAAGTCTTTGATACCAGTTGCATTCTTAGATATAGGCCCATGTTTTCGGAAATGACAGCATAAAGTGATACATTTAGTGGAAAGGATTAAACTCCTCAAGGTTTCTCACACGGTGTGAGGCAGGCAAGTACGCTTAGAGTATGGTGACTTCTGTATACTAAAGGTGCTTTTCCTAGGAAAGCAGGAGCCAAAAACATGCTTACATTTGCCAAAAGGGAAACAAGTCACAGACATGAGAAATGTGGAGCGAGCATAGCTACATACTAGGCGAAGATTCTTCATTGCAAAGACATGCACAGCAAAGCCTAAAGCCTTGCGTCGCACAAACAAGAAATAGTTGTTTAAACATGGCAGTTTGCAGTGCCTACAAGGTATTTGAATGCAGCAGTGTACTAGGGGAGTACATACATTTTGCAATTCCAGACTTTCCCCCACAGAAGGTTTAGGAGACCCATGTTGATCTGTTTTCAAGCTGTCAAAATGTATTTCTTCATTGGGTTTGCTCAAAGTTCCGAGTGATGGAGTCTGCAGCATAGCTTCCCGTCACTCTCCCTGGACTCTCTTCCTCTAGGCCTTTCATTGCTTTCGGTTCTTCCCATGGTTATAAGCATGATTCAGGAGGAGAATTGGCAGGTTTTTGCAAATGTATAACTTGTGGCCAAGGATGGTATGAACCCTGCTTCACCGTCATCAGGAAGGTATTCTCCACATCTATTTCTATTGTCTCCACAAGAGTTCTGGACACATTTATTTCCACTGATTTATTTTATTCCCAACTTCCACGCTATTCTACCCTCCTTTTATATACCCACTCCTGTTGTGGTTCTGTTTTCTTCTCGCTCTTTATGCCACAATACTATCCTAGATTGAAGGCTGTTTTGCTCATTTACATGCACTTTGTTTTGGGAAATAGATGCAGACCCAGATTCTCCTAGAGGTTGTCAGTTCTCTTTGGGGTCTTCTCCTGTTTGTTCAGAGCAACTCTCAGCTATATCTATCAAGATTAGTGTTGAGAGGGCATGTGTACAACAATAAGGCCTTGGGTTGATGTGACTATCTCTTTTGAAGCATCCCCAAAAGGTTTCACTTAAATATCTTAGATTTCCACCGGTCCATCTTTCAGTCATGGAGTCAAACAAACAACATTCATTCATGGAGTTACAATCCTCACTTGAATTTGCGGTTTCTACATGAGGACTTTGGTGTTTGCTCTATAACCATTATGAGGATTCCGTGATCTCCTTTGAGGTAGTAAAACATGGAGCGGCCTAGCAGCTATTGAGGGCTTGGGAGTCACCATCCTAGCAGTATTTCTCTTTTAAGGCCCCTCAATAGCACAATAAAAACTCCAGCTTGGCAGAGTCTGTTGTTGCTTGTATGGCCTCTGAGCCCTCTGTTTTGGACATCTGATTGAAGTTGCTGACTCTCAAGATATTGTCTTGATGACTATTATTTGAGCAATCCATTTCGGACTACTGGGTATCATGGGGTCTTTAGTTCTCTATACCCTTCCCTCTCCCTTGCACTCACCCCCTCCCTTTCCCCTTGTGCTTTGCGTTGTCGCACTTGCATGATCTGAATGACACAAGGCCTAGTAAGTTTGTTTGCCTTGTCCTCCCTCTGTCTTCCCTCTGTTGTGTTGGTGCGCCAAGAAACACTTGTGTACATGTGCATTATAAATGACTTATCATATCATAACATATCATATTTTAGGGTGTGTTGGGACATGGCAGATCCAAGGACTTGCTCTGAGATTTTATTGTATCCTTCCCTAGATGAAAGAGGAATTCAGGCTCTATATTTGAGACAATACCAGATCAGTGGGAATAATTTTCTGGGATACCTTCAGTGGTGCAATTAGACCAAACCTTTGGGGATTTGGGGTGCTAATGTATCAGATGGTAGGGGAGGAGCGACCTTCAGAGACTTGGAGTGGATGGTGCAAATTTAGTTGTATGGTGCTCATTTTTCCAGTGTCCCAAAGGAATGTTTTTGGGAGCTAGTGTCAAATTAGAAACAATGGTGCAATTTCATGCCCATTGGGCCGCAGACATTGCCCAATAAAATGATAGGTTTTACATACAAAATAAACATTTTGATGGTATCTGCCTGCATGGTACTGCTGTGGTTTTGTTTTGTTGCATGGTGGGTTTTGCCAGTTGGCAGTTCATGATGCATATCCAACTGCATTGTACCATAATAACATGTACGACTGAGTCAGAAGAGATGTCCCAGAATACTGGCTGGATACTGTGGTCCCTGAATTTGTGTCACGACATAGTGTCATCTAACATAGCATTCCCTGGCCTAACGACACACCTTGGTGCACAATGTTCTGAACAAAACAATATAAGATACATAATGAAAGACCAACTGAAGAGAAATGTCTACACCAAATTCCCCTAAACACCACGCTGTTTCACCAGATACAGTAAACACAACTTTCTGCACTCCTTAAATACCTCTGTTAAATAATTTCATGATGGACACCACAGTCAAATTTACGTTAGCAACCTAAAGTGCAAATTAACCACTACTCTAGACAAGTCACAAAATAGTAAAAAAGTACAAACGACAGACAGCCTTATCTTTTGAGATTTGCACATATCATCATTTCATTAAAACAGACTTGCCCTGTGCCATGTAATCTGCTAGAACACCACTTATAGATCCTGAAGCTCCACAAAACTAAGGCTCCTTTACATTGCAGAACCGAGCATAGCAAGTTTGACTCATTCTCATTTGAGGTAGTAACCTGAAAGACAAAGTCAACTTGGGGATTGGCAGCGAGAGGGCAGGAAATTAATGTCAGTTTGCTATAGTCTAAGGGGCAGTGACTGGCTGGTGAGACTAAGGGCCCGATTCATGCAATTATCTGTGCGGAAAACATGCTATTTGCATGTGCAATTGTGCGCAATTCCGCCTTAGTCGATTAACGGAATTGATGTGCTGTACTTTTCCTGGAATTGCGTGGATTTTGCACTGTCTCAGCACATCTGTGCGAGCCGTCGAGGTCCTTGCATGAGACTCCAAGCAGAGCGTGGGCATGGCTTGCGCAGAGGGCTGGGAAGGTGGTGGAACACCAAAAATGGGGAGGAACTTGAGAAAAACGTGGCGTTCCGAGAAACGGCCTGCAGGCAGTCCCGCACAAGCCCACAATTGTACGGCATGAGACGTATTCATGGATTTGATCATGCAAAGTCTCAACTGGGAAATGGCCATGCAAGTCCTTCATACAATCCTTCACCCGAAGGCAGGTGCAAGTATGCTTGCGCATAGGATTTGCAGCATGCAGGTGGGGTTGCTTGTCAGATTTCGGGTGCCTGTAATGAATCGGGGTTCTGATGTAACTTAGGGATGCATGTAAGCAGTGTAGCAGAGTGCAGTAACATTTTACGGAGGTTTGTATGCATATTTCCCAAGTTATTGCCAAGTTATGATTTTTTATATGCATGTTGTCAGGATGCCAGATACAGTTACGGGGGACCCCGTGCAGGGTTCCCTAGTCCCAGGCCTGCTTACGGGGACCCCACACACTTTTTGAAGGGTGTGTGTATTCACACCTGTGGGAGCGCACAAATGTAGCTGTCCTGGCTGTTTATGCTTTGCATGTGGGCGTGTCGGGGGTGATCCAGGCGCGACTTGCAAATACGGTTACTTTGCACTGTAAATTCCTTGAATATGCTGGGTGTGCATTTTCCTTTCTGCACGAATATAGATCTTCCCAGGTTAAGTGCAGGAAACATCCACCAGGGATATGACAGTCTCATGTGCAAAGGTATGATGAGCGTGACTTTCAGATAACAATAGGGATGCTCCCCTTGCTCACTGGGCCTCACTATCTGCTGTGGGAGACAGGATATTCCAAGGAGTTTACATACATAGCTGTTATTTTGTGTGGCCACTGTGATTTAATGGCAGAGTGTTACCTAATCATGTATTTTCATTAAATGAGATGTTATTTGATGCAGCACATAGTAACAGAGGGGAGGAGGGGTTGACCTGGATCAAAGAAAAAGCATGCCACTTCAGTACACCTCAAAGAATTAAAGCCTGGTGTGTTTTCTTAGTGATCGGATTGAACAGTGTTTTTAAAGTGCATGCACTCGGTTGTACTCTCTATTGGTTCTCTTGTGCATCCACCCTGGCAGCAGAGGCAGCCAAGTGTTTTACAGTCTTGTACATGGGTCACAATCTCATCAAATATCAAGGTACTTCACTGATTGATTTCAACCAAAAAATCAATGTTTTTGATGTGGTGGTAGAAATCTGACAGAATCATGGGGCATAATTGACTATCGGGCTCATTACGAGGGTGTTGGTCTGGAAAACATGCTGGTAATTATTCCAGCTCTGGCATTTTTTCCAGACCGGCACATTTCAGGTTTAGTGGTTGGGGCCAGAAGCTCAGGCCCCCACCCTAAATAAATGTCTGAATCACTGTCACTGTTACTAATTGTGCCAGTGATTCAGGAAATCCAATCCCATGGAGTCTTATTGGACTATATGGGGATGGGAATTTACCGGCACTCCGCCGCCCATAATATCCTGGTAATAAAGGGATATCGGGTGGCAGAAACGATAAGGGAAGTTTCCTGGCATCCCGCTGGAATTACCGACGGGATACCGGGAAACTCTTAATGAGGCCCACATGTAACTGCTGGGCTGATTGTGGGAGCAAAAGAGGTGACCTTTAGCTGCTCTGGCATGTGAGCCAGATAAGGGAGAAGTTGGGAGCACGGCGAGGAGGTGCAGTTGTCAGGGATTACTGAAGACACCTGAGAGAAGGATGGCCACTGCTTCGCGTGCTGCTCCCAATAGGCCGAGCACCAGATTGGGGCCAGATGCCAGCAGATTTGGTATGGCAAGTGTGGAGCACCATAAAAGTGTGTGTGGGGCAAGAAAGAGGAGGCTCAGACATTGGTGGACTTTGGCAAATTGGGAGTGACTCTGATACAGATGCTAAGGACAGCGAGCAAGGGAGAGGAACATTGAGTAGAATTCTTTAGAATTGGACAGAAGGAAAATAAATAATTGAAACCTGTCTTCATGAGAAAAGAAACAAATGAACATGCCCTCAAGCAAGTGAGTCTAGTGACAGGAGCTAGTTTGCATGTCCTCACGAGGGAAAGTGTAAAGGAGAAGTAAGGCCTCAGATAGATAGTGAAGCAAAAGGGCATGTGCAAAGAAGGCGTGATAGGGAAGATGTGCGTACCAGAAGGAACAGACCCTTCAGTGGCCTCTTCTCCCCCATACCTCACACTTGTATCCTTCCCTCCCTCAATATAACCCCCCCACACCTTTTTGTACAGCTTTGTGATGCTTTGTAGGTAGATAGACACTACACAAATCCCATACATACATACACATGAAGTGCTGATTCCATACATACATACATACATACATACATACATACATACATACATACAGAGAAATGATGTGCTGATTCCATACATATTTACATACATACGGAGACATGAAGTGCTGATTCCATAAATAAATGCATAGATATGAAGTACTGATTGCAAACATACATGCATACATGAGTACATACGTACATACGTACATACATACAGATACATTAAGTCCTGATTCTATCTAAAGATAGGCATTTAAGTAAATGAAACTAGTTAGCAAGCTACCCGTTCTGTAAATGACTGTCATTCCTTGAGTCCTTCCACAATGTCTGGGTAACATTCTGAGTTTATGTATGTTGAAACTAAGCCCATTAAACAAGGATCGTAAAGCCCTTCTACTTACTCCCCTAATTGCCACAAACAACGAGGGTCCATATAAAGGACACCTGAAAGGACATATGGACACTGTTAACTGTTGGGTGGGCTTTGAACCATGGATCATCTGGGAAGAAAGTCCTGGACTGGGTTCCCTAGAGGTGCTTGTGGCTTGTTATGAACTTTTTAAGGGAAAGTTACAGGGATGTACCAAGCATGGTCTGCTTTTAGTCGTTATGGCCCCCTTTGCTACCTGCCACTTTATTGCTGATTCAATGCCTTTGAGCATTAGACATTAATGCAGAACGCTGTAATGAAGCATCACACAATGTACCCCAACATAACATGTAGTGAATTGGTGAGTAAGTCACTGAAGTGTTATATGAGATAATTCAATTAGAAGTGAGTGTGTTAAATGATGCATAGCAGACTATAAGGACACTGGGCTAGGCAGCCAACAGTCCATGATAAGACACCTTAAGCTCAAGCTTTGAGATATTCCAACAAAGTGACATGACACTGCAAATGCATCATATTAAACCTGACATGATATGGCATGACAACACAGTCTATCATAACATTCTTGCATAACAAAAAGTGTATTTTAGTTGATGTTGGCAAAATATTTGCAAATACTTCTTTTCTTGAAGGGTTTCCCAGAGGCAGCAGAGTGAGCATGCAAACTTCTGTCTGTTAGGTAGAGGAAGGAGGCAGAGAGAGGTTTAAATACCCCACCACCCCAAACACACACACCAGAACCAATAATGTCCTTCAGCAAGTAGCAGAGGCTAAACTTTTTATTTCAAGGTGCTATGTTCTGTCCTTAAGTGGAACAATTGCTAAGTCAATTTGCACTGCCACGGTGAGGATGTCTGTCAACTTGCCCTGAGGCTGGCCAGTTCAACATACTGTGGGGAGGAGCAGGGACGAATTACCTAAGACAGGGAAAGGAGGCATCGAATGCTATTTTGCTTACTGGCATGTCCTCTAAAGGCTCTTAGGCTGCCCCAAAGCATTGAAGGAGACTGAAGTAGAGGGTGAATAAGAGAACGAAAACGCTTGAGTCAGAGGCGTTCTGTATATTGTTTTATGTGTGAAGGTTTTAAAAAATATATTTTTATTTGTGCGTTTTATACTTCGTCAGCAAGTCCCATGGAAACCATTTTGAACACATTGGTTGTATGTCAGAAATGCGAATTGACCAATGTTCCCAACTCCCTGAAAAATTAGCAAAACCTTTGATTTCTTATTTGGCAACATTTCTTTTTTTTTTCTTTACCCCATCCACCCCTCCATGAATCCCTCTGCCCCTGCCCCCTACCTCAACCTATCCCATCTTTTTCATATTTTTCTCCTGCCTTAACATTCCTTGTGTATAACACCCGTGCATATCTGTGGTCAGTATGGAAAGCCTTAAAATGATCTTTTTATAAAGGGCAGAGCGGGAAATGTGATATGTAAGTCTTTAAAGTACACTTTCCATTCTGGTCATTTGGATTTTTCCCGTCATAAAGGGGAAAATGAAGGTAGAATCACACTCTTTTTGCCTTGCATATTTCAATAAAAAATGGCATATGTTATCATTTTGGTTTATCGTGAGATTTGTAAACTTTGCAGCTATGTTCACTATAACATTTTAGTTATTAAAAGTCAAGCCTTCACAAATAATTACACCTTACTGTAAAAATAGGGCTAGCAAACAATGTGGTCAAGTGCTGTATATGTGATGTACTGTAGAGTGGTTTTATATGGCACTGCTCTGCTATTCTGGCAGCCTTGCAGCATTGGGCCCTGCAAGAAAGGGGGTGGGAGGTGGGTTGTTAATGGCCTGGAGGGGAAGGGAAGATCTGAATCCTCTACTGTTGATGCCTGTAGGTCTGTGCTATTATAGGCAGTGAGAGGCAGAGACACTCGAGTCTGTAGAGTATAGGACAAGGGCAACACCAGAGCAACAGATGTTCGAATCCCAGATCTGCGCTTAGAAACCAAACTCAGGTATGGTATTAGGCGCATTATAAAAAAACAAAAATTATTAAATAAATCCAGAGACTATAGCCCAAGATTGATCAGTTGAAGTCAACGGTGCAAACACCTGGTTGTTCACTGGTGTGGCGGTTCAGCAGATCTGATAGGGTTAGAGGAGTGAGCAATGACATCGCTCCGTTAATGTGGTAAGTTTAAAGACAGCTCATTGTCTTGTGCAAGGACTGATTGTGTTAGTAGCAACACGTGGAGAGAGGAGAGGGGTGTGTTTCTATTACTTGGATGGGGAGAATGATTCAGCTAAATAGTCTTTTGGTTCAGGATTATTGATTGGCTGTTGTCATAATATTTGGTTGTCTTCTCTCATGATGAAGGGTTGTTGCCATTTCAGTTTCATTGTAGGGGTACAGGAATAATGACCTGAATGAATCCAATCTCATGTTCCTTGGAGGATGTGTTGTTCTGTAGTCATGTAGCATGTTTGTGAGGTTATTCTTCCTATTCCATTCAAGGGGCACAGTGAGAGCAACCACAATGAGTTGATCTACCACAATCTTTGATTGATGGGCTGTGTTCAGGCGCATGGCATGGCCATGTAGCTGGTCATAAGAAGGTTCCACCTGGTTGATGTTACCAGGAATGGGCGTCTGTTCGTTGAGGTTGGTTAGAGGTGCTTAAGCTTTTATGAGTCATCTGCTCGTATCATGCTATCTTTCCATCCCTTGGCCATGGCTTGGCCCTGCTGTGTGGTAGCCTGGAATTCGTTTCGAACTTCAGGAAAGTAAGAGCTGTTGTGATATTTGTGGTTCTGAGGGAGGGGCCTGTTCCCTTACCATTGGTGATTCAATCTAGAAGACAGGAGAGAAGCATCTGCATGGGCCTTGCCACTGTAAAGTCTTGGGCAAGGTAAAGCAGGGCAAAAGTGGTGACACCTGTGTGCGGGAAAACCTAGTGTGATGCCCAGGAGCCTAGTCCCAAAGACGGGAGCACCCAGGTGAGGGTAACACAATGTGGCACCATGGAGTAGAGCACTGTGGCATGGTCTTGGCTCTAACCAAGGTGGGCTGCACCTATGAGCAGCGAAGTGTGAGTGTTCAGTGGGGTAGTATCTGGCACTGAGCTTGGACTTTTCTGAATTGCGGTTGGGGTGCATCTAGAGGAGGAGAAATTCAGCGTCACCTCTTAACCAACATTTGCAATCCTAACAACTCATTTAATATTACTGTGGCTTACCTTTCAAAATTGTGACTCCCACAGAGTGATGTAGAGCAAGACTTGCAGCATCATTACAAGTTTGCCGGTATTCCAGTGGTAAAGCCACCGGAATACCAGCAAATGCATTTACTGTTACGGAGACTTGTCTGCCGGTATTACAGGCAGATTGCAAGTACCAGTATACATATTAAATCCTCATGGTGTCCCGTAGGACTATATGGGGAGATTTTGCCGCTATTACCAGCCGTGCCGGTAATACAGTTCGTTTTTTGCTAATAGGGGAAATATTTACCTCCAGCTCTTAGGTGGAAGTAAATCATTAACCCCTCAAAGTTGTAGTTGGCGGTCCGGTAAAAGGAACAGGCCTTTTAGTGTGCGACAACCACCTCGTAATGAGGCCCTTAGTTTTGCACCTCCTACAATAATAATAGTGGTAAATTCATTATTACACATCAGATAGTCACTTAAAAACCCTGACATCCGTCTGAATGAAACGGGAATTCATTTATACGTGGACAGTTCAATTGCACCTTTGCTTAACAGCATTTATACTCATAAAGACATCTTCGCTAATCTTTAGCATCTGTCCATATTGGTTATTGGCACCTAGTTTTGTTTGCTCCCTCTTCTGTGCCACCATAGCAAAGGTTGATAGATGGAAGGCATAGGCCACCATCCTTTACAGGAGGCAGAATAAGGTTTAGTTTGGTTTAGTTTATTTGCTTATATAGCGCAGCAAACCCGAGGGTATCTGGGCGATTTTTGATTATGAAGACAACAAATGTTACATGCATGTGGTACAATTCTCATATTACAAACATAGAGGTAATTTGATACAGAGAAAGAGAGGTAGGCGGTTATCTTGAGTTACATATCAAGATAGATGGCCTTGCCTGGCAGGAGAGTTAAGTGCGAAAATAGATAGGTTGTAAAAGCGAGGACTAGAGTGGAAGTACTATGTATGGGTGGAAGCCACACGGCCTACTGTCTCTGGGTGTGGGCAGAAGGCCCCGGCAAACCAAGGAAGGTGGCAGAATCCCCAAATGTCATGAGTGCTCAGAATACTGGCTGTGGCTACCCCACTCACTTTATCAACCATGGAAGCATGAAAGGCTCATCCAGTTGCATAACAAAATGCTATGTATGGGTTTATGCCATGCCAATGAAATCTTTTCGGTAAGACTGTAAGTGATGTACACTCCCAGTACACTGGCCTGCACATGCAGAATGTCCCTTGAGATACGTTTATTCCAAAAAAAAACTATGTTTGGTGATGAAACGTTTAGCCCACTGTGGCAAATACACTGGTATTGCATGAGAGTTTACGGGGATTTCTTATAGGCAGTTAGTTAACTAATTCCTATCCCAAAGAATATTTGAATACAATAAGTCCAAAGGATTGGGTTATATTGTTTTGGCAAATATGTATGCCATTGTTAGTGAAAGCAAGGAGCCACGTTTGCATGTGCAGGGCAGGTATAGATGAGGGTGCGAGGGCTTACCCTTCCTTCATTAATTTTGGCCATTACGTGAGTGTCCCCTATAAGCCGAAACTATTGCATTAGAGTACAGCCAGGGAGAAATGGCATATGAGGAGGGACACAAAGCTTGTCAGTGTTGTTTGCCAATGACTTCCTATGCCCCCACCCAAAACAGATCCTCCTGGGATCTTTTTGAGCTAGCTTTATCAAGCGGTTACCAACAAACTTTGTACTTGTCCATGTGACTGCCAGTGTTTTTCAAAGCAGTCTTCTGGGAGTTTATGACTTAATTGGAGCTGCAGACACAATACTGGTGTAATAAAAATGTCTTAACCAGGTCTGCCTTCAACAGCTTGATTGCAAGGACTATGCATGTCCTACAATAAAGGCCTGTTCAATATAAGTATCAGTTATATGCATTTGCCAGGCACTGCTATTATATTCCTGGCAGTCTCACCATGTTGTGCTTGCGTCCTTTGATGACCAGCTCATAGCACTTTGGCAGTGCTTGGCAAATGCCTTTCCCATGCCTGTACAGAAGCCAAAACTTTAGGCATTGCCAATGCTTGTTTTGAAATGGGCCCTGCTCTCCTTTTACCGGCCCTGCGCCAGAGTAAGGCACGTACAGGCTTCATAAATCTGACCCTAGAAAGAAAGGCGAGTGAAACCAAGCTGTGTAAAAAAAAAAATCCGCCATAGTAACACATGCAAGCAAAAACTGAAAGGCGTGAAGAGGCTCAAGTGTCGCTCGCTGAGCCTACCTCCCAAGCGGCTCCCTTCACCAGACACTGGCTGATGGCACTATCATCGAGAACACGAGGAGCCCATCGTGCCCCCCCGCCCAGCCCCACTACCCAACGCCCCCTCCACACACCCACATCTGCAGGAGCTGTGCACTAATGAATCCGACTGCGCGCGGGGAATTCCGGCTGGGAAATGGAGCCGTGTGCCTGGCAAGCGAGTGCCCTTTCGGCAGCCCAGGGGAAGGCTGAGGCATTAAGGGGGAGCGTGCCCTCATTGCTGCGGGAGACAAGGGAGCTACCACTTGGCTGCACTACAGAAATTACTGCTGCACCCAGAATGCAGGCTTCATTTATCAATTTCATAGCAGGGGAAAAAAATCCACATATGACTGCCTCCCCCCAACTCTAGCGCCCCCACCGCCCCTCAAGCCGCCTGCTAAATCTAGTCAGGGAATGCTTCCCGCATCCCGCCGCGCGTGTGTACTGTGGGGAGCTTGGGACAAAGTAACTTGATTCTAATGATTTATAGTTAATTGGATCTCTAAGTGATTAAAGTGGCAGTAATGAATGAATAACACCCTTGTAATTCCCCTTTTCCATTTGGCGCAGGCTGCGACGGCCTCTTACCACGCAGCCCGGTCACTTTGCTGAAAATGATGTCAGGGTTTTCCGGAGCCTGGTACTTTTTAAGCAGTACATTTTAAACAACTTGCAGCCCTGTCCTCCCGGCGCAATGTATCATGTTTACAATAATTGACTCCATCAGTGCGGTAGCAGGTCAGTGACTTCTCCCTTTTTATATTGGATTAGGCGGCTCCAAGGTTAATACCTGTGCAGCTGGCAAACAATCTCTCTGAAGCGCGGTCCCACGTGTGCACCCGAGCGCTCGCGCATCCCAGAGTAAACACGAGAGCCCACAGCATATCGATTCACTTTAAAAATTAACACAGAGCTGATTTCTTCTCTTTTTTAATGCATCTTGTACGACAGCACGCGCCTTTCTATTATTTCCTAATTTGCAGGACCCACTGTGGCTGCTTGATGGATTCCTCGCTTCCTGCAGGAGAGTGCCATTGGCAGCCCTAGATAAATGAAGCCAAGACCTGGGGTTGGAGCTGCACTAGGGGTGGTTTCATTTGAAGGCTCTCACACTTACCTCCCCATACTAGGCCTTTCCACTGCCCTGGTATCCTCAAAATGGGCCATTCCTGAACATGCAAAATGCTATCTCCAAGGATGTATCATCCTGCTAAGCAGGGCTGGCCTTAGCTCTGGCAGAGTCCCAGGTGAAATCCAATGTGACGTGCCCCGTGAAGGCATGGCTAGTGCCAGCAAAGGAGCTGGGAGCTTTTCACTTACACAGGGTAGTGCCAGCCCCTGCCTTGGGAGGGTTTAAGGCTGCCACTTAGAGGAGGTTGCTGGAAGAAGGCAGCGTTCTGCCTTCATGTTCGACTGCTAAACCCTGGGCTCTGATGGAAAAGGGGTGCTACCAAGATCCTGTCAGATTTCTCACCTGGGAGAGCAGACTATTTACATTTAAACATCCATTAACGTGGCAGACACTGCACATCTCCCATTTCGGACTATATTTTGCTTAGGGTGTTCACCCCACAGCACTTTGAGGCCACACCAATGGTAGTATGCCCTATAAAAATGCCATGTAACATAACATAACAAAAGCATTCCCAGGTGATATTAATGTACCCTATAACAAGCCCTCAAAACAGCTGTCTCCACCACTGTGGGAGCCGCAGAAAGCTCTTCAAGGCACCCTTTGCTTGGCTGGCAGCCTTTTTAAAAGAAAAGGTCCAGGCTCGTGGGGGACGTTTTTCTGCCCTGGATACCAGGGCTCACCCTGGAGACTGCCCCATAAGGCTGGGCATGCAACTGAATGCAGAAATGGCAATCCTCACATCTGCTTCAAAAGATGTTCAAATTGATATATATGTCTTGCAAATTACAGAAATGTTTTGTTAGGGGAGCATTGTGACAAATGGAAACAGAAGAATCCAAATTCCATTACTCATTCAAAAGGGTTTCTTGCTGCATCACTATTGCAGACATTTTAAAATGTTAAAATTGTGGGCATTCTCAATAAGAGTGGCCAAATAATGCAAAATGCTAGTTTTGGCCACCCTCCTCATCCCTCAAGTAGGAGGGGGAGCCCAGAGTATTTATTTTTGGGACGTTGCATCCTATGTTAGTGAAAAGCTGCCACGTTCCAACAGAGGGGCAGGGAGCGTACTTAAATAGGGCACCACCACCACACCAGCTGGGGGAAGCCTTTCAAAGGCTGCACTGTGCTGGTGCAGCAGCGCCATAGTCTAATGAGAAGCTCCCTGCTCCTGTGCTGGGACGCTCGGCTCCAGCACAAGGGTCGGAAGCTTTTCATTTAAATGGGACGCCTCCACCAAGCCAGCTCTGGTGAGCCCTTGAAAGGCTCAGCTGAGCTGGTGTGGAAAAGGCACCCTATTCAAATTAAAATCTCCCGCTCCCATGCCTGGTGCCAGCACTAAACAGAACTTTTTCCATTAATATCGTCATTGAAACATTTTGCCTATTCTTAGTCTTCTCAACCTCTTTGAGGCCTTCAATACTGTCGGCCATTCTGACCTCCTCTCTATATGCCCCCTCCATGGCATCAGACATATGGCCCTTGCTTTGTTTGCTTCATACCTTGTCTCTTAGAACCCTACGGAACTGCATCTACCCTCACCGACAACCCTACAGCACTTTCCCATCACCCCTCCATCCTTAATTCAGCACTTCCGCCACCATCCTGCCCCTATGTTATTCTATCCTGTCCTCGTCCCTGGTTTATTTTTACACCTTCCCCTGCAACACCTGGTCCTCAAGTCACATTCTCTCAGCCCATTGGACAGGGCTAATGTCCTCCGCTCTGTTATCAATAAGACATTTTGTAAGCGGTTTTGTGCCATAAATGCATTGCTTTCACTGTCATTTTTATAAATAAATAACTAAAATAAATAAAAGCTTCTCCCCCATGCTGGCGTGGCAGCGCTGCTGCTGACCTAGCATGTGGAAACCTTTTATTTTACACTAGCAGAAGTACCCGTTCTGTGAACAGGTTTTGTAGACAGACTTGATAACAATGATCTTGTAGGTCACTGTTCCGATTCGCTTATCGCTTGATGTGGTTTGCACCCTGAAGTAAACTGCATTGAGAATTGGGCGCGTATGGCTTGCTGACATACCCCAGAGCAGACGTTGGGGGGAGGTGAGAGTTGGTGTGCTGAATGCATAGTGGGACTTTCTGTGCCCTCTCCCCGCCTGTCACCTCACCCTGACCTGGTGCAGTTCATTGCAGTGCAATACAGTGCAAGTATTTTGGAAACCGTGCATGCCAAGGCCTGGAACTCAAGTTTTTTTCTTTGTGTTGAGAATGGCCTTCTACGACCACATTGATGTTTTGCCGATTTCAGGCAACCGTCTTGTGTGAAGGTGTTGAAATCTCGGGAAAGCGGGATGTGTCCAAATGTCATGTAGCTAGTAATGTCCGAAGGGTCCTAACAGGTAGCTATGTGAAATGTGGTGCAAATTGGTGAAACAGTGTGGAATTGTATAAGTAACAATGCTTCGCCAAGCCACAAACCCACAAACAAATGTTGACTTATGCTGAAATCCGGGTAACAGGGTGGAGTGCCCAAATATCATGTAGCCAGTAATGTCCGGAGGGTCCAAACAGGTAACTATGCAAAATGTGGTGCAGATTTGTGAAATGTTGTGGAATTGTATAAGGAACAACGCTTCGCCACAAATCCCGCCACAAACCTCAAACACATTTTGACTTATATATATAAATATAATGGAAGCCACAGCACTGCTGTGCCAGCACAAAGGAGCTTGTTAAAGGCTCATCCATTCTGCCGTGGCAGAGGCTATGGCACCCTATGTAAATCATATTAGGCGGTGCCCTGGGGATCAGGCCACCCATGCCTAATGCCGGCCCTCCTGCTATGCCTACCTGGTCGTTCCCTGATGGGCCTTGTTTGGATGTGGCCCCAAAGTTGGCTGCATGAATACATTTCAACATGTCCAATTCCAGTCGGGAGATGTTAGTACAGTCCTGGTTTTCTTTATTATGGAAGGAGATGCTCTCCCACAAACATGGTGCAAGGTATACATCGCCAGTGGTGGTCTCCCTAGATTGAGGGCCTGAGCAGTGGGAGATGGGCCCGGAGGGACGGTGGAGTGATGTACGATTGTTTGAGGGAGGGGGGGGGTGCCATATTTATCACAGTGTTCTGGTGCGAATGCTGCCGGCATCCGCGGAGGCTTGGGTGGATAGGAGTGATTTTGGCCTTTGGGCCAGTGTTTCTGTGCACTTATCAACAGTATAGAGTGTGAGAAGATTTCAAGAGGGCAAAGGGAAGAGCCAGATTTCGAGGACCTTTATGAATGCCAAGTGATTATCAATGTTGCGGATGTGCAGGTGCTGAGAGTTCCAGATGATCAGCACTTGGAAAGAGAAGGAGGATCTGCCCAGTCTGGTGCAATTGTAGTGTCAGACAACTAGGAGAGATGGTGTGCCAGATATGACGGGTGGTAGTGAGTGAGTTTGTCTTGGAGGAATTACGGCCCGGTGTTGTGAATGGCACAGTGAGTGATGTGCATTGCTCTGACCAAAAGGGAGCCAATGGAGGACTCTTAGTGAAGGGCTGATGTGTTCTTTGGGAGGGAGGTCAATGAGCAGGTAGGCTGCAGCATTTTGTATTCTTTAATGTTTCCTTAGCTGAAATACCGGTGCACCTAGATAAAGCCAATTTGCACAGTCTAAGTGGGAGAGGAGGATGGCAGAGAAACAGTGAGGATAGGTGAGGTATGGGAAGATACACCTGAGGGTGCTCAAGTGGAAGAAACAAGTTCTGGATACAGAGCTGATGTGTTGGGAGAGGGATAAATCCATGCCCTGTGTGCATCCAAGGTTTTTCACTGAAGTGGAGGTTGCCGGGGGAGGGCTTAGGGAGTGATGCCAGGGCATAGATTGGTGAAGGAGTGCTGTTTTCTTGTAGACAGAAAGAGGAGATCCAAGTGCGGGCCATGTCTTTGACTCCTAAAGAGTGTAGCCTGTATAGGAGAATGGTGTGGTCAATGGTATCGAACGCGGCAGAGAGGTCAAGGAGGATGAGAACAGCACATCCTACCGCATCAGCTGTTCGTTTTAGGATGTTCCAAATGGATACTAGTGAGGACTCTGTTCCTCAGAGTGGTCTGAAGCCAGATTGGGCTGGTTCAAGGAAGTAGTTGGCTTCAGTAAAATGGGCGAGTTGTTTGTATGCTGTGCAGTCTATGATTTTCGTCATGAAGCAGGTTTTGGAAATGGACGAGTGGGTAATGTTTTTTTGGAGGGGTTGGATGTAGGAGGTTTTTAAAGCTACCGGGAAGGTTCCCGATATTAGGGAGTGGTTAAGGATTGAGCGTGCGTTACTGCATGCACAGGTTGAGGCTAGGATGTTTTTGAGGAGGCTGGGCAGGCAAGAGTCTATAGAGGAACCTGACAGGTGGTTTTGTGCTAGGAGCGAGAGGAACTCCTGGTGTGAGATTCGAGAATAAGAGGCAAAGGTTTGCATCAGGAGGGAGTTTGGATAGGGAATGGGGTAATGGGCAGAGGTATTGTTTCTAATTTAGAGATGATGACGGTGTGTCTGTCAATAGCGATGTTGTGGAAGTGTTCTGATAAGGAATCGCATAGGGATTGGGAGTTGGGGGGAGAGAAGGTAGAGCATCCTGGAGAATTTAATTCAGAAATGATTCTGTGCATTTCAATGCTTGGGCTGCGAGAGTTCAGGATTCCGTTCCCATAGAATGCTTTCTGGGTTTTTATGATTTCCAATTTATAGGCCCTTGTTAAATTTGCTAGGCTGGTTTTGTTTTTGGCAGTTGGGTTGGTTCTCCATGTCCATTCCAGCCAGTGCTTGAGGGTTATAAGCAATTTAAGTTTGACGGTGTACCACCTGGGTGTGAGGCCTGATCTCTGAGAGACTTTTGTTGGGGTGAGGAGCAGGTGCGGCTCATACATACTGGACGAGGGGGCGTCAACCCACCGGGCCTTGGCCACCCTCTCACCCATTATGGAGGAGCCAGCCCAGTGAAATACAAGCACTCCCTCAGCCGTTTTTTTCAGCTGAGGGACGCTCTTAACTGTCAAAGGGAAACACTGTTTCCCTTTGACAATTACAGTTCCCTAGCCGTGAAATCTCAATGTGCCATGCAAGGTTGTGGGAGTTTTGCTTCCCCAGCCTTGCATGACTCATTGGAAATAACGGCTGGGGAACTCCATGTCCGTATGCGCAAGGGGGCGCTCCTGTGCCTCTTCGCACATAGAGACAGAGCAGGCTGGAGTGGGGCAATCTGTCACAAAAACTTCCTGTTTACTGTTCATGCTAGCAGGGGCCTAAGCGCTTGAAAGGAAAGACACGCAGCAGAAGGTACATTTGTTTATGCTGATGTTTTAAAAATATATAAATTATGTGTATGGATGAGTGCATGCTTGTGCTGTTAGGTGAATTAATGCATGATGATGGATGCTGGTGTGAATGGGAGTGTGATTGCTGTGTGCATGTTGCGTAAATGTGTGTGTTTCTATGTTCATTTATTTATTATTTAAATATGTTCATGGATGTGTGTATGATTGTGTTATGAGTGAGTGCATGATGGATGCTTGTGTGCATGAAAACGTGCTTGCTGTGTGTATGTTGTGTAAATATGTGTTTGTATATTTATTTATTTATTATTTAAATATGTGTATGGATGCGTGTATGCTTGTATTATGAGTGAGTGCATGATCGATGCTTGTGTGAATGAAAACGTGCCATCTGTTGTTTCCTGCACATGTGGAGTGTGTGCCTGGCTGCTGACCCCTCTATTGGGTAGGTGCACTTTTTGTGCATTAATTCACCTCCAGGGACATGATTGAACCAGAAAAATTGAAAATTGTAAAAAAAGAAGAAAAAACGAAATTTGCTTGGAATTGATGGAAAAGCACTGTTTTATTTGGCATTTTCATTGTGCTGCCGTTTTATGAGCTTTTTAATACCTGACAATGCCTTGCTATTTTGAAAGCACAATTTCCCCACTATTGCCTGCTTATATGACAGATTTTTGGCCTTTCCAAAATGGCCACCATGGTTTTCTTTGTTGTGTAGGCAGGCTGGCTGAACTGCCTTTCCCTGTGCAGCACTCCGATTGGTTGCTGAGTGTTTTCTTCCATCCAACCAGGGACCGGCAGGCTTTAGCCAGCCTTCTCAGCAAAGGCCCCATTCTAAGGCCCCTGTCTGCTCCCTATCTGCTTCCAGAACGATAATTGGGGTCCCCCCTGCTCCTTAACCACAATGATGCTGCCACATCACTCCTCTAAGAAATACGGACTGCCTTGATATTGTCACCTCCAGAACTATGGATTAGTTCCCTCCTTCTGGACTCACTCCTACCACCTTTGACTATCACTTTCTGCTTGTTACTCCCATGTTGTCATCCAGATGTGCAGTGCTTCTTAAAACCCCTTGCTAACATCTGAATCCCTGATTGGAAAGTCAAATCTTGCTGTTTTTTGCCTTTTGCTAGAAAGTCACATCTTGCTGTTTTTGCCTTTTGCTAGAAAGTCACACCCTGCTATTTTGCTTTTTGATAGAAAGCCACATCTTGCTGTTTTTGCCTTTTGCTAGAAAGTCAAATCTAACTGCCCATTGCTAAATTCTCTGTATTTTGCTTGTATACTGTTGCTTCTCTGTAACTTTCCAGCCTAGTGACCTCACCGCTCTCTTTTTTCCCATACCCAGCCCACCTGCCTTAACCCCCCCAGCTTCTCCAGCCTCTCCTTACTTCCAGCCCCATGACACTTTCTGTTTCGTCTATCTTTTCCAACTGCTTCTCCATTGACAATCCTTCCATTCTCACTAAGTCTGGTAGGAAGAAGATCAAAAAGGATGTATTGGCCTCTAACCCTGGTCTTCCTATCACCAACACCTACTCCAATACTTCCTCAAAACAGACCCTCACCGACATCCTCTGTCATTCCTTTGCCAGATATATGGACTCCTCATATGATCTCTGTGCTCTGTCCTATCTCCTCTTCTCCCATTAATGGTGGCACTCGCTGGGAAATTCTCATGGCTTCCTTCAACTCCACTAAAGTCATCATTAATGTTTACCTTAATGGCACTGACATGGTTCAAGGCCCTCAGGCCAATCTCCTTCTCTTTGATGGGCGCTTCCCTTACCTCATCAATTTCCTCTCATCTCCTGCTGTCCCCTACTCTCCCCCTTTGGCTACCTTGCCCCCTCTCTCTTCTTCCCCTGCCCTTCCTAGGGCTCTTTCTCCTCCGCAGGGCATACCTCTGATCTGTACCCCTTCCCGGAAGGTCTTTAAGGCTGGCAACCTACTTCATATTGCCACTCTTAACTCTTGCTCTGCTGTCAAACCCTCCTCTGACATCTGCCATCTCCTGAAGAAATGGACCTTGATGTCCTTGGTCTTACTGATACATGGTTCACGGCCCGCTCTGTCACAAGCTTTGACTCTCTCCTCCCTGATGGCTGCAAGATCCTCTTTGCACCTAGATCCTCCCGTTCCGGTGCGGGGTAGCCCTGATCTTTCCTGAGTGGATTCCTGCCTCTATCATTCCCCCTCAGACCTACTCCTCTTTTGAATGTCTTGTATGTAGGCTCTCTATCTCTCCTACCCATTCGCTCACTGTGGCAACCATCTACCAGCCTCCTGGACAAATCACCTCATTTCTCTCAGAGTGAGCAGACCTCTCCTCCTCCCTCCTGGCCCCTACCACTCAACTCCTCCTCATCGGTGACCTCAATATCCATTTAGACTCTCCTTGTTCCTCCTCTGTACTCTTCCTTGACCTCTGTGACTCCCTCTCCCTGTCCATCCTCCCCTTGGCCCGACTCATTCTGCAGGGCACACACTCGATGTCTTGATCTCCTCTGACCTCAACCTCTCCATTCCTCTGACCATTCCTCTCTCCTGGAGCAATCATTCCCTCCTCTCCTCTCATCTCTCCCTCCCTTTCCCCCAAGCCAAGCCTACGCCAAAACTGCCACCTACCTTCGCGGACATCCGGCCCATGAAGCATGTGTCATTTGTGGCTTTCGCTGCCACCTTCTCCCCCCCCCCCACCTCTGGCTGTCTCACATCCTGACACAGTTCTGTCTCTGCTCTATTCTTCAATTTCTGACATTATTGATGCTCTTGCCCCTGTCATGAGGATTTGTTTGAAGTCGAAAGCCAAGTGCAATTCCTGGAAAGACTCTGACCTAGCTACACTGAAACGTAAGTGTAGGGTGGCTGAGAGGAAACGGCGGGCTTCTTGTTCATCCTCTAACAAACTGGCCTGTCACCTGCTCCAAAGACAATACCGACTCTCTGTCCTCACCAAGAAGAGAGTCCACATTCAATCTTGTGTCTCTGCAGCATCTAACAACTCGGCCGAACTCTTTCAAATCTGCAAGGAGCTGACCAACCCTGCTGCAGTCTCCACCCCTCCTGTTGCTTCCAAGGCTCTTTGCAATGCCCTTGCCTCTCACTATATCTAAATAACCCAGGAAATCCTGTCTGGCCTATCCACCCCTACCCCTCCTCTCCCCTCTCTGTCTGTGCTTGCTGACCCTCCTTCAGACACCCCCCCACCCACTGTCTTGTTCTTTCCTCTTTTCTCCCCTGATGAGGTTGCTAGACATGTCTGATCTGTGAAAGCCTTGTCAAAACAGGTTCATCCCAGTTCCTCTAAAACCATAAAGGACCACACTGACACCCTCTCTCTGACCCTTGCTGATTTTTGCAACCACTCCTTTGCCTCAGGATCCTTCCCCACCCCTCTGAAGCACTCCCCTGTGCATCTTCTTCTCAAGACACCCACAGCTGATCTTTCGTGTCCGGCTAACTATCGCCCAATTTCCATTACTCCCTTTCTGGTCAAACTCCTGGAAAAGCTGGCCATCTCTCAGCTTAAGATAGCTGGTAAAATAGCTCAGCGGGTTGAGCGCTTGCTGCTGCGATCTGAGCGTGATCTGCAGATCGCAGGTTCGTATCCTGGCAAGGCCAACTCAGCCTTTCATCCTTCCGAGGTCGATAAATGAGTACCAATTTCGGTTGGGTGATATTTTATGTAAATATGTGCTCTGTAAAGCGCTTTGGATTAAGGTGCTATATAAATAACACATCATTATTATTATTATTAACCTTCATTCCAATTCTATTGGTTTTCTCCATGACCACCAATCTGGCTTCAGAGCTGCCAGAAGCTGCTCTCCTGAACATCCATTAAGATTTGCCCTCCAACTTTGACTCTAACATTCCCTCTGTCCTCATCCTACTCGGTCCCTCTTCTGCCTTCGACATGGTCAACCATACCATCCTGCTCAACCGTCTCCGTGATAACCACAGTATCACTGATCAGGCTCTGGCCTGGCTGACCTCTTTCCTCTCTGATCGAACCTCAGAGGTCCAACTTGGGTCCTTCCTATCATCTATCTTCCTTTCTGCCTGTGGTGTTCCCCAGGGGTCTAACCACTCTCTCCCTGGCTTTTCAACCAATACCTGGAAACTCTCAGCCACTGCATTGCCACTTTCTGCTCAAATTTCCAGTGCTACGCTGATGACAATCAACTCATTTTCAGGCTGCCCTTGGCCACCTTCTCTCCCTCTCTCATCTCTGATTGCCTAACTGCCATTCAAGATTGGCGTGCTGCCAATGACCTTTGTCTGAATGCCAGCAAGACGGAGATCCTCCTCATCGGCACACCTGCACCATCCTTTTCCCTCACTCTCTGGCCGGCCTCCATTGGCCCTCCTCCTACCCCCACCTGCAAGGCTAAGAACCACGGGGTCATCTTTGACTCCACACTTTCCTTCCCTGCCCATATCTCTGATGTCTCTAAAAAGTCAAACTTCCTACTACACCTCTTCAGAGGAACTCTGCCTTTCCTCTCCTTCCCCCAGAAGCTCACTGTCTCCCAAGCTCTAGTTCTCTATAGGTTGGACTATTGTAACAGCCTCTTTCTAAATCTACCTGCCTCTAAACTCCACCCTCTGCAACTAATCCAGAACAGGACTGTGAGACTTGTCCTTGGCCTCAATCCCTGGGATCGTATCTCCCCAGTTCTGAAATCTCTCCATTGGCTCCGAGTGGATGCAAGAATGAAAATACAAAACCCTCTGCATTGTCCACAAGGCTTTCTGGGGCTTGGGTCCAAAATACCTTCAGCTATCCCTCCCCAAATACCTCCCCTCTCGAGCTCTTTGCTCCTCTACCTCTAACTCCCTCAAGCTCAGTCATTTTTCAAAGAAATTAGCTGGGGGTAGATCTCTGTCTTCGGTTGCGGCCTCCCTCTGGGACAGCCTTCCTGCCACTCTAAAACTTGAGGAGAATCATCTCCAGTTCCGGAAGCACCTCAAGACCTTCCTCTTTGCTTCTGCCATCGCTCCCCCTTTCCCCTGCTGATGTGTTCTCTCTTGGCACTGTGCACCTGGCCAGGGCCCAGGTACTGGCTCACCCTGCCACCCTCCCGCACTGCCTCCAGGCCACCCTTTGTACTGGGGTCTGTGGTTGTAGGTGAAAGGATCGAATACAAAGGATCGAATGACAATACTTTCGAGTCAAAAGGACCGGGAAAAAAAAGATTGATTTTTTTTTTTATTGGGGGGGGGGGTCCCCCCTAAACCTCTGTATTTGGTGTAAACCCACTTTTTTTTTCCTAAACGGCAGCCAAAAATATACATTTAAAAAAAGGCATTCAACCTTTTTTTCAGTCCTTTTGGCTCGAAACTATTGTATTCGATCCTTTTGTTTTCGATCCTTTGACTGGACACCAGGGTCTGTATCTGTACCCATACAGTCCCCCCGCTTTTTCTCCCTGCACTTATCAGACCTACCCTGTCTGCTGCCTTAAACCCAGCACTTGCCACTTGCTGACTGCACTACCACTGTTTATTGCCTTTATTATTTTATTATTTATCTGTTTCTCCTTTGCTCTGCATTTTCCACTTCTCCCCGCTTCCATGCACTTTTCCCCTCCCCCTCTCCCATGCACTTGCGCGTTCTCAATGTCACTGGGCCTAGTAAAATCGCTGTTTTGTTCTCCCCTGTTCCCCTCCCTTGCCTTGTCGTGCCCTTAAACACTTGTGTACAAGCGCAATAGAAATAAAATATCAATATCAATATCAATATTTAAGCCATTTATGTTCCAAGACACAATATGCAATGAATCAATCATATTTCCCCTTTGAACTGCCATAGCTAGAGTAATGTCACTTGCAGATCTAAAACTAAATACTAAAATGGAAAGAAAATAAAGTAAAAATATTAACAAAAACACGATATGTGTAAAATAGAAATAACTGAACTTAACTTAAATAACATACCATAACTCGGGGCTGAACTAAGACTGAGAACAGGTTTTTTAACTGTATTCCCCCTTACCTACCTGAGCGTACATCTCTCTAAATCCCTAAACCAATGATCATGGTTTCAACATCTTTTCCAAAAAGAAGTATATTATGAACTCGACTCTATATCAAACTCCTCGTAATGCTAATAGCATTGCCTTATCCAATAACTATTTTCAAAAATATATACTAATTTCGCACACTCCATATTCACCCTTATACTCTACGCATATCCTTGGCCCTGTAAAACTATCTCCACTATTTTGGAATTGATCCTTCATGGCTATAAACCCTTAACCAGACATTCACCGACATGTGAGAGATTGAAGCTGTATTTAAAGTGGACCAACCATCAAAAAATATTTCTTTGTAAGGTTCAATATGCATATAATGAAGTGATTTGATTTGATTTTAAATTACCAAGTAGACCCAACCACAAATGGGTACAAATGTTGGTCTATTTATGCTGCTTTGTATAGGTGATTTGAACTGCGTGTCTAATACTTGTTAAACCAAATATACTTGTCTAATAGAAATAATAATAAAAAATACTTGTTTAATACTTGGTTAAACCATAGTATACATTTATCCAATAAGGCTTAAAGGAAAGTGTTGGCTGTAATTAATGCCCTCTCGGAGTGAATTCACATATCTAACAATTTCTATGGGCGACAGTCCCCCAATAAACTGGACATTCACCCGTTAGTCCCTGACCAACTACAAACTTTAAGGGTAGCTTCCCTCTCAAAAAGGAAAAATGCTCTGCTTTACACCCCCTTTTGCCATTGAAACGAATAATTGGTATGTACCAAGACATCCTTAAAGCCAAGAAATACAGCAATCCCACCCGGAGCTCCCAAATTTAAAAATAAATTAAAGGATATATGTGGGCAGGAATGGATCACTCCATTCCAAAGGTGATGGGGTACAGTCAAAGATATATACTTTAAATTTTGAAGCCGAGAGCGAGAGGACCAACTTTACTTGAAATCAAATTTCAAATCTACCCCGCTTCTTCCAAATATCATAGCATACCGAGGACGGCACATGCGTTATGGAATGGGTGATCCTGCTGGAACACCTTAATGGAATAATATACATCTGCTCTAGAACACAAAACCTATCCATAGCTTCTGTGCCCAGCATCACCATGAAAACACACACCTAGGTGTCCTAGCTAACATCATGGCAGTATGCTCTGTGCAACACAACACAACTGACATCAATCCATTCCGTGTTTTGCCCTACTTTTCGTTCAGTTTGTAAGGAGCATCAGGTAACCACCTAGTAGTTTGCATTCATAAACATCCCTTTCCCTTTTTGCCACTTGTCCATATTTAAACCCCAATGATTGGACATTGAACATTCTGTTACATGCAACAAAATGTTCCAGATGCCACCTCAATAACCTTATATTAATTGGATTGTACGAAGCCACCAGTCGCATTTCCCCATTTCCTGAAAGTAAATCCAAGTGAGATGTGCATTAGAGGTCCTCTACTTAATGTGAACACCAGAGCCGACTTGGAAATAGAAATCTGCATGTCAGCTACCTTTATTGCAGATTTGAAAAAGCATAGAAAAGACTCTGCATTTCTCCCCCTCTAGACCTGTGTATCATCAGAGGAATACCTGCAAGTGGACATTAACTTTGCAGAGAGTTTAACCTATTTTGTGGGGGAATAAAATCCATGGTTTATTTCAATGTAAGGAAAGGTTCTCCAAGACTGAATACCATGGATAATTAATCTGCACACACCACCGAGTATGAGGAGGGAATGTGCACAGAGCTATATTAACCAATGAGATCCCTGTTACAGGATTGGACCGTAACATATGAAACCTGCAACACCAGCCGATCACACGTCTCCGAGCATTATAACCTCCCTCCCAACCCCCATCCGTACACAGGCATCTAACTATTAAGAGAGGGTGAAATAACTGACTCACGGCTTGGAAACACTCTCAAGGCATACAAGTACAAATAAATAAAAGCCCATGTGGTCCCTTCAATCCATCCCCCAACAACTTTATTACAACGATGGATCCTCTCATCCGCAGCACCTCGGTCTGGGTGCAACATCATGACTGCTTAATCCACCAAACAGCTTAATATGCCCATTGGATACGTTCAATGTGTGTCCCGACTAATTCCCAGTCATCCAGCAGTTATGCAAACCTACAGCTATATATTCCTACCTTTATGGTTTATGCAGAACACAGTATTGTCAGACATCAAACACCAATCCTTATCCGTTTCACGCCTGCAAATTCTTCACAGGTCAGACTGAGCTCCACTAAACCCAGAAGTATCCCACCACAGTACAGGCTCTGCTAGAGTGAGTTGTAGGGCCCCATAACCTACGCCGACCCATCTCAACCCTCTCCTATCCTTTACCGGCCTCACAAACATGGGCACCGTCAGTTGCACGGATTATACATGCCCGGTGGGGCCGAGGCCATCAACGCGCTTGAGAGGCCGCGCAAGAGCTGCGGCCTCTTCTCTCAGGCCTGGGACATCTGCATTCTTATCTGGGGGGAGGAAGTACCACCCAGCCTGCTCAAGTCTCTGGGACATACAACTCCTGTATTACGCAGGCTGCCCTACATTGATAGATGTTGCTGGGACCGACCCACAAACTTATATTCCAAGCACAAAAATCCTATCCAATAATCTACGTCCTCCATCTTGCCAACATCACCTCCTACCTTCCTTCTGATCACTTCCTGACAGCTAGAGGTCAGGACCTAAAAAGATGCCTCATGTTTGAAAACAAAACCTATTACGTTATAACTTATTTAAAATCGAACGTGTAAGAATTCTAAGCTGTTGCTCTGCGCCATTTTGATGTGTAAAAGTCTAATTTAAAGTAACTCTAAATATAATAAACCAACTATTTAGAGATATCTAATCCTGGGGAAGTGAATATACATGAGAGTGTGCCCTTTTTTCTCTTGCTGCCTTTAGTACTTTTTCTTTAGCATTCATCCTTGTGAAGACCATTAATATTTGCCTTTGTTTCACACTGTCGGACTTTCCTACCCTGAAGGCATAATCTTGATCCCCTGGGGATAGAGTTCCTTGAGCATACTTTTCTGATATTATTCTGATTAGAGTGCCCTCCATTTGCCCATCTTTAGTTACATTTTCAGGAAGGCCCATAAGGCTAAGGTTTTGATTTCTGGATTTCAAATCCAACATTAAGTTCTTAAACTTCAAATCTTCCATTTTCTTTCTTAAATCATTATACATTCTGTAGCTTCCTGAAATCTCTGTAGAAAGGCCTGCTGAGTCCTTTTCTAGTTGCCCAACTTTACCATCCAGATTAGACACCTTACCAATTAAATCAGCAAAGGAGGCCTTCATCTCTCCAACGTCCTGGGAAACCTTCAACAACAGCATGTAGATACCGTGAGCACTAGGAGTCTCCTCTGTATCAGCCTTAGTTTTCTTGGAGGCAAGGTTCTCAAGGGAATCCATTTTCTTTTTGGTATTAATATTCATTGTATCTTTAGATTATCTAAGATCAGGGAGACAGGAGCTCCTCCTTCAAGCTGCTGCCTGCTCAGCTAGCCTTCCACAATCCCCAAGAGACATATCCGATGGGACGTTATTACCCCCCCCCATGTAGAATGTCCAGAACTTTGCTTGGCAACTGTTATTCTGTCGGCCTGTAACACAACTTACTTAATACGATCAGCTATCCATCTAGTTATAGCTGCTTTACCAACCACCTGACCATGTTTTGCAGAAACATAGTCCAGAAACAAAAACAGTGTCTTTCTTAAACCCTTAGTTATCTCTATGTAGTAGTGGATTTGTCTTTATATTGTGCACTGCCCACTCTGTTTTGAGGATTATTTAATAAACATGAGAAAAATGCAATAAACATCTGAATATATAAAATATGCCAGTGCTGGAGAACTATACCTACTGTGCTGGAGAACTATACCTACTAGACCTGCTGGAGAACTATACCTATGTATTGTTTGACGTACTGTATTGGCTACTTTACTGCTAGTCCATAGTCCCGTTTCCTCCATACATCCGCCCTACTTCCATCTAAAATGTAGTCATCAATCAGGTATGGTCTAGGAGTGTGGAAAAGGACCCAAGAGTGCAGCTGGGGTCATTACCCGGGGATGAGGGGTGGGGGGTGGGCAGTGCCAGGTATTTGCCTGGCTTTATTGGAAAAAAGAAGGAGGTTTTTGTGGTAGAATAAATGCTCTGTAGAAAAGGGGACCATGGACTAGAAATTCAGTGGTTATTACAGTGAGTTTTGTAGGCATTCACGTGCTATCTTGAAACTTCCAAAAGCTGCTGTTGGGAGGCAGATGAATATGTCATCCATAGCTTCTGCCCCTACCCTGCATCAACACCACAAAGGTGAGAGACGTTACTCACTGAGACAGCCGTTCCGCCTTTATCCCCCACAGGTACAGCAGGGTTCAGGAACAATGTGAGCTGAAGATAGCAAAAGCATTACAAATAACGTTGTAACAGTAAAAGAGCATGCATTAGACAAGAAGCAAACATGCACTCCACATGAGGAACATGTACAATAGATCATATATGCATTTAGACATGAAGAAAATTTACATAGCATCCACAGACATGACGAACACCAACATGACAATGTATAAGGTGAATGCAACATGAACAACATGCCAATAGAGCTTGCTAAAACAGAAACAAGAGTGTAGTGTGGCAGCCATCTTATTAAAAATGGAAGCCGCAGCACGTCTCTGAATGAGCACAGGCCTCAAAGCCTTGGGAAGACTCAAAAGGCTGAATCCACAGAAATACCTCTCAGTGCAGAGCTCAGACAGTTGCTGGCAACTAGTACCAAGGTTAAAGTGAAATTAGGGAGGTTCAGAACGACTGAACGAAGGCGCGAGATAGCAATTCCCAAGACACAAGCAGTATACTCAGAGATTAATTAAAACTTAGAAGGGCACAAACAACCTTTTGATGTTCAGGTGCAGTGATATAGAAAGCCATAAGACTCCATGAAGAATAGGTCAAGAGTTTCACCAGTGTCAATAGAAAACAAGACACACAATATTAACTAAAACCTCAATAAATAGTAGGCATATCTATTCTAATCATGGTCCCATCGCAAGTGACCCCTAATTGGAGAACACTGGCCATTCATTAGAAGCAAACACAGATAGGACAACTGCCGTACTACCTAAATGCACACGTAGACATGGTGCGGCACACAAGGTCAAGTACAAAGGGATTACCTGGTCTCATGGTCCGAGAATGAGGGATGTTACATTTTAATTGAAGGAAGAATGTTCCATGGGCTTCTCTCCCCCTACTCTATGTCTGGAACATATCCTGACGACCTGTCAGGTGTTTGTCCAAGGTTGGTTAGCAATGTGCCAACCTTTCAAAATCCTTAGAGACATGCTTCCCATCAAGTAGTATGCCAACCAACCCCTTGCCATGAAGATGATGTAGTTTAACCTTTATCATATAGGTGTAGTTCCAGGTGGAGCCATCAGATACTTGTAACCCAATCAGATGTTTAACCCTTATGGAATATATATGTAGCCAAACCCACTAACCTATCCCCATTGCCCATAGGTTTTGTAAACAGATATTATATTAGGACATCAGTGATGATTGGTTTGCAGTACTTGAGCAATTGGCTTTGATAAGCATCTCAAGAGCGACACGATTTCAATGCTTGTATGCTGTCCTGGCTTAGTTTCGATGTAAATAAAGTTGGATTTTGATTTGCACTTTGCGTACTCCGTCATTGATTCTGGTTTGGATTGACTCTGATTCCTATGGGCTTTTCTGCAATTTGGGGCCACCTTACCACTGCTTGTCCAGAAAGGACCCCAAGGGCAGACAATGCAGCCGAATTGCATGAGGACCTAGGATGAATTAAAGCCAAAGGAAAGGGACATGGAGCAGGGGCCATGGCTGCGAGTCATCTTGCCAGTATCAGAACTTAACCCCACCAAGGTGCACTCAGCAAAAGAAGGTGGAGTGGCAGATGTCTGCATCAAGCAAGAGATGCAGAGGCATCATCCAGTGCCTTTGGTCATCTCTCCATTCTTGAGTGGCCAGGCCACTGACACAGTCGAATACCATCATGAAGTATGTTGAATATGGGATGAGTGCCTCTGAGGTGTGGGGGTGACTCATGACAGGGAGTGATAAAAGAAAATGGGTCTAAAATGAGAGAAAACAGATGGATTTAAACATGTTTCTTCATCAAGGGACAAGCATGAACTGTTATAATGCAGACAGAACCTAGCCCAAATGTACAGAGGCATTAAGTATGCAGTACAGAGGATGGAGAGTCGCAGAACTGCGCTGCAGATTGTAGGAGCTCAGGCAGGGATCTAGGAAGATCGCTTAGTGTGGGCCACTATCTACACAAAAGAGGACCAAGTGTAGCTTCTATGTAAGTTCCAACCTCAACCAATGAAGAAGAGAGAGCTAGTACTGCTTGAGGGGTCAGAGGGTCCAGGATTGATTGTTGCACACATATTTACCTGGGCAACCTAAGCAACTTTCAGGAAGCATACTATTGATCCAGCAGACTGCAGGCAAAGTAGTCTCAGGAGTGCCATTCTTGAGTCATATTTTCCCAATGCTTCGGAGAATGCGCTGGCAGCCAAGTGCCTCTCGTGTCGCTTTAAAGTCTACATTACCCATCCACTACATGGATTAGTCTAAGGTGCAGGAACTCATGTGGAAGCATGTACATCAATGCCATCCTGTCCCAAGATTCCTCTGACCTCAAGAACACCTTTTGTCAGAGGTTCAGCATTATGGGACAGAACAAGGGAGATTCCTTGAGCAGGAGATATCCTGTGCTGCCGATGACCGAATACGTCATTCACCACAAACCCTGACCTAGAGAAACAAGCACCTGGATACCATAAGGATTCAGAAGTGTACAAGAAACCTAAGCACATTCAATCATAATCTTTGGAGCATCCATTTTGTATAGCTCCCTCGCGGTCCTTCTGTCAGGCAAAAGTCGTTCAGATGCAAGCAGGATGTGAACGGCCCGGGCCACAGTAGCTGCTTGTACATTTAGGAGCACTCATTGAAGGAGGCCCAGATCGCAATGATAGCCTTTGAAAGCCATTCTAATTTTGCATTTCAGTTCAGTTGGCGCCAGCGTTCGAGGCCTCCTTGAAAAGTGCGCCGGAATCCTGCCGATGCTAGTATTTTTTCACAGCTCTTGGTCATGGTGACTGAGTCCGTTGGGAGCCCGAGTTCCTTCGTGGGAGGGTTAGGGGCGCTGACCGATTTGTAATACAGTTTACAGTTTAAATTGCATCCAACCCTGTTAAAACATTGTTGAAGTGTTGAATCCGCCAGAGTATTCCCATTTCCCAGAGAAAAATCTGAAACTCCCGTGGACACTGGCGCTCACGCAGCATGGTTTTCCCCAGAGAAGCGGCGCTCTTCGAGGACTAGTTAGCCGCGCAAACACTGCGAGCCATTAGCTTCCAGCGGCCCCTTCAACTATTCTCAAAACACCGGGGTAATAATTGGATGCTATCGCCCCGGCTGCCCTGCACTGCACGGGTCACCTATGCCGGCATCGGCCTCAAATAACAAACCCCCAAATTTAATTTATTTCCACCTAAACAAGTTCTTTTATCATAAGGCAATAAATTTGTCTCGGTGCTAGCAATTTGTTGCGGGTGACATAACATTGCAAATTGATTAATCGCTACTGTACATGGCAAAATGAGAAAAAGCAAGGAATGATTATGAATAGCGTCCGTCTGGTACAGTGGGGATTCATTATTCAAAGGGTTTGCGAGTGGTTAGCTATCCCCCGTTGCAGATTGCATTCATTTGCAGACTTCCTGCATCATGCTTACACAAATCAACACACGTGCATTTATAAAGACACCGAAAGAAAGCTATTAAAATGTGAAAAATTGCCTTCATTCGAACGCTGCCCTTTTTCCTCACCACGTTTTTGGGAATTGCCGCAATGCTTCGCGATAATTTAGTCTTTGACTTTAAAAGAAAACTAGTGAGTTTCTCCCAAATGAAAGATTTGCATTTCTTTTTCGCCCGTGTGACTGTTGTAGTTGAACGGCACCGCCCCAGACCTCCCGTTCCCCAAAAAAGTCACAACCTGTTGCACAATGATGACATCATTGTAATGTCCCGCTCCTCATCGAACTGCCATAGACCGCTCGCAGGGCCCAGCAAGGAAAACAGCGGACAGCCACGGCGGTCGGGCAGGCTCCTCCTCCTTCCTCGTGGCGAACACGCCACCTTCAGTACAGCGCTTCCTCCTGCAGGGTGGGGACTCAACTTGCAGCGTGTCTGACCATGGCACTTTCCGTGCAGCCACCGTGTCGGGCCGCACACCCCCACCTTCTCCTTCTTCGCTCCTGCCCTGAGCGCAACAGCAGGGCCACTTCCACCATGCAGCAGAGACCGCTCAGCAAATCCTTTCTTCTTGGTGGAGGGGAAACCCAGATCCACCTCCCCTCACCCGTGGCATATGCCGCCTCTTCATCGAACCACCTCAGACGTCTTGCAGGGCCCAGCAAGGAAAACGACAGACAGCCACAGTGGTCGGGCAGGCTCCTCCTCCTACCTCGTGGTGAACACGCCACCTTCAGTACAGAGCACGGGAGCCCACACACCCCGTCGCCAATGTAATATCCCACCCCCGGGACACCAGAGCGGGACACATAGTTGCCGGGATCACCCAGATGACACAGCATCCTGCAATCACGCAGTGGACCGGACCATAGGGGGCACCCTATGCTGTCTGGATCCCCAGATAGATGACAATGCTGTGGGCAACCAGCAGACATACCTCGGCTGGGGTACCCTGCAAGCCCATGAGCACACAGGCTCTTCCATGGCCAGGGGGCACCCAGGCCATTGCCACAAGACATTGCCGGCACTGCCCAGCAGGGGCACAGGCATCCACAGGCAGAGTTGCCCAGCAGGGACTCTGCAGGACACACAAGTAGAGTTGGCCGGCAGGGACCCTACCAACATGGATGGCAGCCAGTGTGGACAGCGTTGCCCAGCAGGAACACGGTCCTGGCAGATGGCCCTGCAGCGCAGCCGCTCAGCCAGCTACGCAGCACGAGCATGGTGCTGGTAAAAAGGACATGGAACACCAGTCAGCTAGTTCCAAAACTGATGAGCGTGAGCCCGCTCATTGCTTTTATTAGTTAGAACACGTGGTCACGAGCCCTGGGCAATACCATGCTCCCAGGAGTGGTGACACACCACAATCATCATTCGTGGTCAATCTCCCAATTAAGGACAACAAACCTTTTTGGGGGTGCAAGTGCTTCAGTCCTTGAGTGCGCGCGTGGCATTCTGTGCTGTGGTTTGATGAACTTGGTGCCCCAGAAGACATTTGCATTTGTGTTCAAGGGTCTAATCTGATCAGACAAACCGCCGTAAGCAAGAAAAACAACTCCGGATGAGGAGGCAGAGAGCTCGCTCTTAATCAGTATTTTTCAATCTAGCTTTCAAGGACAGCAGGTCAACAACTAGTGAACAAAAGCAAGGAGTGCATAGAGTATACCATGAAGACTTTATACCACAATACGCAGTTCAATGCCTTTCGAAGCACGTGGTACCAGCCACTCCAGGAATGTGTACAGTGCTGTATATATATATATAGATGTGGACAGGTCAAAAGGGAAATGGAGATATTTCCAACAGGACAAATGATTCTTTGAGTGGGAGAAGTGAGTCACTTGTCAAAGAACCGACATGTCACTGACAATGTCTGCATTCTTCTGGCCTTTCAGATGCACGCATACTTCAGGCACCCTTCAGATTGCCCTGCTGGCTGCTACACCGCTGAAAAGGAAAGATGCAGAACGTTGTCAATTCGATCTCAACGCAAACTCCCTAGAAATAAGCTTCCTTATGCAATCTTACCTCATGACAGTGCCTTAATCTTGTAGCTTTTTCCCCCCTTTCCTCCAGAGTAGCTACCCCTCAGCTCATCTCCTTGATGTGATATGATGTGGC
This sequence comes from Ambystoma mexicanum, assembly GCF_040938575.1. Lineage (NCBI taxonomy): Eukaryota > Metazoa > Chordata > Amphibia > Caudata > Ambystomatidae > Ambystoma > Ambystoma mexicanum. The sequence goes on from NC_090925.1 coordinate 980,212,163, forward strand.
ATTTATAACGTGCCTATACACAAGTGTTTCAAGGCGCGACGAGGCAAGGGACGGGGAAGAAAGGGAAGACAGAGTCAACGATCTTACTAGGCCAGGTGACATTGAGATCGTGCAAGTGCAGGGAGAGGGGTGGGGAAGCATGTGAGGGGAAGGGGAGAGTGCAGTGCAGTACATGGGATCAAACAATAAAAGAAGTGCGGCCAGCTGGTGGCAAGTGCAAGGTTAAGTGCAGGCAGGGGGACAGATAGGGGGACTGTAGGGTTACAGATACAGACCCAAGTGCAAGGGTAGCTAGGGGGGCAGTGCAGGTGTGCAACTGGCGGGGAGGGGACCTGGGCCCGAGATCAAGGGTAGCCAGGTGACCAGTGCAGTTTCAGTTTCAGCCAGGAATTCAGCAGGGAAGAGGAAGAGAGAAGGCAGAAGCATAGAGGAAAATCTTGAGGTGCTTCCGGAACCAGAGTTGGTTCTCCTCAAGTTTCAGAGAGGCAGGGAGGCTGTTCCAGAGGGAGGACCCAGCCGAAGAAAGAGATTTACCACCAACTCATTACTTGGAGAAGAGACTGACCCTGAGGGATTTGGAGGTGGAGGAGCGAAGAGCTCGAGTAGTAAGGTTTTTACGAAGAGACAGTTGGAGGTATTGAGGACCCAGGGCACAGAAGGCCTTGTGAACAATGCAGAGGGTCTTGAACTTAATCCTTGCAGCCAGAGGGAGCCAATGCAGAGGTTTCAGTGCTGGAGAGAAACGATCCCTGGGCTTGAGGCCAAGGACAAGTCGTATTCCTTTTCTCGATGAGTTGCAGAGGCCAGAGAGTAGAAGCAGGCAGATTTAGAAAGAGGCTGTTACAGTAGACCAGCCTGCAAAGAGCCAGAGCTCTAGAGACAGTGAGCTCCTCGGGGAAGGAGAGGAAAGGAAGAATACCTCTGAGGAGGTGCAGTTGGTAGTTTTACTTCATAGAGACATCAGAGGTGTGAGGAGAAAAGGAGAGTGTGGAGTCGAAGATGAGCCAGAGGTTCTTAGCCTCACAGGTGGGAGCAGGAAGAGGGCCATGGGAGGCTGGCCAGAGAGTGACAGGAATCGAGGGTGCAGGTGTGCCGATGAGAAGAATCTCTGTTTTACTGGCATTAAGGCAGAGATTGTTGGTGACTCACCACTCCTGGATAGCAGACAGACAATCAGAGATGAGAGAAGGAGAAGAGTTAACAGAGGGGAGTCTGAAAACTAGCAGAGTGTCATCCGCATAGCACTGAAAGTTGAAGCAAAGAGCCGCAATGCGGTGGGTGAGAGGTGCCAGGTATTGGTTGAACAGCCAAGGAGACAGGTTAGACCACTGGGGAGGCATCTGGGCGCACATGTACACAAAAGACGAAAGTATTTGAACACAGGTGTCCTTAATCAGTAACATGTCATGCACAGTATGGGATGCAGAATACCTCTTAAACCAAATAATCAGACCATCTCAGGAAGTTGGAAAAGTCTCATCCGACTGTTTTAATATCAATTGTCTAAATCAGGGAGTTACAACAGACATCAACGGACGTTCGCTCGAGCTCTCACACATTTTGAATAAAAAACACATTTATATGCTAAAAGTTCATCATACATGATGTCAGACTATTTGGCTAAATAAGAAAAACCTACAGGGGTTTGTGATAGGCTTAAGGGGAACATCTAAGTCAGGGGTGCACAACTGATTTTGACAGAGGGCCGAAAGTACCTTACATGAGAGCTATAGTGGGCCGAAAAGTAAAAGTGGGCGGGGCGGTAGGCGTGACATGTCAGGAGGCTTTTTCAACCCCCAATTTGTATTAAACACATGGAAAAAGATATGTTTTTGAGGGGTAACAATTTTTATTGCATTTCAAACTTACATTTTGTACTACACATTTTCCATTGCTATCATTTATTTCGATTTAGTTATTGTATATCGTCTGTTTAATTAAATTATATATATTTTATTGACCCTTGATTGGACATTCCGTTATTTTGGACTGCTATAGTTTGCTTTTTGGGTTACCCAAGAGGAGTATGGCCTTCGTTGAGTCCGGTTTCCTCAAAAAAGCAAAGGATGTACATCTCCTAACTGTGCCTGTTTTAGCTTTATTATTGAGTTCACTCTTGGAGTGCAACACTATGCCCCATGGCTCCCATCCCCAACCAAACACTATGCCCCATGGTCCCCTCACCCCCAACCAAACACTATGCCCCATGGCTCCCATCCCCAAACAAACACTATGCCCCATGTCCCCCTCACCCCCAACCAAGCACTATGCCCCATGGCCTCCTCACCCCCAACCAAACACTATGCCCCATGGGCCCCTCACCCCCCAACCAAACACTATGCCCCATGGCTCCCACCCCAACCAAACACTATGCCCCATGGCCCCCACCCCCAACCAAACACTATGCCCCCTGTCCCTCACCCCCCAAGCAAACACTATGCCCCATGGCTCCCAACCCCAAACAAACACTATGCCCCGTGGCCCCCTCACCCCCAACCAAACACTATGCCCCATGGCCCCCTCACCCCCAACCAAACACTATGCCCCATGGGCCCCTCACCCCCAACTAAACACTATGCCCCATGGCTCCCACCCCAGCCAAACACTATGCCCCATGGCCCCCACCCCCAACCAAACACTATGCCCCCTGTCCCTCACCCCCCAAGCAAACACTATGCCCCCTGTCCCTCACCCCCAACCAAACACTATGCCCCATGGCCCCCTCACCCCCAACCAAACACTATGCCCCATGGCCCCCTTACCCCCAACCAAACACTATGCCCCATGGGCCCCTCACCCCCAACCAAACACTATGCCCCATGGCTCCCACCCCAACCAAACACTATGCCCCATGGCCCCCACCCCCAACCAAACACTATGCCCCCTGTCCCTCACCCCCCAAGCAAACACTATGCCCCCTGTCCCTCACCCCCAACCAAACACTATGCCCCATGGCCCCCTCACCCCCAACCAAACACTATGCCCCATGGCCCCCTCACCCCCCTAACCCCCAACCAAACACTATGCCCCATGTCCCCCTCACCCCCAACCAAGCACTATGCCCCATGGCCTCCTCACCCCCAACCAAACACTATGCCCCATGGGCCCCTCACCCCCCAACCAAACACTATGCCCCATGGCTCCCACCCCAACCAAACACTATGCCCCATGGCCCCCACCCCCAACCAAACACTATGCCCCCTGTCCCTCACCCCCCAAGCAAACACTATGCCCCATGGCTCCCAACCCCAAACAAACACTATGCCCCGTGGCCCCCTCACCCCCAACCAAACACTATGCCCCATGGCCCCCTCACCCCCAACCAAACACTATGCCCCATGGGCCCCTCACCCCAACTAAACACTATGCCCCATGGCTCCCACCCCAGCCAAACACTATGCCCCATGGCCCCCACCCCCAACCAAACACTATGCCCCCTGTCCCTCACCCCCCAAGCAAACACTATGCCCCCTGTCCCTCACCCCCAACCAAACACTATGCCCCATGGCCCCCTCACCCCCAACCAAACACTATGCCCCATGGCCCCCTCACCCCCAACCAAACACTATGCCCCATGGGCCCCTCACCCCCAACCAAACACTATGCCCCATGGCTCCCACCCCAACCAAACACTATGCCCCATGGCCCCCACCCCCAACCAAACACTATGCCCCCTGTCCCTCACCCCCCAAGCAAACACTATGCCCCCTGTCCCTCACCCCCAACCAAACACTATGCCCCATGGCCCCCTCACCCCCAACCAAACACTATGCCCCATGGCCCCCTCACCCCCCTAACCCCCAACCAAACACTATGCCCCATGGCCCCCTCACCCCCAACCAAACACTATGCCCCAAACACACTCAAGCATGCACCCATACAGACCTGAACCCCCCACCCCCCAAATCAGCACACACACAAACATGCACCCATACAGACCCAAACCCCCCACCCCCCAAATCAACACACACACAAACATGCACCCATACAGACCCGAACCCCCCACCCCCAACTCAGCACACACACACACACTCAAGCATGCACCCATACAGACCCGAACCCCCCACCCCCCAACTGAGCACACACACAAACATGCACCCATACAGACCCAAACCCCCCACCCCCCCAAATCAGCAAACTCTCAAACAAGCACCCATAAAGACCCGAACCCCCACCCCCCAACTCAGCACACACACAAACATGCACCCATACAGACCCGAACCCCCCACCCCAACTCAGCACACACACACACTCAAGCATGCACCCATACAGACCCGAACCCCCCACCCCCCCAACTCAGCACACACACAAACATGCACCCATACAGACCCGAACCACCACCCCCAACTCAGCACACACACAAACATGCACCCATACAGACCCGAACCCTCCACCCCCCCAAATCAGCAAACTCTCAAACAAGCACCCATACAGACCCGCACCCCCACCCCCAACTCAGCACACAAAAATCATTCAAATCAAAACATTCATACACATCCGACACTCCCCGACTCCCGCATCTCAACATACACACAAAATACATTCAAATACAAACATTCACACCCCCCCCACATCTCAACATACACACAAAATACATTCAAACACAAACATTCATACACATCCGACACACCCCCTCACCTCAACATACACACATAATACATTCAAACACAAACATTCATACACATCCGACACCCCCCCCCACCCCCGCATCTCAACATACACTCAAAATACATTCAAACACAAACATTCATACACATCCGACACACCCCCCCACCTCAACATACACTCAAAATACATTCAAACACAAACATTCATACACATCCGACACACCCCCCCACCCCCGCATCTCAACATACACTCAAAATACATTCAAACACAAACATTCATACACATCCGACACACCCCCCCACCCCCGCATCTCAACATACACTCAAAATACATTCAAACACAAACATTCATACACATCCGACACACCCCCTCACCTCCGCATCTCAACATATACACAAAATACATTCAAACACAAACATTCATACACATCCGACACACACCCTCACCCCCGCATCTCAACATATACACAAAATACATTCAAACACAAACATTCATACACATCTGACACACCCCCTACCCCTGCATCTCAACATACACTCAAAATACATTCAAACACAAACATTCATACACATCCGACACACCCCCTCACCCCCGCATCTCAACATATACACAAAATACATTCAAACACAAACATTCATACACATCCGACACACCTCCTCACCTCAACATATACACAAAATACATTCAAACACAAACATTCATACACATCCGACACCCCCCCACCCCCGCATCTCAACATACACTCAAAATACATTCAAACACAAACATTCATACACATCCGACACACCCCCCTACCCCCGCATCTCAACATACACTCAAAATACATTCAAACACAAACATTCATACACATCCGACACACCCCCCCACCCCCGTATCTCAACATATACACAAAATACATTCAAACACAAACATTCATACACATCCGACACACCCCCTCACCTCCGCATCTCAACATATACACAAAATACATTCAAACACAAACATTCATACATATCCGACACACCCCCTCACCCCCGCATTTCAACATATACACAAAATACATTCAAACACAAACATTCATACACATCCGACACACCCCCCTACCCCCGCATCTCAACATACACTCAAAATACATTCAAACACAAACATTCATACACATCCGACACACCCCCTCACCCCCGCATCTCAACATATACACAAAATACATTCAAACACAAACATTCATACACATCCGACACACCCCCTCACCTCAACATATACACAAAATACATTCAAACACAAACATTCATACACATCCGACACCCCCCCACCCCCGCATTTCAACATACACTCAAAATACATTCAAACACAAACATTCATACACATCCAAACATTCATACACATCCGACACACCCCCCCACCCCGCATCTCAACATATACACAAAATACATTCAAACACAAACATTCATACACACAAACATAAAGCAAAACAAACCCGACACACAAACACAAACAGACCACTTACCGGAGACGTGCTGGAAGGCAGGCAGGCAGGCAGGCAGGCAGGCAGGTAAGCTGGAAGTCGCTGGAATCGCACTACGGCTGGCATGGTCCAAGGCTGAAATGCCTTCCGGCATCAAGCCTTATGGGCCACGCCAGCCGTAGTGCTGGCCCTCCATTGGTGCAGCACACACGCATTACATGGCTCGTAGGAGCGACGTGATGCGTGTGTGTGCTGAGCCAATGAGGGCCAGTGTTTTCACCGGCTCGGAAGACAACAAAGACTTTCCGGCCGCCCTTCATTAGGAAAGTCTTTGTGCCTCCCGGGCCGGTCAAAAGGGCATGGCGGGCCGCAACTGGCCCGCGGGCCGTATGTTGTGCACCCATGATCTAAGTACACTTTCTATAAGGGATTGTGTTGTGACTGGGTCTCTATTGTCAGGTGGAAAATGTATGCCCACCCTAGTGCAAGTCATCTTCATCAGTTATTAGATACACGGTATATCATTATCTACCAAACTATAAGGCCCTTTGTCATATGGCCTTCTACAATTGGTTGCCACGCATGTGCCCTTCTGGAACATTCGGCTCACTAGCAGCATGTAAGATGGTACCCCAGGTGTCAGTGGGTGGATTTTTACCGTGTCTCCCCATCAAATTAGCACAACGTCTCTCATCGCCCATGCCATCTGCCATGGAGATTGTCTTTGAACTTGGCCTTGCAAAGTATTCTTGCTCCTGATAATATAAGGGAGTGTGAGCATGCACTTATGTCTGGTGCTGCATGCCCACCTTCTATTTTTATCCATAGCCTAAGTGACAGGAGACCACAATTCGACTCATTTTCTTGCATTTAATTGCACCCATGGTGTTCTTACTTTGCACCTTAACAAAGGCTAATTCAGCATCTCACGTTCACTGTTCTTCAAGGATATATAACCAGTTCTTGGCTGCTTCAGCCTTTGACACCAGGCCAAACAGTTCTTCCAGGCCTTTCCATGCTCTTAGCTTCATGTTGCTGTGACACAGTTTTCTGATCCTTCTTTCTCCATGGGTCTGAGCTTACTAAATATGTATCACTGATGTCCAGCTTCTATTTAATGGCGGCACCGCCTGCAGCCTATTCACTACATACAACTAGCCTTTAAGATTACTTAGTCTACTTGCGTTGCAGCATCTGTACAGTTCTGCAGTGATCTTCACACGTGCAATCATTATTCTGCATATGAAAGTTTACTTGATTCTTTATTTTGTCACCTGTTTCAATACGGTCCATACATCCTCTTCTTCAGCCACTCTTCTCAGTGTGCCACGCTTGCTTCTTGCTATGTCACCAACTTCTCCTTCCCTCATCTTCATATTCCTTTGGGCATCTCCTCCAAAAGATTGTCATCTCTACGGGGATACATCAGATAGGGTTTTCTCAATATATACCTTTTCTTGAACACTCTCCATGGAATAGGCACCATCACTGGTGTTGTGCATGGTGTGATTTCTGGCTTCCAACATATTGGAAGGATGGGGGCGGGACTTCCTGAAAAGGCATTCTGCTGCTCCTCTACACTCTCCCCACTGGTTGATTCATCAACCTCTCCTTCACCGATCTTCACATTTTGGCATCCTCTCTTGAAGAAGTGCTTCTTTGGAGTCAAGATCTTTATCACTCCTTTCAGGGACCCTGCTGTTCATCAGCATTCCAGGTCATGCAGCTGCACTGCCCATTCAGACTACAATAGGCCTATCGTCTTACATACTTTTTGTGATTTCTTCGATGCAGGAATGTTGTTCCCTCAGGTGCTAAGATGCTGGTTTCTACATATTTCCTGATTTCTTCATCTGTCAACTCCTTGTGTCCAAACTCTGATTCAACATCCATCATGATCTGCATTCCACACTGCCTTCTTTGCTGTCTTTGACACTTTGTAATTATTATCCTGATCACACAGAATCAAAACATCACCATCACCAGTATTGCTCCAAGAAGCTTGAAGATGTTCGCCATCCATAGCGGAACACATGACAAGATAGACGCGAATCAACTGCCATCTGCAATGTCTTCTGCCTAATCTTCCATCTGATCGAGAAGTTTCACCAGCAACGTAATGGCCTCTGTCAAGGTCTCATTCTCGTCATCATGAGTAGGTATGAATGTCAACATGATGGCCCGATTTTGGCGCAAACTCCTCTATCTATTGCTGTGATCATATCAGGGTATATCTGTTCTGGAGGGTCATCATTCTTATGGCCCTCAATTCTTCTTTGATTGCATTGAATCCCTTTATGGTAGTGTTCATTGTCTGCAGGAGCTCCCAGCGAGTCATTTGCAACCACTTCGCATTGGCCATCATCTGGATTACTGGCATAAATATAGTTGTGAATATTGCTGAAGTCTGGCTGAACAACCTATGCTCATATGGAATAGCATCAAAGGCTTCTATCGATTTAGCTGAGATATAATTCTCCCTCTTTGTTTGGTTGAGAAATTTGAGTAATCTTCTCCACCTCAGATGGACACGTGCCTTTAGAAATTCTCCAATATTCAAGTCGCTCCTATGAATCACTAATGATGGAACATGGATAAGCACTAAGGAACACATCCCTCCCCAGTTCTAGGGTTGCTTCATGTAGACTCTGGACCCACAAGCCCAATGATGATCAATTAGGACTGCTGTCCCTTCTTTCATATTTGATAAATAAAAAATTAGGCCACACTGGAGATTATCTCCAACCTTCCTCATACGTTTTGTTCGGAAACACAAGGACACACTTTTTAGAGGTAATATCTGCAATGGTCCTCCGTTATCGTCATCCCATTTCAACAATTTTGCAATCTTTGGCTATTGATCCTTGCATTCCTTTTATGCATTTAGCACAACCTCTTCCCACAGTCTGGTTAACACTGCTGCTTTGCACACAACCAATCCATCAGCCCACCCATTGCAAGTAAGCACTGTTCCTTTGATTTGTAGTTGGCCTCTTTCCCAACCTATCCGTATCTCCTCTTTAGTGTTGTCTTGGCAATTTAACATCTTGTTTTCTTCAATCCTGATTCCTGCTCCTCTTTTTTCTGGCTGTTCATATCTTATTACTTGATGTCTTGTTCATGGCTTCTCTCTTGTCTTCAAATCTTGCACATAATTATCATCTCTTTGATTTGTCACTTCATAATGATAATGATAATGATAATGATAATGATGTGTTATTTATATAGCACCTTAATCCAAAGCGCTTTACAGAGGACATATTTACATACAATATCACCCAACCAAAATTGGTACTCATTTATCGACCTTAGAAGGATGAAAGGCTGAGTTGGCCTTGCTGAGATTTGAACCTGCGACCTGGTCATGCTCAGATCGCAGCAGCAATCACTCAACTCGCTGAGCTATTTTACTGGCATTTATCTGCACTATGGATGTTGTTCGACCCTGGAACTGTCCTCTTGACAGGCAAAGTGTGAGATGCATCAGGCAATGAGCTTTTTTCACTGGTACTTCTGTAGCTATGAATAATTTGGAAGTTCCCATGCCATAAGGTATGAGAGCGCAGACGTAGCAACTCTCCTTAGATGTTTTCATTCCCCCTTTTTTCATGTACTGATAGCACATGTTATTAGCAAGGTGTGATATGATATGATATGAAATTTATAACGAGCCTATACACAAGTGTTTCAAGGCACATAGAGGCAAGAGAGGGGGAACAGAGGAAAGACAAAGACAATGATCCTACTAGGCCAGGTGTCATTCAGATCTCGCAAGTGCATGGGAAGTGGGAAGGGGGAAGTGCGGGGGGAGCGGACAGTGCAGCTCATGGGATAAGAATAAATAACAGTAGGTAATAGTGTGGCCAGCTGGTGGCAAGTGCAAGGACAAGTGCAGACATTGGATGTCAAGTGTGGGAGTGGGACTGAAGGGATACAGAAGACAGTCCCCAAGTGCGGGGGTTGCCGAGAAGGCAGTGCAGGGGTGCAAGTGGCAGGGGTGGGGACCTGGGCCCGAGATCAGAGGGTGGCCAGGTAACCAATGCAATTTCAGTTTCAGCCAGGAATTCAGCAGGGGAGAGGAGGAGAAAAAGCAGAAGCAAAGAGAAAGGTTTTGAGGTGCTTCCGGACCCGGAGATAATTCTCCTCGTGTTTCAGGGAGATGGAGAGGCTGTTCCTGAGGGAGGCCCCAGCTGAAGAAAGAGATCTCCCACCAACTCGTTGCTTGGAGAAGCAGCTGACCCTGAGGGAGTTGGAGGCAGATGAGCGAAGAGCTCGAGAAGGAAGATATTTAGGAAGAGAGAGTTGAAGGTATTGAGGCCACAGGTCCCAGAAGGCCTTGTGGACAATGCGGAGGGTTTTGAACTTAATCCTTGCAGCCACTGGTAGCCAGTGTAGAGATTTCAGTCCTGGAGAAATATGATCATTGGGCTTGAGGCCAAAGACAAGTCTTGCAGTCCTGTTCTGGGTGAGTTGCAGGGGGTGGAGAGTAGAAGCAGGCAGATTTAGAAAGAGGCTGTTGCAATAGTCCAGCCTAGAGAGAACCAGAGCTCTGGAGAAGGTGAGATTCTGGGGGAAGGAGAGGAAGAGAAGAATACCTCTGAGGAGGTGCAGCTGGTAGTGTGACTTCTCAGAGGTGTCAGAGATGTGGGGAGAGAAGGAGAGTGTGGAGTCAAAGATGACCTCAAGGTTTTTAGCCTCACAGGTGGGAGTAGGAAGAGGGCCAAGAGAGGCAGGCCAGAAAGTGACAGGAAAGGAGGGAGCGGGTGTGCCGATGAGGATGATCTCAGTCTTACTGGCATAAAGGCAGAGATCCTTGGCTGCACACCACTCCTGGATGGCGGATAGTCAGCCAGAGATGAGAGAGGGAGAAAAGGTGGCAGAGGGTAGCCTGAAAATGAGCTGAGTGTCATCCGCATAGCACTGGAAGTTGGGGCAGAGCGCAGCAATGCAGTGGGCAAGGAGTGCCAGGTATTGGTTGAACAGCCAGGGAGAGAGGTTAGACCCCTGGGAAACACCACAGGTAGGGATAAAGATAGAGGAGAGGAGGGACCAAAGTTGAACCTGGGAGGGTCGATCAGAGAGAAAAGAGGACAGCCACGCCAGGGCCTGGCCTGTAATCCCCAGGTTATCACAGAGACGGTTGAGCAGGATGGCATGGTTGACCGTGTCCAAAGCAGAAGAGAGATCAAGTAAAATGAGGACACAAGGGGTGTTGAAATCAAGGTTGGAGAGCAGCCCTTCATGGATGTCCAGGAGAGCAGTTTATGTGCTTCTGGTGGCTCTGAAGACAGACTGATGATCATGGAGACAACACAAAGATTCAGTGTGAAGATTGAGCTGGGAGATTGCCAACTTTTCCAAGAGTTTGCCCAGGAAAGGAGTGATGGAGATTGGGCCATAGTTGGCCAGGCAGGACGGGCCGGCAGAGGATTTCTTCAGAAGGGGGTGCACAAGAAAGTGTCTCAGCGGGGAGTGGAAGACTCCAGTGGCAAAAGAGTGGTTGCAGAAGTTGGCCAGGGCAGGGGCCAGGGAGTCAATATGGTCCTTGATGGTTTTGGAGGAACAGGGGTGAACCTGTTTCGATGAGACTATCATAGATCATACTAGAATCCTCATCTGGGGAGAAAAGGGGAAAGGCAGAGAAGGAGGGAGGAGAGGTGGCCGAAGAGGGGCCAGAGGAAGATATGAGGTTAGAAGGAGGCTCCTTGCAAATTTGAAAGAGTTCAACCGAGTTGTTAGATGCTGCAGAGACACCGGCTTGGATGTGAGCTCTCTTCTTAGTGAGGACAGAGAGCTGGTATTGCCTTTGGAGCAGGCGACAGGCCAGTTTGTCAGAGGATGTACATGAAGCACTCCATTTCCTCTCAGCTTCCCTGCACTTGCGTTTAAGGGTGACAAGGTCTGAGTCATACCAGGACTCAGTACAGTGTGTTGTACTATCTAGATAAGTATTTATCCCATCAATGTCTTCATCTGCACTCCTCCTTTGTCTTCCTACCATAATGTTTGCAGCCCATGGAAACAATACTGAAGCAGCTTTACTCTGAGGAAACAACACAAGGGGTATTCGCTCATTGGTAATGGGCAAATCTACAGGAGTTCTTGGAGTAGGGAGGATCAAAGGAACATCCATTTTATCCAGACCAGTGAAATAGAGTGAGTGAACCAAGAGAAACAGGAAGACAAAGATAGAGACTGAGCATGCAAATATTATACACCAGAATATTAACCCACACCATTTATGACATTCTGGAATTGGTTGGGCTTGCTCATTCCTCAAAATCGTGCCAGTATCACCATTCCTCATTTTTACTTCAAATATTTAAGGAAGGAAAACCACTTTTACTCTGGCTACTGCAATAGATCTGGCAACTGCAGTATTTCTTCTAATATTGCTATGAGCAGCCTTCTGATTACAGGGCCATTATTAGGACCATGTATAAAAGTGTTGATGCCAACATCTCATCTGACAAGATCAGGATAAGCTCGAAGGATAAACACAAGAACAGCAAGCACAAGACTATGCACATCACTGTCTGAAAGGACCACTGGGATCACTAAATAAATGCTCACTGAGAAATGAGTCGGGATTTTGCTCTTATTTCCAATTCTTACTCAAGTGTTGTCGTTTAGGCATAATTGTGATACATCAGTATTTCTCTAAAGTTAATTTTCACGGATTTCTGTGACTCTAGCAAAGAATTGGACGCCTGCTATAATATCCATAATTAGTGTTCAAGGCGAGCCACAGTCCAAATGCAAAATCTGCATTTATCAGTTTGTTGCTTTATTGTCCTTCTTCTTCATCAACGATCAAGTCTGCACATGCTGAAATTCTTCTTTTTTTCTTGCTTCTGGATTGACAGTTGGGGTGGTGCATTCTTACCGGTGTATAACTTGATGTCATGCAAATGTATCCACGCTCGTCTGCCTCAGACTTTTACTGCTGAGGGATAACATTTTCAACAATAAAGGGACCATTAAATCTTGGATCGTGCCACTTCCTTGTGAAGTTTTTAATTAGCACGGTGTTGCCAACAAATAGTCTAAGTGCTGATAATAGTTCACTTGATCTGGTTGCTGACTGGTTTTCATCTGTGTTCTGAGGCTTACTCCCTTGCCGTTTGAGTTGATCTGAAATGAGAGAGATGATAGAGGTCATACAAGTCAAATATTTATGTAACAGATTCCCTAACATCTTTGTTGTACTCTAAGCATCGCTTTTACTCCCAGATGGAGGGGTCAAAGGTGTTCTCATTCGCCTTTCTGTCACTAGTTCATGGGGTTTGAGCTGATGATCAGAACCAGGCTGGTTCCTTAGGGCATATGAAGCTAAGAGCATGCAATGTAGCCATCCCTTTTTCAACATTAGCTTGAGCTTGGCAATCCTTTCTTTAAGGAGGCCGTTGAGTCTCTCACATAATCCATTTGCTTGCAAGTGATAAGTAGAAGAAATGTGTGCTTAACATTGAACAATATTCCTATCTGTTCAAATATTTAATTGACAAAATGTGGCCCATTATCGGATTTCAGCACTTCACACACTGCCCAAGTGTTGTCAGTGTATATACACAGACCTGCTTTGATCCACCTAGAGAAGGGACATACCACCACTATCAGATGCCTGTATCAATTACACACCTGCAGCATATCAACATATACAATATGTAAATGCTGAAAAGGATCATTCGGTCGAGGAATTACTCATCTAATCATTCGCAGTCTATGCCCAGAGGTATACCTTTGACATACGATCCAGTTTACTATATAAAATGCAACATGTTCGAACAAATTTGGAATAAACCAGTCTTCCGCAATCATTGCAGCAAGACTTTGCCTAAATACATGTGCAGGGTAGAGCAGCTGTTCAAGAGCTACCTTTAACAATGCTACTGGCGTCACCGGCTTTCCAGTGTTACACTGTCACCATAATGCTTCAGTGGGGGATAAAGAACACCGCCTTCGCTTCCTTAATTCCTGCTCTTCCTGTTTTGCACTGCTTTGAATCTCAATTAATTGGGTTTTCAGCAAATGATTAAACCCTTCTTTTACTACCAGAATCTTGACTACCTTCTCTTTGATATCTGAAGTATCAAAACCTGAAATATCTGGTGAATACCCTACTCTTTTGGTTTCTGCATCCAGGGCTTTATTCCCACAAGAAATAAAGTCTGTACTCTTAGTGTGAGTGGCGCATTTAACTACCGATATGGCTACTGGAAGCTGTAGTGCCTTAATTAGCCTGTCCAATAAGGATGCGTGCTGTCCTGGACTGCCGTCCACTCAGAGGTAGTCCCTCTGTTTCCAACGTGCTAACCCTGCATGTTCGGTTGACGTCACTTAGGTGGTGTCAATGTACACCATCACTTCCTGCCTTCATGATTCTCAAGCGCGACAATAAGCGCTACTAATTCTGACGTTTGCACTGAAAAGTGAGACATAGTCTTGCACTTGCTACAACCTCAAACTTGCCATTTGCTCTATACCTCACTATAGCTGCACCAGAATGTCTTTCTCCACTTGTCTGACCAATTCTCAAATAACGATTCAATAAAGAGAATCTCCCCTCCTGGAAATGCCTTTACTTTTACATGTAGTATATCATCATAGAATTCAACATAATTTGCGCAGTCATGCACACGCTCACCCTCTGCCACTGTCTCAACTACAAATGTGGCAGAGATCAATATTTTACATCTGAACATTTTAATAACTGGGTTTGAAATCATTACTTCATAAGCTGAAGCTCTCTGGGATTTCAATGTACCTTTGTGTTTCTCTAAAAGGCAAACAAAGCATGTTCCACAAAAAGTGTCATAGAGCAGCCCATTACTATCCTTGTAGATTGCTCAATTGCGAACGCGGCGGCTGAGTGTCCTTTCATGACTGGATCTAAAATACCACTATAATATGCTAGGGGTTTGTACCCCAATGTGGTCCTTTTTGTCAGCACTGCTGTCATGACTGTTCCATTTGTGTGTGAAAATAAGTAAAACTCCTCAGCATAATTGGGAATTCCTAAAACAGGAGCTGTACAAATTGCTTTCTTCAACTCTTCAAATCCTTCCTACATATACTCAGTCCATTCTATTTTAACACCATTCATATGTGCTTTCTTCGAAGCCTGCAAAAGGTGTTGTATACATGAACTGTAGTCAAACACCCAGACTCTTACATAATTGCATAGCCCCAAAAATGGTTGCATCTGTTTCACTGTATGCGGTTTTGCAGTTTTCATAATTGCCTCAGCCCTTTCAGGTGTCACCTTTTTTCCCTCATGTGAAATCAGTTGTCCTATGTATAACACCTCTTCTTGACAATACGGTAGTTTTTCCTTGTCTACCTTATATCCCTTGTCTGCTATAATAGTCATCAACTGAATCAAGTCTTGTTTGCTCTCATCTTCTGTAGTGCTACAAATTAAAATGTCATTTACGTACTGAATTACCACATTTTTCATATGAATATTGCTTAAGTCCATCTGCAGGACTCTATTAAAGATTGATGGAGACTCACAGTACCCTTGGAGCAGCCTAGTATGTTTCAGACGAGTCTGGTGGAACGTAAATTAAGTCATGTCTTGTGAGTCCTTGTGCAACGGCATTCAGAAAAATGCATTTTTCAAATCAATCACCATGAAATATTGTGCTTCTGCTGGGGTAGAATTGTTGCCGGGTTAGGAACTAAAGGAAATTATGCCTCTACAATCTAGTTAATCGGTCTCATGACGGGTATGAATCTCCGCAAACCTCCCTTTGATTTTTTCACAGGATACACTGTGGTATTGCACGAAGAGTCTGATGGCACCAGAATACCTTGTTCCATCAGTGCTGAAATAGTCTTTAAAATACCCTCATCAGCCTCTCGGGACATGGGTTACTGTCTTGCACGAGGTAAAATCGCTCCTGATTTCAGCTTTATCTTGACTTCCACTATCCGCTTTAACAGTCCTATGTCGTAAGGGCCTTTAGTTCATAAAACGCATGGCACCTTTTCCAAGTCTTTGTCAAAAAATGCTGTACGCTGCTACATTATCGCCATTTGCTTTGGTATCCCCCTTTTCTCTATTTTTATCAGGGTCGGACTGGGACAGGAAATAGACCCGGTGACCCAAAAAAAAGTGGCCCACCCCTCGCCTCAAAAAAGTGACCGACCCTTCGCCTCACAACCCTTGACCTCTGATGACATCACCGGAAGCAATGTCATTTGACCCCACCACAAAGTGACATCCTTGGAAGCAATGAAACACAACCTTTCACCCCGTGACAAAACAGGAAGTGGCATCAAATAGCATTGATCCTAAGTACACTAAATTACTGTGAATCCAAGCAGACATCCAAGGCCAAATGAAAATATGTTATTGTATAGCACTTACGCTTAAGCTCTTTTTTATAGAACAAATATGTATACAATATCACCCAACCTGTGTTGGTACTCATTTATTGACCTAAGAAGGATGAAAGGCTTTTAAAAAAAAAAAAGAAGAAAAAAAATGTGAACAAAAAACTTTTTTTTTAAATTAATTTTTCTTCCATATCGGCCCAGGCATGGCCAGAAACTGGCCCCCACCCCTCAGGGATAATTTCAGCCTGGCCACGGGCTGAAAGGCCGAGGGGCCAATCCGACCCTGATTTTTATCCAATATGTAATGCTCACAAAGAACACTACCTCATTGTCTGTTGAATCGTCTCTAAACATGTCATCATCAGTAATGTCAGTCAAGCTGTACCCTTCCCCAAAAGCTTTCACTGTTCTCCATGGTCTACCCTTGTCATCCGTTCCTTTGAGCATTGCCATTTCCCCTCGTACTATGGCGTCATCTAATTCTATAGGGATGGTCTGTCCCCCCTCTTCGTCCATGGGTATCTGTGGTCTAAACAAAAATTCATCAGGTATTCTCATTGTTCTTCCCACTAATCCAGGTAGCCATGCCAGTAGAATGCTCACCCCATAAAGGAACAACTGTGGCTCTACTAAAACACCTGGCAGAGCCACTTGTCCTGTGAATGCCAATATACATTTGCCCACATTCATATTATATATTAAAGGAGTGGAACACACTATCCCTTAGTCAGTAAAACAAATTGTCATGTTGAGTGTTGTCATCAAATTGCTTCCCCAAATGTTAACTGGTGTCTATTGAGAGTACAACAATGGAACAGACATATCACACTCTCCTATAGAGATTGGTAATTCATCGGTAAAAGGAACTTGACTCGTAGATCCAGAGAAGCCTTGCGCATTCATGGTAATTCCCGACATTGGATATTTTCTCTCTTGTATATATGAACAAGTAGCCCCAGTGTCTACTAGAAAAGAAAATGATTTGTCTACTATTGTCACATCAAGCCTTTGTTCCTCTTGAGGGTCTGGTGTCACTGATAGGACTGAACACATTGCCACTGAGCTGTCCAAATGTGGATACATGCATACTCCTGTACCTGTGAAAAGATGTCTTCCCACCACAGTGACACCCCCTTTTCTGGGTGTCAACAATTGTCCTATGTTTGCAAACTGTTTGCATGGGAGCATCCCTTGCAGTGGATTAATTTGCACTTGCTGTGATTGCTGTGCCTGTTGCATTTGCAGCACCTGTGTTTGTTACACTGGGCCTCATTACGACTCAGGCGGTAAGGGGTTTACGGCGGCGTAAACAGCACCGACCATTACCGCCTGATTCCGAGGTCCCTTAGCGCCATGGAGGTTTTAACACCTGCTTTTAGCAGGTGTTAAAATCCATGGCGCTAAGGGACCTTGATGTTAATTACGCCACCGTAATTTACGGTGGCGTAATTAACGCCTTCCCCACTCCCATTATGCCCTATGGGGCAAAAATGGGAATGGGGAAGGGTAAATGGGGATTGGGGACTTACCGCCCCGCCAACCTCGGAATGGGGCGGTAAGTCCACCAACCTCCATGTGTAAACGTAGTTTACGCCATGGTGGTAAAGGTACGACCCAGGCGGTAACTTACCGCCTGGGTCGTAATGAGGCCCACTGTCTGACCTTGGGCAAACCCTTCCCTAGTTTGTGAGCTATATGCTGGAGGATAAGTTGTCCCCATTCTTGATAATTGTCCATTCTGTACATTCCCTTGGCTCCCACATACACGTGCAATGTGTCCTGTCATCCCACAATTCCAACACACAGGAGGAGCCTGTCTGATTAGTCCCCCTTGGTTAAATCCTTATTGCGCATTTTGATTCTCACTCTGAGCGTTCTGAAACCCACCTTGATTATTTTGGAATCCACCCTTTCCTCTATAGCCCATACTCCTGCCTCGTGACATAAACCCATTCCGTCCTTGGTCCATCAGACTCTGATTATTGGCCTTCGATGTACCCACTGCTTGCTGCATTCCTAACCCTTCTCTGTTTGTCAACACCGCTCCTTCTATGGCATACTTTGACAATTTCTACTGAACTAATTTAGCTTCCTCAAGTTTCCTAGCCTCATCTTTCTTCTTATTTTTCTCCTGTAACAGCACTATCAGTAGCTGTATTTCTGTCCATGACTTTGCTTCTATTCCCACTTGCTTTTTCATCTGCCTCTGTACTTGCTCAGGAAATCCCTGACATAAAAATTTGTAAAATAATGCCACTGTTTTTCCCCCATGGTTCCTTCGTTTTAAGAGTCCATTGCTTTTGAATATCCTGAGCAAGAGGGTCTTCATCTTCCTTCATCTTACATGTCATGATTGCACCTATGTCTGATGTGTCAGGATACTGTACCCTTAGAGCCCTGCAGACATCTGCTGTGCAATTATTAAACGGCGCTACATCATGCGCTGTGTTCTGTGCTGTCATAGTTGAATAACCTGCCCTCCTCCATATATCATCAGTTCTTTCCCCAAGAATAGCTGCCAAGAGACCCTTGGTGTCTCCTATGGCTAGAGTGTTTCCTCCTGTCATTTTTCCAGTTCATAAACAATTTTCCTGCACCCGATGTCAAACTCAGGAGTTTGCATCTTAAATTTTCCTTATCCATCTGTGGCCATGTAATATAATGCAGTCTTGCTCCCCCTTTTTCCAATAAGGGAAACTGTGTAAACCCTAACCCGCAGACGTTTCCCATCGTCTCCCTATCCAAGGCAGGGACAATGGTCCCTGACCGTCTCCTTGCTGGTAGTAACCTTAGCCTGCTCACATATGGCAGTGATTCTCCCTTCTCACTATATGATCGTCCTCTGGGATGCTCTGGATATACTATGGGATATCCTTAGGTTGCTCTAGATCAGACTATCTTACTTCCTTATCTGCCTGCAGGCTTCCCTCAGGGTCCCATGCACCTCCTCCCTTTTCCCCACGGAAGGATTCTCTCTCCTCATCTGACATGTCTAGTCTCAAACTAGTGTGACTCTCGACCCCTGCATCCATATCTAAGTTTAGTCTACTTAGGGATAAGGCTCTGTGCACAAGCCTGATTGTATTTTCCTCTTTGTTTTGTGATTGGAAGACCAGGGATTGATCTCTCTTCCCTCGACTTCCCATTTTGCTACCTTCCTTTAACTCTTGATTGGCCTTATCAATCCTGTCTCTGATTCTTCCTATATCAAAGTTCTCTTCTAAGGCCACTCTAGATTCCCCTGACATCACTCCCTTTAATGGAAGGAACTCTTCCATTCTGTCTCATGGTATTATTGGACTTGACTCCATTAGCTCCTTTTGAATCAGGTTAATATCAAGCTCCGGCTGTCTCCTATTGCGTTCTAATTCTTCATATAGTTCTCTACACTTTCTTGCTTCCCATCTAAATCTTATCTCTTCTCTCCTTTCCCCTGCTTTCCTTTCCTTCTCTTCATATATGTATTCTTTTGTCCCTTAATTTCTGTGCTTCCTCCTCTTCTCTCTTCATTTTTCTTCTATCCCGTTCCTCTATTGCTATGTGACTGGTGTCATGCTTCCTTTGCTCCTCTGCCCTTTCTTATTTCTTTTGCTTCTCCTCCTGATACATCTGTTCTCCCCGCTGTCTGCTCTTTCTTTTATGTGCATCTTCCTCTAATCTCTTTTCTCGTTCCCTGTCTTTTCTATCCTGTCCGTCAAGATCTTCTTTTTGCCTTACTTCCTCAATGCTTTTTCCATCTAGCTTGAGTAATATCTTTCCCCCATCCATTTGTTCTGTACGAGCGTTAGATATTATCGCCTCAAAGGCTAGCTTGATTTTAGAACAGTCAAGGTTCCTGGGTACATATGTAACTGATTGAACTTTAAGTTGTTTCTCTAGGAGTTGTAGGACTTCAAACAAATTCCTAGATTTGTTATCAGCGTCCTCTATTTGTTTATTAAAAAAGTTTTCGGGGGAATCAATGATTGCATTGTTGTAGTTTCCTCCAAGTGGATTCCATGCACTTTTGTTTTCAGTGGAGGGGCATTTTAGCCAACGTCTGTCCGCTTTCCTTTTATCTGATTTAAAGGATCTGAGCTCTTGTGAGAACCGTTTTTAGTAGCCGTATTACTGAGAACAGATTTGGTCTTAAGAGGAGTACATTTATCTAAAGGGAGTCCAAAATTGATGTTAAAAACAACAAGCTGATTGGGAGGATCAGACATGGAGGTAGTGGACATCATTTAGGTGATACAGTAGTGAAGAACATATGCCTACACTTTTTTTTAAAGATTAGTAACTGACTTTACCGGATTACCTAGCACGGGTGCAGGTGGTGGGGCTTGGACGTGGATGAGAACGTTTACCATAAAATTGTCGGTCCAAACACAAGGGGTGGTATTATTGATCTGGACCTTGAGATTTCTCACCATAATCCAGTCAAGGACATTGCTTTTGGTAGTTGTAGGATCAGTGTTGATTACATGATAATCAACAATATTAAGTGCTGTTTCGAGCATTGTGGCTTCTTTTTCAGCCATGTCCCCGCACCAGTGATGCAGATCACCAAGAAAAAGTGTGGCACAGTTAGGCGCATTGTGTTCAGCTAACAGTTGAATGATATCTTTGTTGAAAGTAGTCATTTCCACAGGGGCGGATAAATCAGAATAAAATTGACGCAGCTGTATGAAGTAGGGGTTATTTTAAAATGCAGAATCTCGCAGCGGTTGCAATGACTACGTGATTTATAGCATGTGATATGGCTTTTGGCTATGATTGCCACCCCGCCTCCAAGTCCCTGGTCTCTATTCTGACAGACGATGGTGTAGCCTTCGGGGATGTCCAAAGTTATCATTGGGCCACTAGCCTTGTTGATCCAGATTTTGGTTAGGAACAGCAAATCATTGTTGATAATATATTACTAAATATCAAGGGAATGCTTGTTGAGGAACCTGGTATTTAATAATGCTGATTTTAGGGTTTTTTCAGTCAGGTGGCTGGATACATCGGCCTTATTTTTTGTTTTACAGAAATCGGGGTTTGATGGCCACAGGATGCATTTTTTATTGACATCGTCAACATTGGTTGTAGGGGGTTAGCATGGCGAGCTGGCCAGAGAATCGAGATCCTTTAATGTGTTCTCAATAGATTTACTAAGAGGTGGATTATTCTGTACATTCGCACAAGGGAGTGGATTTTTGTTTCCTAGAATAAGGTTATAAGTACCGGTGTTTATATTTTGTATGTCTAAGGTCATCTCATTGTGATGTTCGGTCGAAGTCTGTTCAGTAGTATGTTCGCATCGAGAGGAACAGAGGGGCTCGTCTGTGGTACAGGAATGTCACCACGGGCATCTAATTTTGCCTGCAGGTAACGGGCTACTATAGCCATACTGTTTTCTTTCTGGAAGCAATAGGACCTAATGGTACCAGATGATCAAGCATGCCAGAATAACGAAAGCCAGTTATGTGGGGGATTGGGGTCAACTACTTTGTACATTGGTGCCGGGGCCACACCACTCTTTCCTGTCACTCATGGAGTTCTCAGCCCGTTCCTATGGCCCGTGTCCCCCACTTTTCCTATCGTCCCTGCATCTCGCCAAATCCCCTTGATTTTCTTGGATGACTTTTGGAGACACACCACTCTTCTGGAAATGTCCAATGTTCCTTACACACGGGGAAATGAATATATGTACCCCGTCGACGCCACCTGTTGTGCGCTTCTAGAGCAATCCTATCAAAGAGGGCACAGCTGTCACTCACTCCTTTTTTACCCACTGGTAACGTTGTGACCCCCCTTTTATTTATTTATTTACTTAGTTCCCTTCCTTTGTCAGGGCTTTGTGCCCCTCCCCACCACCTTCTGGAACCACCACACTCCCATAGCCAGCCTTTAGGGACGTGGTAAAATGTGTTGTGGTGTCAATGCTGCAACATTCTCGACTCATTCACTATCTGGGACGGGAGTTGCTGGGGGGCAGAGAGCCAGAAAACAACACAAAGGCCACGTACCAAAGCTTCCTTACCATCTGCTCGGTTAATGGGGGTATCCCATTCGGAATGGCTGTTGCCCTTCCTCCAAAATGTCTTTTCTGGCATTTCCTTAACGTGGACAGTACTCCAGTACCAACAGGTGCCGGTAAATAGAGTGTTCCAGTTAACGGGGTGCTAGATAACAAAGCTTCTAGTGTGAACGTTTTAGGGTTTTTTTTTCTTTCAGAAACATGAGTATTATTTAATTATTTAACTGTTTAGAGGAGAGGGTTATTTAAGACTCCCGGCTTTATGGTGCTTCTTTTTTCTAGATTTCTATCTAAATTTGTCCATATTTATTTGCAGTCACTTAATCCGAATTTATGCACATTTACTCAGTAAAAACATAATTTGCAACTAGTGCTTTTCCACATAAATTAAAAAATGTAGTGCTTTTCAGGAAATAAAAAGTCGTAGACCTGGGTTCTTGTACATGAAGTCAAGATCCATTTTCACCCTAAAAACAAACAGTTGCTCCTTATGCTGGTGTGATAAACATCTGCAACCCATGAAAATATTTCAACGGAGAAAAAAATACCTTTTTTTAATTCTCTCCATGTTGTTGCTTTGCATATCAATGGGCTGCAAACAGGGGAGTATCCAGCATGGCAAAAGTTGGGGGGTGAGCCACGGAAAACTTGCTGCTACTTTCCCCCCAATTGCAGTGTGCACAATTCCATACGGTCTCATTCTCACCCACAAACCGCCCACCCCTGCCTCAATCTACTTTTTTTGTAACATTAGTGGCAGATGGCATTTTAACACATAACACAGAAAATAAAACTGCAAATCATTACAGATGCAGGGAATTCATCTATTAGAGCTCTGTCCAGGTGCTCTGGGGCAGAATACATAAAAACCTCCTAATTTGCATATGGATTGCACCAACAGAAATTACTTCACAAAAAAGGACATTGCAAGGAGCATGATCAGTCTTTGATACTTGGAGGCTCCATGGAAGTCACTTTAGAATAAGTTGCCATAAGTAAGCCAAGTGGTAAATTACATGGTGGTGCAAAATACCTAAATTGCACTATTGTTATATAAGGGGAAAACTACATAGTGAGGCTTTTTTTAATAACAGCATGATATATTAACATAAGCTCTGTAGTGAATCACTTACAGAGCGGCAGATAAGACACAGTGTGATTAAATGATCTGGCCAGGATAACACACTTTGGATAAATGGTGAAATCAGGATGTGGACAATTTAAGCAACTGCGCACATCTTCACAGGTTTAGTTGATTTAGATATTTATTAAGGTTTCCCTTTGCATTTCATGTGCTAATACTGTATAGCAATGCCTTGGAAGCAAAGCACATTACATAATAAACTATCCTTTCAGAATTAACTTTGCCCTATATACATCATCATGATATGATATGATATTTTATTTATAGCACACCTATACACAAGTGTTTCAAAGCACAATGAGGCAGGGGGGGGACAATGGAATACAAGACAACGATCTTACTAGGCCAAGTGACACTGAGATTGCACAAGTGTGGGGGAGAGGGAAAATGAAAAGTGCAAGGGGAAGGGGAGAAGGAGAAGTGTGAGACATATGGTCAAGACATGGGAAAAGAGGACGGCCACCAGGTGGAGGTGCAGGTGTTAAGTGTAGAAAACAAGTGTTGGATAAGTGCAAGTAGGGGGACTGCAGGGATGCAGATGCAGCCTCCAAGTGCAGGGTTGCCAGGAGACAGTGCAAGTATGCAACTGGGAGGGCAAAATAAATACAAAGACAAATGCAGGGACCTGGGTCCGTGATTCAGTGGGTAACCAGGTAACCAGTGCATTATCAGACATCTTACTCTCCCAGTCTATAGAAATATACACTTCAATAAGAGGATGGCTTTAGTTATATTCTCCCCATCTTGCATGCAAAGTCACAATAGCATCATGCAGATTAATGTAAGCCTAACAAATCCCCATTGGGTAAAGCTATAGTCATTATTTCATAAAGGCCTGCAGCATTATGCACCCCTCTCACTGCTGATCACTGACTCCCAAGCACATTTCTATAGGGACAAAAGTCCCTGCTATTAGTCCCCCCTACCCTCACCAGTGCTTAATTGCTCACAATGAAATGCTGTTGGCATGGAGCAACGTGAGAGCCCCTCTGCTGCTGCCGGTAGCTTGTTGGGACATTGTCCTGGCAGCTGACACCTCTCCCATTCAGGAAGTTTAAGGTGCCCTGCTGCCAGGACAATGATTGTTCTGAGCAAGAATTGCTCAGCAAACATTGTCCTCCCAGCGGGAAAGGTGTCCCACTGACAAATGTCCCTGTCAGGCTCTCAAAAGAGCCTCCGGGGGGACAGTTTGCCCCCCCCACCTGATCCCCCGCTCGGTACACCACTGCCTGCCAGGCATATTTGACAACCTCCGGAGCTAATCAAGACACATACATGTCCAATTTCTTTGACATTGTAACTAGCAAAACAATGGCATATATAACACGTATAATAATTGCTATCATCAGAGCGTTAGGATGGTGAAAATCACCCAAGCACAGAGTCAGCTAGCAAAGAAGCAATGGGTGCCAGGCAGCGCCGGCCTTAGTGGCAGAAGCGCCCAAGCCGGCAAAACAAAAACTTGGCATGCCCCTCCCCCCCTGCGCACCCTTGGTCATACTGGCGGGGGCACCACCTTTTTCAAAAGGCACGCCCAGCTCTCCTGCCTTGCCTTCTCCCACTATGCCAGCTCGGGGGAGACCTTGAAAGACTCCCCCAAGCCGGCGTGTCAGGGGGCTAATGGCACCCCGGGAGGTCTCCCGGACTGCCCTGCCCTAAGACCAGCTGTGATGCCAGGACACCTATCTAAGAGATTCAAGGAGGTAGATCTGAGGTATTTGTTCGAAAGGGTAGTGACAGTATTTTCCACACAAAGAGGGAGTTGTGTAAATGAGACCTCCCTCAAACCCATAATCAATATAGCCATGCACATTTGTGTGCTGCAAAAGTGATGAGGATCCACACTTATGGTATGTGAAGAACGTTGTTAATAGGGGCGATCTTTTGCTAATCTGGGGGATGAAAGTGAACAGGAATATTTGACTGCTGTGAGCTATGTAGATGATATGTTTCCTTTGTAGGTAGTGGGATTGTGGCTGGGTGCAGCTCATGCGGAAGAATGGTAGTTTAGTATAGTCATTTATATAGCGCCTTTTCCCATTTGTATGGCCTCAACACGGTTTTTGGTAGTAATGCCCTCAGGAACCGTATTCCAGGTATGGGAAAAGTTCTAAGAGGAGACTTAAGATGCATGTGTGCATTCCATATTTAGGACTTAGGAGGACTACCTAGGCTCCAGTATGCAGCCCAAGAGGTCAAGTACATGAGGGGGTGCTGAGGTGTATCAACACAGAGCGCTATTGCAGGAGACTCAATGTGTACCAAGCTAGACCAAATTTGTTGTAGGTCGTCACTGTATTTTCATGGCAGAGTTGTTGAGGCCAGTCTGGTGTTTCAGTACAAAAGTTACGTGACTAGCTATGCCAAATTTGTCATAGCTGCAGCTGCATTCTAGAGGGCGTGGATGGAAAGCTGTGTCTGCGGCGTGATGTCCCCAGAAGTGGTGCGTTTATGCATACCTTAAACTCGGTAGGAGTTTACATTCAATGCTGCTTTGTCACTTTTTTTCCTTCTGGTACTATGCACCGACTACCTCCAAGTCTGCAGGGAGATAGGCTTGTTGTGCTAGAGCGTCTTCTACTACGGGCAGACATGCTACCATGGAAAAGACCAGGCTAATGGGATTCTCAATTCCTGATCAAAGTGACGCATCCAGAGAAGGAATTATCATCGTTCTTAAACTACTACCCAGGCAGGGAACCTTATTTGCAATGTAAGCATGCTGGAAGCCATTAAGTTTGCCCACCAGACAGATTATTTGGGGAGCAAGGACATCAAGTGCAAAGGATGCATGTGGTCAAAATTATGGGTACATGATCTGAGCAGGCAAGCTCATACTGAAATGCTTGTATTGGGCAGGGCATCACTCAATGCAGCAGTGGCTCTCAAAAACCATTACAACATCGAACTGCTTTATATCTGCATTATTCCATTCTACTTTTTAAACAGAATAACTCATCTGATGATATGTGTTTATATGATGTTGCTACAGCATGAAAATGTTACGGTGCTTGCAGAGGGGCTTCTGTGAAAGAGATGGCTGCAGTGGTAGCATTTAGGAATTGGTAGGAGTGAGGGGGCTCTAGCGAGGATGGGGGAGAGGATGGCGGGACGGTGAGGAATTCGACCATCCGTACATTGGGTGAGCACTCCTTTGTGCTTCGTTGAATTTTTTAAAGAAATTGAATGATGGTATATGATACTCAGGAAAATTTATGGGGCTAACCCACACGCATTGTCCTATGCTAACCGCATGACAAACACATAAACCTGTGTACTATGGGTGGACACAGCCTACAAGCGTCGTCCCCCCTATCATATTTAGTTAGAATATGACAGCCAAGAGTACATCATGTCATCTCAGAAGGGGGAGGGCAAAACCTTCCTTCTGCCATGGCCAGCCTAATTAACTATCAAAGGATCCATGGATATGCCCTGTCCATTTGTTTGCTTCTGCAGATGGTGGCAGCAATTAACATAATTAACATACTATTAGAGTATTATTCAAACAGGCACACATGGTGCTTGGCTGCAGAGTTTTAACAAAGAAGACATGAAACCCCAGCAACCTTTGATATATACTGTGCCAACCTAAAGCCAGCTTACACCCCTCATTATCAAGGGCAGTGAACTGTCATGTCTATGGCAGCTGTGTACAGTAGTCATCCCTGGAGGGGGACCCCATTCAGAAAGTAAGAGTATGTGGATTGATGGAGATAAAAAGTCGGTTCTTTCCGCAGCTTCAAGAGAGAGCTGCCGCTTTAATCAGGGAACACAGAGAGCCCATTAACTAGAGAGACCATTTGATCCACAACCGACAGTAAGATGAGTGGGACAAAGTATTACATGTTTTCACCCCTTTGCCTTTTCTGTTGCAAAGCACTCTGGTTATGACCTCATGTATATAGGAGATTGTTGGTGGGAACCCAGGATTGGTTTGATTTTGGTAGGCTTAACCTGCACCAATCACTGGGCCCCGTATTTGGCTTTTAAAGAGGGCTGGGCCCCTCTTTTGGCCAGATCATCTGAAGACTTTGCAAGGGGTAACAAGAAGAATTCATTTGGACTCTGGCTGAAGGTACAGTGTGCTTTACAACTTCTGCCAGTGAAGGAAGGCCAGGATTTACAAAGAGGGAAGCAAGATCCCTCTCCTAAACATCTCCCAGGAACAGAGGGAGATACTGAATCCAGAGGACCTTCCAGCAGCTCCAGAACCCAGCCAGCACACAGCATGTCCTGCTAGGATCTGCAAGGAAACTTCCTAGGTGGGAAGTGCCAGAGAATCTCTAAAACAAACTGAGGACAAGACCAGTGCCTGCAACACCCTCCTCGGCTTTAGGCTGTCCGCCTTAAAGGACGACACAAGCCCAGTGAAGAAGCTAGGAGGAGTGCATCGACAAGCATCAACCAGCGTCCACTTAGACGGAAATTTTCGACAACCTCTACCAGGGCTTTAGACGGGCCAACCAGCACTGAGACAATGATTCCTGAGCCTGAGCCACTGTATAGGCCAGCCTGCAGTCGTCCATCAAGTCTCGCTCACCGACTGCCTGCTGCTTGATACCTGTAGCTGTCTCCCATCTTTAACTCTGCTGCTCAAGCTGCAAAGCGCCCTCACACCGACTTGATGCTGTCGAGCACCAAGAACTTCTATAAGCACAAGGTACATTCTGGTTCTGTCCCCCTGGTCCTTTTCCGAAGGCCCCTAGTGACATTTTACAATCCATTGCTCCCTCTGTGTTGAAACCAAGTATCCTTCAACTATTGTAATTCATGACTTTACCACCTACTCTCCTGTCAGTATTCAGAGTGCATTGCTTTTCCTTCTTGAAACTATCTGTCCTCTGCATTCCTTTACAGGGTGGGTTGTATTTTGTGGTGTGTTTTCATACAACCTTGACTGGACAGTCCCCTTTATCATTGGGTAATAATTGCATGTTCACTGTGTTGCAACTAACCAACCATCCACGACCTTGCAGAGATAAGCCTGCCGTTCCGTCCACGTAACCAAAATTGGAAAAGGAGGTTTATAATTTGCTTGTGTTTCCAATCTGATCAAATCCCTTCTGGTGTATTAGAGGTGTGGGGATGATTGATGGTTTAGAAACCGATATTCATCCCTGGATCACTGGTGTAACAGAAGCTGACTCGTCACAGGGGCTGAGCACAGTTTCCATCAAGCAAGAGGGAACAGGATGGTCTAGGGAATCCCGTTCTCCACTGGGAGTCACAGAAAGATGTGGGAAGGGCGTGTTCCATCTACAGTAGGTAGGAATAGTAGAAATAAGTATCTAGAGGT
This sequence comes from Ambystoma mexicanum, assembly GCF_040938575.1. Lineage (NCBI taxonomy): Eukaryota > Metazoa > Chordata > Amphibia > Caudata > Ambystomatidae > Ambystoma > Ambystoma mexicanum. The sequence goes on from NC_090925.1 coordinate 980,241,000, forward strand.
GAGCATGGCGTCCAGCAGGCACTGGGGGTAGATGGCTAGGGTTAAAGATTGTCTACAGCAGAGGTCAGGGTAGAGGTGGTCAGGAATAAGGACAGTTTGTACCAGGGCAGAGAGAGAGGGATGGGCTGGTATATGTGTTGTCTCAGCAAGGATGCACTAAAGAGAGAGGGAGGTAGCACTTCTCCCCACAGCTACAGTGTGATATCCACCCAGGGCAAGTGCCATATCCAGCAGTGGTGGGACGAAGATGTCTGTGTGATTGGGGGGTAGCATACCCTCCAGAAGGGTATGAGGGATGAAAAGGCTGGGCTGAGAACAGTGTCAGGCAATTTCGTGGAAATAAATGACTGGGGCGAGCCCAGTCTACAGTAGGGGAGGGATAGGAGATCAATTGGAGTTAGCAAAGGGTCTAGCAAGGCCGCGGGTGGGGTTGGGGGTAGATGCCCGAGGCCTTGCCTTGTGTCCATTAGGGGGCGTGGTGACTTCAAATGGCTACGCCTCAAGCAGGGATAGAATGGAGAAGATGGTGGACAATGAACCACGACCAGAGCAAAGGATGAGAAGATGGTGGGGGTCAGAAAGGTCACTCTCCACTACCGGTGGTAGAGGAGAACAGTGGCTATTGGTGAACACACTCTCCCACCACGGGTCAGTGGGCAGCAGGTGGCGTAGACTTTAGAAAATAGTTGTCGGAACAGGTGGGGTTTGGGGATATCGGTGCCCTTGTCATGAATGGGCAGTGTATTGCAGGAGAACCTGTTACCTTCAGGAAAGCCTGTGTTAGGTGGACACGCAAGCTTTTGTTTGCCTGTTTGGATGTGTTCTGTTAGAGTTCGAATAAGTACAGCGTCAGACCAGTGCTGAGTTGCACCTTTAATTTTTGGCAGACCATTTGGTATTTTAAAGGGCATTCCTCTGTGGGTAGCTTATGACATTGTTTGTATATAATCACAGTGGAGCTCAAAAGGTGATAACACTGTAGCGTCAAAACAGTGGCGGAGCAGTAGCAGCCCCACTCCAAAACCATGTTTTTCAGCGCCCTCTCTGCTCCACCTGTGTTTTTGAACTATATCTTAGCAGAACCACTGCTCTTTAATACCCGAGCAAATATCCCGATCTGCGACGTTTAGGAACGCCCGCCCGACAGCTATTTAGACATTGTGTGTATCCGTTCGTTGACCACAAGAGCATCTGCAGAGCACATGTAAAGTTATTTTTCTGGCTGCAGTTCATGACCCATGTTGCTGCTGGGACCCCCTGTTGGCTAACGTCCAAAGCCAGGGGTATGCCACGTCAAGGGTGTGTGACGTCCTGCTTGATTTCATTAGCGAGCTGTTGCTTGGCCTTCTTTCTCCCATGACATACATGCTTGCTATGTAACAGCAGACTTTCGCCAGAATAATGAAGGCGAGAGAGTTTTCCCTCTGCATAAAAAGGAGCCGGTGCACATTCTAAATGCCTGCTCCTGAGTGTTCAAAGGGGTACTGGTGTAAACCAAGGTTCACCCAAAACAATGAACTAAAAAAGTAAAAATAACCAGTTGTCAAAAATCCAGTTATCACTACCCTGGGTAATTGAGAGACGCAGGCTCAGCTTCTGGGCTTCTCATTAAGTGGACATTTAGGGTGTTGGCTTCCCTGGGTCCTCTGCTGATTTTCTTTCTTTGTTCTGCTGTCCAGGGGCCAATAAACCTGTCCCATGATAAAAATATATCCACTCACCCGCTCTCTCCATTGCTTTATCTGAGATTTTGCCACAGAATGAAGCCCCTTCGGTTTGTGGCATGCACATGTTCTTCAAGGAGGCAGCAGTGCACACAAACTCAAGGCTGTCTCACATTAAACGTGCAAACACAGACCTCACCAAAAGGTGTTCAATCATCAGAGACATGTTTTTCCCTGCTTTCAGCTCTTTGATGTGGGGCAGTGAATATTGTTGGAGATTAATGGATTTCAAGGTGGGGCTCATGTTAATCAAACTTATGCTAAAGCCAGGGAAATCAGCCATTATGAGGAGAAAAATATTCTTCACTAAAACGTATGTACTGTGCAGCTCCCACCCAGTCAAAGTCCTTTACCTTTGTTGCACTGAATTCATGCATCCCACTCCACATATTCCATATTGATTGTGTGATCAGGTATGTGCTGCTGGGATGCAGAACTGCACCAACTGAAACTGCTTGTTGTGCCCTAAAACATATTAACCATTTTCTGAAACTGCCCTTTCTCTTTTAAAAACGGATCTGTGCCAAATTAGTGCTTTTTCGGAATTAACGTATGCAGGCAGGTTCTCCCGGCTGTGGGCAAGAGGGCCACCTAACATCATTTTGATATGGGCCTCCACCGATCTTCTGCTTGCCCTGGAGACACAGCTGACAGTTCCTATAGATGATTATACAGAATGGGCCTCATAACGAGCGTGGCGGTAGCTGTGCCTGTATGGCAGGCATGGCTACCGCCATGCTCGCTACTGGCCCGCCGCCCGCGATTGCGCAATAACTGGCCCATTTCGAGTAGAATTGCACATTCGAGGGGGAGGGGGCGGTATTGCCGGGCTCCCGATCCTCATTCTGCCCCCTAGGGCAGAATGGGGTGGGGGAGCATGGTTGCACCGGCACCGTTGATAGGGGTGTCGGTGCAATCACGAGTTCTGCTCGCGGGTGCCGCACAGCCCGCCAGGTTAGACAGGGCGTGCTGTCAGGAACCCGCGAGCAGAACTCATAATGTGGCGGGAAGGTATGAACGGTGCCGGTGCCTTACCAGCACCGTTCATACCGTCACTGCCAGGGTCCTTATGAGGCACAATGGGGGTCATTATGAGTTTGGAGGTAGCCATCTTCAGACCCTCACATGTGCCCACATCATTCTGATGCATAGATATTCCTCTCGTCCTCACTTGTGCCCACATAACACTGATTCATGGCCATGTTTAGACCCTCAAATGTGCCCACATCATGCCGATGCATGGATATTCCTCTCATCCTCACATGTGCCCATATCATGCTGATGCATGGATCATCCTTTGACCCTCTCATGTGCCCAAATCATGCTCTTGCAGAGACCATCCTTTGACCTTCACATATGCCTAAATAATCTTCATGCCTGGATTATCCTTAGACCCTCACATATGCCCATGCATGGACCATCCTCTGATCCTCACACTTGTCCGCATCATGGCAATGCATAGATCATCTTCAGACCCTCACATATGCCCACATCATGCCGATGCATGGACACTCCTCATCGTCACACGTGCCCCCATCATGCAGATGGGCGGATCATCCCCAGACCCTCACAGGTACCCACTTCATGCTGATCCCCAAGAGGCTTCCCTGGCTGCCTGGAAGCACTGCAGTCTTTCATGGACACCCTTAAGTCTTGGTCCAGCTCCATTCCATGAAGAGCATCCCCCCAATACTTAACTAGCTCACACGGTTTGCTTCAAGCGGGGGTCGGGCTGATAGGTGGCCTTAGGGAGGAGGTCATGCTTTGGCCTCTTTACCCCAAAAGTGTTTTGAACAAATCCCCATTGAAGCTCAGCAACGAACCTAAGTGTTTCATCCAGCAGAACACCTCCATTTAAAGCGCCGTTCAGCGCAGTCACAACGCTAAACGGAGCATTTCGATGTAGTATTTGTGTTTGCTGGTATAGGCATCATAGCGCTGTATAACATGACACATAACCCACATCATCACATATCATACCATAGCATGACGCAATGTCACAGCCTGCCACTGCCCACACATCGTAAACGTACCACTGCCACTCACAGATCTTGAATGGTCATTAACGAGGTGCACATCCCAGCTGCTGCTCACACATAATGTTCACGCTGCTGCTGCCTGCTCCTCAAACGTGTGTTGCTGCTCGGAGATCCTGCACCGGTTGCTGGCACTCCCATGACTGAAAGCCTCTTTCACTGCGCACAGATCTTGCTCCTAGTGCCTGTACTGTACCAATCACCCAATCACGCAAACCACATGTACTCCTTTTCAAAGGTCTACTGCTCACAGATCATAGCTGGTTCTTCTTCTCACATCTTTAAAACTCAGACTCCGGAGACATGCCGCTGCTAACAGATTCTCCACCCCCTGCTGCTGCTCACTTGCTTAAGTACATAGTTTTTTATACTTTACCAGTCACCACCATACCTGCCTAATCTCAGGGTTTATCCCAAAGACTCTGGGTTTTACACTCTACTCTGGGATTTCCAGCCCTTCCAGTAACTCTGCCCACGCCTCATTGTGGTTGGCTACAAACAGACCGATATTAGCCAATCACATCGAGGTATGGGCAGATGAGCGTAAATCACGTTCCGATTTGCGTCAATTGACAGTGATTTTTGTTTTAAAAAATGTGGGCGGTGCAGGTGGGCAGAGTCTCAGGGAAAAGGGTGCTGGCTGCTGGGTGTCCGATGGCGTCATCCTTCTGCTTTTCTTTAGCAAATGTAGGTAGGTATGGTCTATAACAGCTCCGAGGCTTGTTCAGAAAGTGGCGTATTGTGCTCCTGACAGGGGTATACGGACCTTAACCTGCAGAGGAGAGGAAATGGGAATCACAAAAGAGGAAGGAGGAAGAGTTTCACAAACAGCAAGATTTGTAAAGTGGGGATGAAAAGTGGTGCAGTTTGATAAGGTTTGTAGGCCTTCACCATCAATATGTGGACTATGGGCCTCATTACACGGATGGCGGTGGACCAAGGTGCTATTAGCATTACCGTGTAATGAGGCCCATATATGTCTCCCATGACCCCTGGCCGGTGACTATGCAGAGTAGGGGGATGGAACGTGTAGTACAAAACATCTGGAGAGCCAAAGTTTGCCGACCCCGGTGTAGAGTGATCAGTGCCTACCTCTTATCAGGAAATAGGCTCACATATAATGTTCCTGAGATCCAGTGTGTAGCCCATGACGGATGTTTCTGGTACTTCGTTCAGTACAGATATTAGTCCATGAGTAGTTGGATGGGGGACTTGGGTTGTGCTTCAGCGTACCATTGAAGTTTGGGGGCCTTTTTGTCTGATGTTTTGTCGAAATCCACTAGACCCAGATGGAAAACTTGACATTTTCCCATCTGGCTGTCAGGGGTGTACAATGAATGTGGGGCACACCAAGTGGAAAGGCAATAGAAGATGTGACCCCTGTCTCAGAGGGACAGAACTGCAGGGTGACTTGCTGTGGTGATGGGTGAAATTTGCTACTGGAAAAGCCATTTAACTCAATGAAACCACAAATCCTCTCTGTTGAACAAAATGAAGGCAGTGGAAACCTACAGAGTGAGATGCTTATCGAGGGTGCAATTGTCCATAGGATGAATATCCAGAATTTCTTTGCAAAGTGAGAGCTTACATGAGAAGTAGGGGTGCACTTAAATATGCTGAATGATAGGAAATATTCGGTTCTTGACGAGCCCTCAACGCGGGCCTCTGTCCATTTGAAAGCGTTGCCCTCTTTGTGGATCTCCTGCGATGGTTCTGAGGTATAGGAATGAGATCAGAGCCCAATGCACTGCAAGGCAGGAACCTGCGTACTGACCTCAGTGGTGGCTGGAAAGCCATCAGGTGGACTAAACACAGCTTCAGCATGAAGCTCTGTCTATGGTTTCCATACCATTCCCAAGAGGCATTAACTGGCATGAGGTCATAAGAAGTTAGCGGTTTATATAGTGCTTTAGGCCAGATTCCTCCAGTTTATACAGTGCTGCAATAATGTCACTATTATTGACCACTCGTGGTAATTATGTTTTCGACCTGCAGGGCAGGTGGGTTGTGAAGGGCTGCATGAACCCGAACGTGATATCGAACCCTTGATACAGAGCATCGTCCTGCTTCCATGGTGAGCACTTTGCCCTTGAGCTATCCTCCTGGCTTGCTATCACTGTGACATGCAAGCAGCACTTGGACTATGTTATGTTCAAGATCTTTTATAATGTGGCAAGTCATTCAAAGTCATAGGAAATCCTGAGTGGGCTCAAGAAGCAAAGCAAAGTGTTCTTCCTCCTGCCCTACTAGCACTGGCCGGTATCAGGTAATATTTTCGCCAGCAAAAATATCGCCGTACATATGGTCATCGGGAACAGCCATAGGGTATATTTTTGGTGTCGAAAATATTAGGTGCAGGGGTTGCAGGGGTGTTCCCGGCACATAAACAAATGATGCGGGGTTGCGGGGGTGTCCCCCGCAGGGTCCATGTGTTATTTTCGGCGCACAAATATGGCAATATTTTTGCATCGCGATATTTTTGCGGTGAAAATATCATATGGAACCCACCGGCCTCCACCAACAGCTTCTGGTCTCACTTTCTCACTTTTCCACTGTCAGCCCCCCTCTCCAGCTCTCTTGTTCTCACATCAAGTAGGTACACTGTACACTGTATGTCTGCAACCAGTATCTGGACATGACAAAGGAGGAGAGGGGTCTGCCTACGGGACCATTCATTACCATATGCAACGAGTTACGGGAAGCGTTCACTTTTTGGTTGAGTGGAAGAGCACCCAGAGATGTGAAAACCCTAAGCGCTCACTTCACCCTTCTTAGGATGTTGCTTAGCAGGCTCAAAGCCACCTCAAACCCAACTCTAACTTGCCCAGGTGTTGTGCCTATTGGAGCTTGCTGGGAATCTCTTCATCAAAGAACAGTGTTTGTCAAATGTGTGTATGGTGATCAGGGCTGGGGCTAGAAGCCCTGATCTTTTAACCGGAAGTCCACCTTAGGATCTCCAGCAGGCCCCAAACCCTTTCACACAGGACACACAACCACTAGTGAAAAATTATACTCCCACCTGGTGTTGCAGCAGCTCCATGACTTCAGTTTAAGAATGTTGATAAAAACCTGAAGCGTTTCTTCACAGGAAGGTCAATTAGATGAGGAGCAGGGAGGGTGGAGTTGGAGCGTGTTATTTTAGATATGCCGCATAAAGCAGGGTGCACCATCCGTTTGCCTATAGGGGATGTGCTGGCTGCAGTAAGCTGTAAAGAAGCATGCGGACAGTGAATGAAAGGAGATTGCAGTGAAGGAATAGGATAGCATAACCGGCGTATTTGTAGAGCATACTTTATTCATTTTTATTTTTGAATTTATATAGCTCACACAAACCCTCGGGCATCAGGGTGCTTCAATCCAGTTACATGGAGCCAATAGGCTAAAAATGTTATTGGTTCAGGATTAGACAGCGGTACACATGAATAGGGAAACATGCAGGTACAATAATGGCAGTGATCATTCATAGGTTACAGAGACATGCACACTTTTGATGCCCAGACCAACGACTTGAGAGGTGGTAGCAGGGGGACAGCCAGCTAATTCAGGCAAATAGCCAGGTTTTTAAGGCTTTTCAAAAGACCCAATAAGTTTGTTCTGCTCTTAGTGGCTGTGGCAGGGCGTTCCAGTGTTTTGCGGCAAGGACAGGAAGCTTGAACGTCCCGCTCTGGTTCGCTTGAAATGTTGTTGTACCCAGTGCTTAAATTGGCCGGGGCTGGCCAGGGCCGGGCCCCGGCAGTCTCCAAAAAGTTAGACTGAGCCGGGCCCTGCCGGGGCCCCCCGATCCCACCAAGCCACGGCGGGTGAATCTCCCGCCACAGACGCGACGGGAGATGAGCCCGCATGCCGCCAATCAAGAGGTCAGGCATGGCAGAGTCAGGCAAGCCTGTGACTGACAGACTTGCCAGCCAGTCACAGCTTGAGCGACGCAGTGACTGGCTGACACTTCTGCCAGTCACAGCTCCCTGCTGCAGTGCTGCCGGAAGAGCACCTTGGAAACTAACTTCCTCTGGCAACCCCTTGCGAGGGTTACCAGAGGAAGTTAGAGTCCCGGGAGGGTTCGACATATTTTACCTGCTTTGCCACTGGATTCTGCAACGACGACCACCATCCGATGAGAAGGAGAAGGAGAAGCAGAAGCTACAAAATCACGCTAAGTGACTGCTGGCACGCACGCATTTTCTTTCATTTATTTTCCTTGTTCCAAACTTTCTGCTGTTTGTTCCCTCGCATGCGAGGAGGATCGCATACTTGCCAACATTCTGTAACCAAAAAGATGTGTAGGATTTTTCAAGTTTCAAAAATAATAATTCCCATAACAATGACATCACAGGGAAATACAAAACATGCAAACAGCACAACATGAAAAGATGTTGAAATGTAAAAATTGAATAATTGTGAATGGTAACTTAACACCAAATTGTCAGCAGATGCTGTGTGATGGTGTTACACTCTGCCACTTGCTTTCACTGGTGGTTCACCTAAGAGTTGTCCTGGCAAGAGTGCTGGACAGAGTCAAGTAGCGGTCAGTTCAGTGGATTGGTCTGAGTCCAATTAAAGTAATTACCTGTCCAATTATAGTAGTCCACTGTATAGACAGACTAATGTGTTGTATGCTTTGTCCTGAAGCCTGCCTTAGAGTCACAAAAATTACATGCCGCCACTGTAAAAAGCAGTAGGATCTGTCACTGAAATCTGTAGGCAGTAGGCCCCGCCCACCAATTAGGCCACACCCATCATGTTTTAGGGCACCCCCCCAAATGAGGGCCCCCCCCTCAATTTCTTACCCCACTTAAAGCACTGGTTGTACCAGTCTGTGGGTTCAGGGGGTTCTAGTAGACCCACCCGTTTGTTGGATGTCAATTTACTGGGCTAGGTATGGTGGGGCCACATTTGATATAAACCTGTGTGTAATGGTAAGCATCTTCAAGAGGATTCTTTGCCAAATGGGAAGACAGTGGACTGCTTTCCTGGCATCAGATATATGGTGATATCCAGGTATGTTTAATGCAGCTTGTAAAGCATTATTTTTAATTCTCTGGAGTTTATGTATGTTGTGGGAGGATGTGCCGGTGAATAGGATGTTACAATAATCCAATTTTGGAACTAACACCACTTTTGCAATGGTTAAGAAGCTATCTTCAGATAGATAGGGTCTGGCTGCGATGAGAAGTTTGGTGGCATATGCTGCAGATGAGGATATAGCATTTACTTGATGGGAGAGAAAGAGGGTGGCATCTAAGTAAATTCCAAGACTTCCACAGCTGGTGGTAGTGTGATAATGTTGCTGTCTATGTTGAAGGCAGTGTAGTCCGCTTCCAGTTTATTTCGGATTGAGTGGGGTCCGATTGGAAGTAGTTCCGTCTTCTCGCCATTGAGGCAAAGGCCATGGTCCGCCATCCATGCTTGTATAGTGGTATATGTAGAGTGGTATATCTAGAGTGTGGGAGAGACACAGGAACCTTGGGTTACTCCGCAGTTCATGGGAGTGGGTGCTGCGCATGTTTGATGGGAGAATACCTTCAGAACTCAACCTTCTAGGAAGGAGGTGATCTAGGCTGCTGCTTCGTGAAAGAAGGCAGCTGCAGAAGTGAGATGGTGACATAGGATACTATGTTCTACTAGGTCAAAGGCTGTGGCTTGGTCTAGAAAGAGCAGCAAGGCAGGCTTCACCTTATCTCTGATATCGTTCATTTGATTTTTAAGTTCAAGTAGTGACATGGCCCAGGCGGAGCCCTGATTGTTGGAAACCTAAGATTTGATTTGATTCTAGATGGTGTTGAATAGAGGCACCTCTGTCCAGGAATTCCCAGGAGGAAAGGGACTGTGGTGATTAGTCTGTAGTTGTTCAGGATGGCCAGATCTAGCATGTTTTCTTTTAGTAGTGGTAGGACCCAGGCTTCTTTAAGCAGGGACGGGACTATGCCTGTTGTGAATGATGCATTGATAAATACTGTGATGAAAGGGGCCAGTGCATCGCAGCAGTCTTTGATGAGTGGGGCTGGACAGGTGACTACTTTGCATCTCGAGGGCTTAAGGCTTTTCAAGATATGTAATTTGTCCGAGGTGGTTACATTGTTAAATTTAAACTGAGGAGTGCCAGGTGTGCCACAATTGATACTTTGGTTGATAGGGGTGTTTTAGTGACGACTTGTTTGGCAGCTTTTTTTGTAGCATGTCCATTTTTTTCCAATATGGCATTTTTTATACTTGTGCACCATGCAAGGTCTTTGTTCTTGGAGGAGGCTTGAGGGATGGGCGATTCCAGATCTCTGTGGATGGTGAATAACTCATGTGTGTTAGAGTTAGCATTGGTTATTCTTGAGTTGTAGGTGGAGGCTTTGGCAGCAGGGATGTCTTGTTTGTACTGTTTAGCCAGGCTGGTGAATTCCTGTGTAAGGGTGTCAGTGGGGGAATTTTTCCAGCATGATTCTGACGTTCTTTTCTTGGACCTAAGGTCGGCTATCTCTTGGGGGTACCATGGGTTAACATGCGGTCACCCCGAGAGGGGCTTCCTGACGCTATTGGCAGATAACAGATGTTTATTGTTACCCAACTTGATGGTACACATTTGATTGATCTCAGAGGGATGAAGGGCTGAGTGGGGCTGCCGGGATTCAAACCTGTGACCCAGAGGTCAAACACATGCCCCTGTAGTGGATGCATTCGTCCACTGAGCCTCAGGCCCCGTTCAACACTAAAACCAAAAAAACACTCAAATCTAGACTGGGCAGTACCTCTGCCCCCTTACTAGTCACTGATCTCTGCACGAGCGCACAGAAACGTTCTACTCTTGAGTTTAAGAATAAATTATGACAAGAGATACTGGGATAGACGATTCCATTGCAATCAAGAAAACAAACGTGTTCCCCAATTAAAAGGGGGTTTGTCAAGTTTAGGGCATAATGGGGGAGTGAGGGTATAGGCAACATACCCAGATTTCTGAACATTACTGCAGTCTCCTAAATGTGCTGCTTCCCTTGCATACCCAGAACCTCCCACTGTGGCTTGCTCTCAGTTCAAATGAGCAGGATTGGATATTTCCAGAACACCTTCTCTGTTGGTCCAATCAGGCACGTGACCGTCAATCAGCAATGGAAAGGGATAGGCAGCAGCAGGCAGCAACAATGTATGCAACAAGGGAGGGTCTAGAGTGTCCACCTCTACTCCTCAAGGCCCCGTCATGCCCGATTTTCAGGATTAGCATTGGCCATATAGTTGTAATTTGTAATTTTGTAATGAGTTACTTATAACGTGCTTAATACCAAGAAGTTTCTAAGTGCGGACCCAGGGATCGAACTTGTGTTGCTCTGCGTTGCCCCTGAGCTATCCTCACATTCATATTTATTGTATTCAAATGTGCCATTCTGGATATACAGAAAACCCAGGGTATATTCGGAGCCCGAGGACTGACGTTCATCATCACTGGAGCCAATCTTTTTTTTTTGTTTCCATTTTTTTTTTCAATCTGGCCTTTTGAACTTTTCTTTCAATTCTTTCTTGTCTGATGAAGCTTAATGGAGAACCAGCATTCAACTTCGGACGGCAGTGCTGAGCAGCAGTGAAGAAGATGTGGCGGAGGAGGATGAAAATCATGTCAATTGAGTACAAAGTTCCAGGGCACCCCCCATGATGTGGCTCAGATGGTCATGTGGAGTAACCATGGCACCCCGCCCCTTCGACTTTGCCAACAGCATCAGCTCTAGGCAAGCAGCGCCACGTCGATGCTCTTGCATGCAGTGACTGATTACCGGTTAGATGAATTGAATTAAGTAAGCAATTGGCGGCCTAATCAATGTCTTTGATCTGGACCACTCAGTAAACTACTTATGCAATTATTGTAATGAATTCCGATTTTTTCTTTTCTTCTATTCATACAGCACTAGTACGGCAACCACACTTTTTACGGTCTAGCAGGGATGCATGCCCAAACTTGGAACAGTTAGGGCCCAGTTCTGTGAAACACTAAGTCACCCATTTCCAAAGCACGTTTTTTATGTATTACCTTGCTACAAGGTGAAAAGCCGGTATAGTGTATTGGGCAGACATGTGGGTATGCGGTTAGCGATCGAAGTTAATCTACTCCCTGAAAATGAAAGATAACATATAAAGGTGTAGTGGATATAAAAGCAAGGGGAGTGAATTAGTGTAGGGAAGAAAAATACTGAAAGGGAATGTAACTATCAGACATTTCCACAAAGGAGTAGGGCCATTTGTGTTCCACATGGCCTATGCACCGTGGCATTCCCCATCACAGAATGTCATTCAGTAGCTTGATTCCCGTTCTGACGGACCGCACACGCAGAATGCCCTTACCTAGAAAGAATCTCAGCAGTCTGCACACCTTACCAACACTATTATGAACAAATATGTTTTATTGTGGCACTATTGCGTGCTTGGAAGTGTCCTTCGATTTGTCTAGCACTTATGGTAGTCATACACGCCTTCCTGGAAGAGATTTTCCGCCCTCACCGGATATGAAATTAACATTTCATTCCGCCTCAGTCCTACTCATCTTTATAAATTATATATTCCCAAAAATAGAAAATAAAACTTTCTCGAGACAATTCGCACTTACTATGCCACTTACTTATGCTTGCTACCCCACCTGTGCAGAAAAAAACCATGAGTCAAAGTAAAGCCTCAAAGTTAGGATAGGAGTCTCAGGAAAGAAAGCGACAGAGCCGGACCTGAAAGAGATGAGGAACCACAAAGGATTTGCCAGCAGGGCTATCCTGATTAACTGAGCATTTAATTAAAGTGCTTTCCAGCAGGGACATCCTGATGAATTGAACATTTAATGTACATGAGAATACACAAAGTGCTCCCCAGCAGGAATACCCTATAAACTGAGTATTTAACTTGCATAGGATTATACAAAATTATTGTGAGAAGGGATATCCGAATGAATTGTGCATTTTATGTACATGAGATTAGAAAAGTGCATGCCAGTAGCGATATCCTGATAAAGTGAGCATTTATTTTGTATGGGATTATACAAACTGCTTGCCAGCAGGGAAATCCTGATAAACTGAGCATTTAATTTAATTTACACGAGATTATACAAAGTGCTTGCCAGCAGGGACATCCCGATAAACTGATCATTAATGTCCATGAGTTTATACAAAGTGCTACCCTTGCTGGACATTTCTTGAAACCATTTGGTATGAGAGGGCCCTCAACTTCCTTATTCCCTACTGCTGAATTTCAGAGTGGTTCAGGAACTAGTCACAGGCCTTTGATTCTTTACTTACAACCTAGGGCATGACCACTGCTTCTCTGTGGTCACCCATGATTTCTGTATATACATTGCCACAATGGTGTCAGCATTTGATTTTCAGCTCATGGATAGAAATGTCATCTCAAATATGAGTAACTGACAGAGCAAAGGGTATGAAAGTGGGAGGTTGAGGGGCTCTGGCCCCATGAATTTCTTTTGAACAATGGCTTAAAATGGCGCATTTTTCAGAAGAAATTGGAAAAAAGCCATAGACTTTGCAGGTATTTCTAGACACGTGAGATATTAGGGCAAAAAAATATGGTTGCAAAATTGCTGTGATTTGCAAGGAAAAAGTCAACCAATCAAGTTGTGACTGTATGCAAAAAAACATTGCTATATATGTGTCTATTTGCAAGTATTGGTATATGTAGAATACAAGTGTCACTAACCACTGTGATATCTAATGTATTTCATTTTTCTGTGAAAGAACCCGAACTCACAAGTGATTTTGCCATGCTGAGCCACAAGGCAATTCTGATAACGGTGTGCACTATGCAAATAGTTATAATTATAATACTAATACATGGATCGGAGCTGTAGGCTGTTAAACCACGGATGGGCGGGACTTCCTCTTTCGCGCACACTGAACAGAATCTCTGCTGAGTGATAGCGATTTTGGTGTATGAAATTAAGGCACAGTGAGGGGAGAACCTCTGAGCATAGTCTTGGAAACGTTCACCAAGCAATTGCGTGTGCTACCACAATTGCTCCAGTCTTGGGCTGTAACACACACACATGCATTCTGGGATTTTTACTATTGATTATTTTGAATAAAACCGATTGGGACTGAGCACATGATATCAGTGATGTATACAACATGAAAGCCCTGGGCTTGGAAAGGGATGTCTCAGTGACACAGGGTCTTCTGGTTGCTCTTGGATGCTAACTTCTTACAACCAGAGACAGACGTGAGTAGCAGGTTATCCTGGGGATCTTTCAGCAATGATAACGTTATCGTGCTAAATCCATATTTCTACGGCCAGATGAAGAACCCTTTGTGGATTTGAAAGCTAGCAGACAAAATGGGGTCCCCCGAATGAAGGTATAATTGCTGAAAGATCCTCTGTTGTTGTGTTTTGCTTTATTTGAAACAAAACATCAACCTGCACCTTTTTATTGGCTAACGGGATGACTGCTATCTCTCGTTTGGATTATCGGTATTTTTCTGGGCTTGGTAGGTCTGATAGGCCCTGGACTATCAGTCACTTGCTTGAGATGTGGCTGGCACTGTCCCAGCCCTGCTAGCCATTCACATAGGTCTAGGGATCACAGTAAAACAAAAAAAAAAAAAACACGTAGGCCAGTAAACACTCGCCGCCATCTGACACGTACACCTGAGTGCTGGATTCATTTGTTTGGGTTCGTAACACATCAGTCCATGAAAGTGAAATGCTGGCTATATGTCGATATACAAAAACAATCTCAACCCTGCAAAGCGATATGTTCATTTTTTCGCTGGCCACAGGACTGCAAGGAGCAGGCGTAATTGGAGGTCATGACTCTCTGAACTACCCGATTGCTTTTAATTAACTCACACCCTATCTTAATACATGGTTGTCAACTAGAAGTATCCTGCGCTCTTACACCTTACACTGCACACATTTGGATGAGTTATATTGAGTGTTGTTCCTTGTTGTACAATTGCACACATGGATTTTAAAGCTGGATTTTCGGACATGTCATTGAATCTGTTTATTCGTGTATCCCGTGGGCCTTAGGACTCTATAAACATGACATGCATATGTAAGGAGGACGTGGGGGAGGAGGGCGCCTGTGGCATGTGCACTATGGCTAATGCCAAGCAGCTGTGCCCCTGGGTGGGGTATTTCGGGGCTGTTGTGTAGTGAAACATTAATCCCGTCTGATAGCTGATGCATATGGACACTGCCTTGCACACTTGATAGTAAGCGAAGGCTACAGCTCCGAGGGCTCATGTGAACAGATCTGTCTTCCAGCCCCCTCATGTCCGTCACCGCGGGACATCCGGCCCTGGAGAAGCCGTGGCCTCCAGCAGGGGACTCCTCCACATGCGCCTGTGGCAGAGGCCCTGTTAAACATTAACCATAAAGCAGCAGCGGCCCTTTCAGGCCACTTCCGCGTCCATTCGGCGCGCACAACACCACGAGGAGAGGAGCCGAGATCAATCAGTGTGGGCTCCTTGTGTAGGTGGACAGCACGGGTGTTACATCTTCTGCCGTGCAGGAGGGGTTCCTTTCCGACGAGTGACTGAAAGCGCCGTCTTTCAGGCATACGGGCCCCTGTATTCGGGAACATGTTTGCCCAAATACAAAAGACCCGTGGTGTAAAAGTGCAATTGTAAGCATCTTCCGAAACAATCACTTTCTTGCTCGAGGATAAATGGTCGTCATCATGTCAGCATAGGGAAAATGTACAGTTGTGAAAGTGTGTGTGTATAGTGAACGCCTATCATTAAAGGGTTGGTACGGATACATTTCTCTTACCAAAACGTTTGTAATCTTGAAACAACTATGATTAAAGGGACATGTGGTTGCCGCACACAAAAAAACCCCAAACGTTTGCCAGTTCTGATTCACTAAGCATCCATACCTCTGTCACCACTATGCACTACCACTTAGGACGTCCCGTGGCGTATCACTGACATGCAAAACCGCATCTTAAAAATTATCTTTATCGTTCATGTGGGCTTTGTTTTGTGATGGCCCCCAAAACAAATAAAAGGTGAGCACAGTGTTGTGACTCAAGCCCTTCCTGGGACTCGTGCCAAGTCATGTGCAAAGTAACAGGTGCCAGACGTGTCGCCATGTTAATAAAAGATGCGCACGGCCCCCCATAGGCCAATCGTGTACCACCTGACCCTGCCTCATAGGTCCATTCATTGAGCAGCGCCAGCACAGCAACCAAGGCATGGGGCCTGTCTGCAGGGCCCGGCACAAGAGCAGGCAGGCACCCCGGCCCAACATAACCGGCTATGAGGAGTTCAAGCCTGGTGTACTGGAGCATGACCCTGCATGCACCTGTCTCGTGTTATGTATTTGCTGGTCGGGTTTTCCGACGAGGTCCAGCTGGGAGCGGGCACACACCCCGGAGTCCCCGGTGCATGCTGCTAATAAGGAAAGCAAAAAAAGAAAGAGAAAAGAAAGAAGATGGTTCCATTCCAACAATCGTTGATCCTGATGTCCAATGTGAAATCAACTAACACAAAGTTGCCACCTTTGAGGGCGTGCTCACTCTAAATCAAAACCAAGATGGCACTATAATCCTCCAGAGCATATGCACAATTTATTTAATGGCCAAGCTGATGCTACTAAGCTCCAGACGCAGATAGGACCGAGACGCTGCTTTACAGGATCAGAGATGTTGCTCTCTGGGAATAAAGAGCATGGGGAAGTAAGGGAAGCACACTTCTCAAACTGTGCTGATGACACCCAGCTAGTTCTGGAGTTATCAGGGGATTATGCCAAGGATGCTGTCCTTCTTCAGGCCATCTATCTTCACGTTGAGACCTGGATGAGCAACAACTGGATGTGTCTGAATGGGGATAAGACAGCTGTTGGTTTTTGGCACCAAGCATGCTTGAGCAAAATTAGACCCCAGCTACCGATCATTCTCCATTTACGGTTGACCAATTCCGGTCTCACGGAGTGTTAAAACTCTGGGCTTCTATCTTGATCCCCTGCTTAGTGCAGACGCTCAAATCAACCAGACAGTAAAATATGGTTCCTACTACCTTAGGCTGCTGAGAAACCAGTGTCCCTTTCTGTCAGCATCTAGTTGCTCCGTAGTGGCTGGTGCTGTTGTCATGTCCAGATTGTACTATGGCGATGCATTATTAATTGGTACCAACAGGAAAAACATCCATGCCCTCCAGACTCTTCAAAATGATGCAGTTCGCATTATCATGAAGAAAGCTAGAAGAGATCATATTTCTGATAGCCAGTGAGATCTCCATTGGCTTCCTGTGGCCTCCCAGGTGAAATTTAAGGCTGCCTTCCTAGCCCATAGAGATTTATATGGGACTGCCTCAGTCTATATTAAAGAACTGGTGTCCTTTTATGAGCCACTGAGGAATCTACGTTCCTCTGTTTTGGCACTGGTCAACATCCCCAAATTTGCTCTCTCCAGTTGTCTAGGCAGATCCTTCCCCTTCAAGGTTGCGGAAATCTGGAATGTCTTGCCCTTGGAGCTCAGGCTGGTAAAGGAATTCAATCCCTTTCGCCGCGGAGTGAAAACTGTCCTTTTCAACTAACGCTCTCTACAGCCATGCCTCTCTGAAATAGAACCCGCCCAGCTTCTGACTCTCTTGCCCACGTTGGTCACCTGTCCCGTGTTTTTTGTTGCTGTTTCATGTGTTTGTCTTTGCGCGCCCCAATGCCTGCAGAGTTCTGAGCCCTACAAATAAATTAAATTAAATTAAATTAAATTAAATTAAGGAACCTTCTCTCATGCGCGCAAGTGATAATACTTTCTAGAACAACACACGCGCAACTCTTCAACAACAAAAACAGAAATTAGGGATAGCGTTCCCACTATACTCTGTCACAGTCTCTCAGGAAACTAGCGCAAATGACTTAAAATGTCTGCACATTGTGGTGTGACCTGCTTGCAAGATGCATTTGCGGGTGATCTGAGCACGAGCGTCCTTTTTTTCACGTTTGGGCTGGGGGTACGTGAGTGTGCTTTTCATGCGATTCCGCTGGCGCGAGCAGGGTATGTGTTCCTCGCGCACCCGGAATACGCATACCCCGCTCGCATCTGCCCAATCGTGTGTGAAACTCCTTGCGCACCCCTGGAATACACGTACCCCGCTCGCGTCTGCCCAAGCGCATGTGAAACTCCTCGCTCACCCCCAGAATATGCATACCCCACTCGCGCCTGCCCAATAGCATGTGAAACTCCTTGCGCACTGCCGGAATACACGTACCCCGCTCGCACCAGCCCAATCACACGTGAAACTCCTTGCGCACCCCCGGAATACGTGTACCTCGCTCGCGCCAGAGGAATCACATAAAAAGCATACTCACGTACCCGTGTGGTGAGGAGACACATGCACCCCTGCAGGCAGCCGACACCACAGGGGAGCCCCCTAGAACCCTGGACATGCCCAACAGACAGCCCATCCACCCAGACCATGCCCCGCAGGCAGCCCATCCACCATGACCATACCCCGCAGACAGCCCATCCACCCTCCCCATGCCCCACAGCCAGCCCATCCACCCTGACCATGCCCCGCAGGCAGCTCATCCACCCTCTTCATGCCCCGCAGGTAGCCCATCCACCCTCTGCATGCCCCGCAAGCAGCCCAAACACCCTGACCATGCCCCGCAGGCAGCACATCCACCGTCCCCATGCCCCGCAGGCAGCCCATCCACCCTCCTCATACCCCTCAGCCAGCCAACAACACCGGGAGGACTTTTTCCATGTGATTGGACTGGCGTGAACGGGGTACGTGTATTCCGAGGGGTGCGCATGGAGTTTTACACACAATTGTGCTGGTGCGAGTGGGGTACGCGTATTCCAAGGGGTGCCCTGGGAGTTTTACACATGATTGGGCTGGCGCGAGCGGGCTATGCATATTCCGAGGGGTGCGTGGGAGTTTTGCATGCGATTTTGCTGCCACGAGTGGGGTAGGCGTATTCCGAGGGATGCGCAGGGAGTTTTACAACAAGTGGTTTAGCCTTTTCCCTTTGCACCCAGGTCTGTGCACCCACACATGTGAGGTACCATTTTCATCGGGACACCTGTGCGAGCATGGGAAGGTAGGACATGTATTGTTGCCCAACATATTTTGTTGTTTTCCTGGTCGCAAATGTCATGTGTTTTTGCAGGCGTGTTTTGGTTGTTTCCTCGTTGCAAATGTCTCAAAATTGTGTTTTTCTCTCTATATTCTGCAATTTCCTAGGCCTTCTGGTAATAAATTGTAGCACGGCACACGTCATAGAGACCTCTTTCTATTCCCACAGGTGTCCTCTTTTCAGAAATACACGGGGTTCCGTGTTTTCCTTGGTGGCTGAGGTACCCCAGGCCCAAATCCCAGGGTTGTCTAGAAGGCCAACAACACTATGGGCCTCATTACGAGTTTGGAGGCAGCCATGGAGCTATTAGCTCCATGGCTGCCTCCAAACCGGGCTCCATTACCGGGTTCCTGCAATGAGGAATAACCGGGTCATTCCGACATAGGAGCACCCGGTAATTCTTCCTTGCAGGAACCATTCCCCATTCCCATTTGAGCCCCCATAGGACTCAAATGGGAATAGCCCCAATGGGAATAGCCCCAATAGGAATAGCCCCAATGGGAATGGGGAGGGAGGTAATAATGGGCAGATTTCAACTGGCTAGGCCTCCCTCTTCCCATCGCGGGTCCTGATCCAGGTCCCGCAAAGAGAAGCTTGTAATAGGTGCTCCCGTAATGATGGGGGCCGGTCCCCCGGAGCGACAGATTTGGGCCTGCGGTGTCTCAGCCACCAAGGAAAACAGGAAATCCCATGCATTTCTGAAAAGAAGACTCCTGTGGGAAAACAAAGAGTTCCCAATTGCGTGTGTCGTGATACAATTTATTACCCCAAATGCCAAAGAACAGTACAAAATGTAGGGGAAAAAACAATTTTAAGAAACTTGCAACCAGGAAAACAACTAAGTATGTGGGAAACAACACATGTCCTTACCGGTGCCGTTAACCCCCTACCGCCATACTCGTAATGACCCCCTATATATTTTGTTCTCCCCAGGCCATTTGGTGTTCCAATGGTTTAGCTTTTTCCCTTTGGGCCCTGTACATTGCACCCACACATGTGAGGTACCGTTTTGATCGAGACACCTGTGTGAGCATGAGAAGGTAGGACATGTGTTGTTGCCCACATATTTAGTTGTTTTCCTGGTTGCAAAGGTCTTAAAATTGTGTTTTCGTCATACATTTTGGACTTTACTGGGCATTCTGGTTAATAAATTGTAGCACGACATGCGCAAATGTGACCTCTTTGGATTCCCACAGAGGTCTTCTTTTCAGAAATGCATGGGGTTCCCTGTTTTCCTTGGTGGCTGAGACACCCCAGGCCCAAAACTGTGGGTTGTCTAGAAGGCCAAAAACACTATAGGCAGAATCCTGTGCAGTGCCCTTAGGGACCACTACACACAATTAAGACTACAAGTGGCAATACAAGTTCACCTTTGGTACAACCTGGACTACACTGTTAAAGTGGTTGCAGTAGCAGAGCAGCCAGACTTATCTCAAGAGAAAATGAGCAGTAGTAAAGATTACACAAAGGAACCACAATTACTGTGACTCAAGAAACACTGACTCAAGGTTTTTGGTTCAAAAGTAAAAGTACATTTATTTTTGACCATCTGTTTGCAAAACACTTCACCTCTATTAAAACCACACGAAAAATACACTGCACACAACCAATTCACATTGGATGAAACAACTCAAGGTAAGTACCTTAAGATTTTCTGGACTGGTGTTGTGAAACAAAAGAAGTTACCGGGAAAACATATGCAATCACTTTTTGACAGTAATGACTGTTCGGTCTTACTAAAGATACGCGTACCCACGGGAAGAAATGTTATCGGGGTAAAACCACACTTAGCACCTGAGTTACCAAAAGAGAATTGGGGGCAAAAATCATCAGCAATACTTTTGTCAAGGCAGACAGAATCAGAGAACACTTTCTAACCCAAAGATAAAAGTCAATAGGCCTGTGCCAGTGTTAGGTGGAACAGGGTTCAGATAGTTCCAGATACAAGGATGCCAGGAATACTTGGATATTGTCAAAAGAGGAAGCAAAAGTTATAAGAAGGAGAAAAGTCAAGGGGCCTCATTACACGTTGTGTGGTAAAAATCGACATTTACCGGCATGGCGCTATTAACGTGTCCGCCTAGGCAAGAGGGCGCTAATAGCGTAACATTACGAGTACGCGGACACAAGCATAGCGCCATGCCGGTAATGACCCTACCGCCATGCCACAAAAGACCCCAAAAAGTCCCTTACCGGCATCGACGAAAGTGCTAATAGCACTTCCGCCCTCACTCTACACGCAAATAGCGGTCACCGCAATTAATGGTCACCGTTAAATAGCGGAACCGGAAATAGCGTCATCGCACAGGAACGGGAAAGATCACGACGGCCATCTTTAAAAACACAATCCATTGCCATCCTCTGCCCCCTGGACCTGTGTTGAGTACTTCGCCATTGGAAAGCCACAAGGACACCCTCGCCATGCCGAAGGCTATCAAAAAAACAACCGACTGCCAGCAGAAGGATAAGTTTTCCACAGAGGAGCTAACAATGCTCACAGAGACCTTAGCAGCGAATGCCGACATGGTATTTGCGTGCGGCATGCGTCGGGAGACCCTTATCCGCAAGAAGGCAATCTGGGCAGAGGTTGCCCTGAAAGTGAGTGCAGTGGGCACCACCACCCGCACTGTCCGGGAGTGCCGAAAGCGGTGGGATGATCTCCACCTCCGGGTCAGAAACATCCTGTCTGCAAACCACAACATAGCCACTGCAGGTGCATCTGAATCGCCAATGGAATTAAAAGAGTGGGAGGAGACCTGCGCCAACATGATTGGAGTAGAATCGATTGAGGGAGTCGGGACCATGGAGCATGGTGTGGCAACTACATCTGGTGGAGGTGAGTGTACACATGAAAGTATGCACTGTGAATGCTGAGTTCCCCCCCAAATGTGAGCCCAGATTCATCTCATGTATGCGCAAACATCCATACATGCATACAACCCTGGTCATGTCAATGCCAAACTCAAAAACACACACATGCATGCATCACCAGAGACAACTGCCACACAGAACCATGCATGGATGACCCACTCAACAATCACATCACCTGCATCCCTACCAATGAAGTCCCAGTGCTCACAACTGCTAGAAAAATGTATTGTGCATGAAGTACATTGACCCGTCACCAATGCCATCCCCCTCTTTGTCCCCGACAGGCTCAGATACAGACAGTGATGAACCTGGCACTGCAACTCTGGCACCCCTGCCACTAAAAAAGCAAGGCCACAGGACACAAGGGACACCCAACATCATCAAGGGGCAAAGGGAGAAGATTTCCCATGCCGAGTACCAAAAATCAGCGGAGCACCACTGCTGCCATACTGCTGTGCACACCAGAAACAACTGGCCCACTTTCTGAAGTGAACCCCCCACCACAGAATCCAGCCACGGAGGGCCCACCCTCTGCTGCAACAAGTTCCACAGGAGAGGCGGCAGCCACAGCGCCGCTCTCGGATGTGGATGAGCCGATAGATTTGCCCTTGGGCATGCACACCCCAACCCCCCCGAATCCCCGATGCAAATCCACTGCAGACACCTGGGTCCAGTGTCAATGGCCAGTTTGGCGAGGACAACATGGGAGGGTTCAGTAACCCACCAGTGGCTTCACCAGATGTCCAGCTTGCTGAGGAAGGTGCAGCAGCCACACCACGGGAACGCCACAGTGACCATGACCTGGCCAGCATCAGGCAGCGCCAAAAGGAGATAAGTGTGCTGGTTGGGCAACATGTCGAAGAGGCTGCCCGTCTCAGGGGGGAGATGGCAGAGACTGCCAGGCAATCAAGGGAAGCAATTGAAGCCTGCACAAACAGGCTCTGTGGGGAGATGTGCCAACTCAGGCAGGTCCTCACGCGGATTGCGGACGCAATGGACCGCCAGTTCCCACCACCACCACCGGGACTGCCAGCCACATCATCTTCATCCACCAGTTCGAGGCAGACAAGCCCCCTCCGCCGCTTCACGCACTCCACCAGGCGCACGTCAAGCCAGCCTCCTCATGCTGGTGGTGGAAATGGGGAATAGGGACTGCAGGGTCAACCCACCACGTCTGCAGCTGCACAACAACATCGTGCAAGACACATAAGGGACTGTTGTGGGTGGGGGGAGGGGGGAAGGGTGTTATGGGACTGTTGTGGGGGAGGGGGGAAGGGTGTTATGGGACTGTTGTGGGGGGAGAGGGGAAGGGTGTTATGGGACTGTTGTGGGTGGAGGAGGGAAGGGTGTTATGGGACTGTTGTGGGGGGAGGGCGGAATGGTGGTGGGATGTTTGGGGACATGCACATATACTTCTCTAATATCCTTAATACACTGGTGAATAATCAAAAGACAGGCTTGGACTTCTTCATTGTGTATGTGTACTTTATTGGTGTCAGGGTCCATTGTGCGCTTCAACACAGACACCAGTGCATTACTATCCATATCCATCATACAGGGTGAAACCATGTAACTCAGAATATCTGGTTGATCAGATGCTGTCTCACATCACGTCCCTCCTGGCGATCGCCTCTTGCACGACCTGCATCCCCGTCACCTCCATCCTCATCACCATCTTCATCCTCATCAGGTGGTTGCATTTGAAGGTCAGGGGGCAGTGGCACATTCCGTCTGATACACATATTGTGCAGCATGACACATGCCATGGTGATCTTGGCCACCTTCTCATGGCCGTACAGGAGAGCGCCACCCGACCTGCTTATGCACCTAAACCTCTGTCTTCAAAAGGCCAAATGTTTGCTCAATAACGACACGGCTACGGGTATGTGCACGATTGGAGTCCTCTTTGTGCCGGTCTGTGGGTTCCGTACAGGGGTAAGGAGCCACCTGTACAGGGGATAACCGGCATCGCCTGTATGGGGGCAAGAATGGATACCTGTCACTGTTCACCTCTGGACCGGCATGTAGATGTCACACAATTATACTTTGCATTCAGATTGAAATCCATGACTACCAGCATGCATGCAGACGATCTGTGTGACTGCAATGTGCAAAGGTGTGCTAGACCCTGCAATTGGACATGCACCATTCATGCCTTCGACAGCAGTTGACATGTCCTGGGTGAGGCCATGTCTTGGGTGTCCCTGAGCCCAGGCATATTTGGTACCACACTGCTAGTGTCCTGCCATTCCAACAATTCCTACACAGCATGGCAACATTGATGTTGCCATGCTGTGTAGCTTCAATTCCATGGTGCAATAGGTATGTGGTTCAATGCTATGGCTAGGGGGGATCCCTTTGCATGCATTCAAGGGCACATTTCTGTATTAATGTTGTGCTGCGCTAATACTGTATTACCAACTTGACGCCATGTTGCTGATTTGTGTATTTAGTGGTGTGGCATGATGTGCAATGTTGATGTGGATGGATGTGTGATATTCATAGACCTGGATTGTTCTCAATGTTGTGGAGCTTATACCTGCATGTCGGTTCTTCTCAAGTACATTGCGGCCTTCCCTGATGAACATTGGCGTACCTCTGTATGTCCGTTTCTTCTATGGATGACAGCCTACACCCAGTTGGAGTATGTATCTCTCCCCCCCAATCACAACCAGTTGGAGTATGTATCTGCCCCCCCCATTCACACTGCCATGTGCTTGCCCTGCTACTCACCAAGTATCCACGAACGTTGTCCGGCTTGTCTCTCCATGTAGCGTGGTATGGTTGAGTTCCGCAAGACCATCGAATCATGGGTTGATCCGGGAAATCGGGCACAACAATGTGTGATTATCTTGTTAGCGTCACATACCATTTGGACATTGAAGGAGTGGAATTGCTTCCTGTTTCGGTAGACTACTTCATTGTGATGTGGGCCAACCAATTCAACATGGGTACAGTGGATGGCCCCAATGCAACTTGGGATGCCTGCCAGTGAATAGAAGCCAACTTTTGTGTTTGCAATTTTCTGGCAAGTCCGTGGCATGGATATGTGTGCAGGTGCATGCTTCAGGAGGGCATTGAGTACCTGGTTCAGCGTGCGTGAGAATACTGATTGTGATTTGCCATACATCTGCCCCACTGTATGCTGTTAGGTGCCTATGGCCAGGAAGTGGGGCACAGTCACCACCTTCAGTAGCGGGGGGATGGCAGTACGGAAGTCTATGTGGCACTATGTCGTTGTTATTCATGTCAACAATGGTGGGGATGGTATCCCGGTCCAGGTGGTACAGGGTGTGTATCTGCTCAGGGGTTACATTGAATGGACTGGCTCGAATCCTGGGGATTGGTGGCAGACTCTGTGGTGTGTGTAGGTGCCCTGTTGGTGCTTGCTGCGCCTGTCATGCCCTCCTCCTCCTGCGTCTCCCCTGTGCTGCCTGTTGTTGTTGGTGCTGCACTGCATTCATGTCCTCCAGCCCATGTAATGCTGCTAGTATTGGAACCATCTAGGTGTGGGAAGGGGTGTGTGAATGGGTGTGGTGTGCTCCTTTTGTGATGCCACAGTCTCCATTTCCTCCACCTGTGCTGATTGTGTCCACCTGTGGCCGGTGGGAACACTGCTCAGTTCTTTTAACGGGTGGTTCGCGATGCCGGTATTAGCGCCATGCTGGTAAGGGGTTTTGGGGGCTTTTCCATGCCGCTATTAGCACGTCCGCATGGCTTGTGATGGTGTGCTATTAGCGGCATGGCGCTATTTACGGGATGGGGGTCGCGCGCCCGTGGACTAGCCGCTATTAGTGGCACCGTACTTAGCGGTGACGCTAATAGCGGTAAGCAGGGTCGTAATTAGCACTCGGTTTTACCGTTACCGCTATTCCCTTAGCGGTAACGTTATTTCCCTACAGCACAACATGTAATGAGGCGTAAGGACAAGCATTTGATGAGGAGAAAAGGGGTTCACCCTAGTTCCTCGAAGTCGGACACAGTACCTTATTCTCGGATGAAGCTGGTGCCATGGCAGTTGTTCCTGGTATTTTCCTGCAGACTCATGGTTCCTGGCTCTTCACTCATGGGGACAACAAGAAGAAGGACGTCTGGAGTGAGATGCACTACCCAGGGATGAGGCCAGCAGCAGCGACGGTGAATAAAAGGTGTACTCCTTTAAAACAGGAGAGGTTCTTCAGATGGCTATCCGAACCACTACACCGGTGTGCAGCGATTTCGACCACAAAGACAATCCTCTGGCTGTGGAAGATGAGCTGGTTGACCCCACCAGGCTCAAGGGAAGAAGACTCCGGACTGGATCTTCTCTGGTCGTCGAAGGGTAGATAGCTCAGGACTGCAACAGGGCTTCAACGGGACTTGGTAGTTGCAGCAGCCATCTTCCTCTCTGCTTCTCTTCGGTTTCTTGTAGTTCCACTGGCCACTCTGACTTCCAGCCCAAGAGTCCTGGCTTTTATTTGAAAATCCCCCATTCACACAGCCTGGCTGTCAATCACACAGCAGGGGGGTTGTTCGGCCCGGTCAACCACCCCAGCCAATCATGGCAAAGTGCGACTTGGGTTTCCTAGGATACCCTGTGCAGGGGGTGACTACACCCCTCCTTCACATGGGAAATGGTTCCTTCAAGGAGGAATCACTGGGTCCTCCAATGTTGGAATGACCCGGTTATTCCTCATTGAAGGAACCCTGTAATGGAGCTCGGTTTGGAGGCCACCAATCTAACTACTGCATGGGAAGGTAGGACATGTATTGTTGCCCACATATTGTGTTTTTTTCCTGGTCGCAAATGTCTTACAATTGTGTTTTTCCCTTACATTTTGGAGTTTACTGGGCATTCTGGGAAAAGAATTACAACATACTCACGTATGACCTCTTTGGATTTCCACAGATGTCTTCTTTTCAGAAATGCATGGGGTTCCCTGTTTTCCTTGGTGATTGAGACGCCCCAGGCCCAAAACGTTTAGTTGTTTACGAGGCCAAAAACTATATATATTTCGTCTCAACGGGGTGTTTGGTTTACCAATGATTTAGCCTTTTCCCTTTGCGCCCAGGTCCGTGCACCAACACATGTGAGGTACCTTTTTCATCGGGACACCTGTGGTAGCATGGGAAGGTAGGACACGTGTTGTTGCCCACATATTTTGTTGTTTTCCTGTTTGCAATTTTTTTTAAACTGTGTTTTTTCCCCAACATTTTAGAAATTGCTCAGCATTCTGGGTAATTACTTGTAGCTAGAGACACGCAAATGAGACCTCTTTAGATTCCTATGGATGTCTTCTTTTCAGAAATGTATGTGGTTCCCCTATTTTTCTGTTTGCAAATGTCTTCAAATTGTGTTTTTCCCCTACATTTTGGAGTTTACTGGGCATTCTGGGTAATAAATTGTAGCACGACATACGTCAATGTGACCTCTTTGGAGTCACACAGGTGTCTTCTTTTCAGAAATGCATGGGGTTCCCTGTTTTTCTTGGTGGCTGATACACCCCAGGACCAAATCTGTGGGTTGCCTAGAAGACCAAAAACACGATGTGCCTGATTCACAGAGCGTTTTCCTATAATTCCGCCATTATAAAACACATCTGTGAATCAGGCCCTATATATTTTGTTATCCCCAGGGCGTTTGGTGAACCAATGGTTGAGCCGTTTTCCTTTGGCCCAGGTCAGTGCACCCACACATGAGGGTCTGTTTTCATCTGGACACCCGTGGGAGCATGGGAAGGTAGAACATGTGTTGCAGACATATTTCATTATTTTCCTGGTCAGAAATGTCTTAAAATTGTCTTTTTTTTCCCTACATTTTGGACTTTGATGGGCATTCTGGGTAATAAATTGTAGCAGGACATACGCAAGTGTGACCTCTTTGTATTCCCACAGGAGTCCTCTTTTCAGAAATGCATGGGGTTCCTTGTTTTTATTGGTGGTTGTGACACTGCAGTCCCAAATCTGTGGGTTGTCCAAAAGGCAAAAACAGTATACATTTCATGTCCACATGCCATTTGGTGTACCAGTGGTTTAGCCTTTTCCCTTTGCACTCAGGTCCGTGCACCCACACTTGTGAGGTACCGGTTTCATCGGGATACCTTTGGGAGCATGGGACGATAGGACATGTGTGGTTGCCCACATATTTTGTTGTTTACCTGGTCGCAATTTTTTTAAAACTGTATTTTTTCCCCAACATTTTAGAATTTGCTCAGCATTCTGGGTAATTACTTGTAGCTAGACACGCAAATGAGACCTCTTTAGATTCCCATGGATGTCTTCTTTTCAGAAATGTATGTGGTTCCCCTATTTTTCTTAGTGGCTGGGACACCCCAGGCCCAAATCTGTGTGTTGTTCATTAGTCCGAAAACACTATACATTTCATCTCCTCAGGGTGTATGGTATACTAGTGGTTTAGCCTTTTCCCTTTGCGCCCAGTTTAGTGCACCCACACAAGTGAGGTACTGTTTTCATCGGTACACCTGTGAGAACATGGGAAGGTGGGACATCTGTTGTTGCAAGCGTGTTTCAGAGGATTCCTGTTCACAAATGTGTCCACATTGTGTTTTATTCCCTACATTTTGGACTTTTCTGGGATTTTTGGGTAATACATTGTAGAGCGCAACCCGCAATTATGACCTTTATGGATTACCACAGATGTTTTCTTTTCAGATTGTATAGAGTCTCCTGTTTTCCTTTGTGGCTACAGCACCTCAGACCCATATGTGTGGGTTGTCCAGAAGGCCAATTGCACCCAGGTCAGTGCCCCACAAATGTGAGGTACTGTTTTCAACAGGACATCTGTGGGAAATTGGGAAGGTAGGCCCTGTTTTTGTACCCACGTGTTTCATTGGTTTACTGGTCACACATCTCTCAAAACTTTGTTTTTTCCCCTACATTTTATAATTTGCTGGGCATTCTGGGTAATAAATTGCAGCGATACGCATGCAAGTGAGACCTCCCTGGATTCACATGGGAGTCTTCTTTTCAGAAATACATGGGGCTCCGTGTTTTCCTTGGTGGCTGCAACACTCCATGAGTAAATGTGTGGGTTGTCCAGAAGGCACAAAACGCTATATATTTCTTCTCCCCAGGCGTTTGTTGTACTAGTGGTTTAGCCTTTTTCTGTGTGCCCAGGTCAGTGCACCCACAGTTGTGAGGTACCATTTTTATCTGGACACCTGTGGGGATGTGGGAATGTAGGACGTGTTGTTTTGTAATGTTTGTGATAATGTTTTCATACATTTCCTTCTGAGGTTTTTTACACAACCCTTTCATTTCACAAGTGTGCCCTGCAATCAGCCACTGCTTTCGGTACTGTACGCTTTTGTGACCTGCGCAAGTCACCTATCCTTAAAGAGGTCAAAGCCTGTGCTCTTTCAAAAAAACTTGTTCTCGACATTCGTCACCACATTGGTTTTTGTCATTTTCAAATGCTAAGTATGTCAGTTTTGGAGGTCAGCGTAAAACTACTGTGTGTCATGGCTTGGTTTTTGGCTTGCGGTATTGCTTGATTTGTGAAATATTATGAAAAATGTGTGATTTCCTAACAAGAAGAGTCGGGGGAATGCAGTGGTGCATTGCTTTTCTCAAAATACATGGAAGCCATTACCTTACAAGTGCAAACATGTCCAGCACATACTTTTATTTTCGGTTACTTTTCCAATTCTTTGCCAAACTATTGGAATTATGGGTACATAGTTTTTGCCTGATCTGTGCAAATGACCACTTCCTGAACCTGGAATTATAGCTACCTTTCAGAAATCTATGGCTTTCAGTGTTCCCATTCAGATTTTCTACCTTCCTCTTCCATCTGTGCAAAACAAGAAACGGGAAAAATCACCTACCTCCCACAAAACTGAAGTTACACTTATGAAAAATATTTTGTTTTCTTTCCACTCAACCTGTTCATGAAGTCTTTGGAAATGGTCATTCAGAACTGCAAACCTTTTGTTCCAAACACTTACAAGAGAAAAACCACAGGCTTCTTTGTACAGCATTTTCTTGGCATTTTTTGTGTAAACACAAAATGTGGTCACTTGTTTTTTTATTTTCTCACACCCCTCCAACAGCAAACCACACATTCTTGGTGGCATTATGACCGCCTACAGGTTGGAAGAAAAGGGTGAACATTTGGACAGAGTATCACTTGTAACAAAAAAAGTTACAAAGGATTGAATGCTGACATACCGACATACGGAAATGTCCAAAATAGGGCTCAGAACTAGGAGGGAAAACCCACAGCAGTTAGGGAGTTAATCACATTTTTGTTCACATATTGTTTTGAATTGATTCACGCTATCAATTCCCAGATCCTTGTTGAAGACTGGATAAAATGCATCTATTTGAGAGAGAGTGGGAGAGCAAGGGATGTACAGACATATAGACAGACACAGTCGGACACTGGCAACGTGAGAAAGTGAAATGGGACGTGCTGGCAACAGGGTTGTCTCGGGATAATGGCAATTAGTTCTATGACTGCTAATTCATTGTGATTATGTTCATGACTCTTTGCATGCCTTGCTATGCCATGTTGTGACTTACTATTTGTGATTTCAGGTTTGTCTGCCCTTCAGGGTCGCTGACTGCTCCCTTCACTAATCTGCTCAAATTGTACATTGCAAAATAAAATGCAGATACCAACTAACCCCCCCCCCAATGTGGCAATTGAACACTGCTCACAACAGACATCAGAATCAGAACTAGGTAATTGGCTTAGCCTTTGTAGATTAGGGCCATTTCTTAGTGTTGTTCAACATTTTGCTGCTTCTGTTTGCTGTACTTTGAACAAATTATAAACCGCAATAGTTCTTACAAGTTCTTGTGAAGATAACCCTGGATTAGTTTACATGATAACATATTCTCAATGACGTAAAATGATGAAGCAAATCATCAACATGTTTTACAAGGTTTTTTGGTTTAATCCCAACCTTAAGGATATTTTTCAAACATTATCAGCAGTGACATGTGGGTGCAGTAATTACTTGCGAGAAGTGTTGGTTTTAGAAGACTGAAGTTGTGCATAGAGTTGCCCTGTAGGACTACACATCACTAAAGAATATTGCCATCTCTGGATTCTGTGTCTCGTAGCACAATAAAGCAGAGGATCACTGATGATTTTGAATTGCCATTGGGTCTGCAAAGAGAAGCTGGGTACCTAGTTGCGTTACAAAATGATCAAGAAAAGGGTGCTTTTGTAACCCCTATTGTTCCAAATTCATGGGAGAGGAGTTTGCACATGTTTAATATGCTTGCTCAGTTGTATCTTCTCCCCTTACCCTGAAGGTAAAATACAAGGCTAAAATGAACACTCCTGGGTGTTTACATGGGTTCATCTCACAAGATTCTGCAGAGGCAGCATCCACTAGAAGAAGGTTGTCTAATTCAGCAGGGGTTACATTGGTGTAGAGGAACAGCTGAATGCCTCTGCAGGAAGTCTCACCTGTATGTTGGAGGCCAGAGATTGTGCCATGCTTGATACCAGCAGTTGTGACCATTCCGCAGAAAGAAGATACCCTCTGAGATAATCCTATCAGGTATACCCCCAAAGAGATGACAATCGAATGGAGGAAATCCCAGAAGGAATATGAAAAAGGGCAAGAAAAGGAGCTGGTGATGTCACAAGAAGTGAGCATGAAGCACAGAGAAGAATGGCAGAAGAATATGTATGACCCTTGTACGAACTTATGACGAAATAAAGAATCAAGTAAACTTTTATATGTGAAGAGAAGATTGCACATGTCAAGAGCACTGCAGAAAATAAAAGCTGTTCAATAAATGTACAGATGCACCAACTCACGTAGACTTGTTAAGGATTTCATAGGCACAGTACACTCCAGATCAGATTCTTTCTACTGGCCGGGGATGCAGAGCACAAGTAAAACACTTTTATTTTATTTATTATGAATTCAGTTTGAGAAGGTACCCAACCCGTCTCACACCCACCTTCACGAACACCCCAGGTCGAAATGGACCACGAACCAAGCCGGTGTGTAATAATATAATATTTATTTATTTTTTATTCTTAAATTCCAATGAAAATAACACCAATTTAATATAGGGCATCAATCACCTTTGTAGTGATATTTACACTGTAAACTGATAGACTACACTTAGTTTGACCTTGTTACATAAGATATATAATGCACAATTGAATAAAGGCAATATTACTTTTTGAGAGCTATTTTCTGATAGCACCACAGTAAATATTTCCCCCTCAAACCTCTGTTAACCAAATTTTGTGTGGGTAGTACGGAGTAGCAAGGAGTCAGGTATACTAGGCAACAAACAGAATAAAAATCCGACCTTCCCCCTCTGAATGGGAGGCACAATAGGATTGAAAACCTTTGAAATTGAGCAAAATAGTACTCGGAATTACTCAATATTTGTTTAACATGTGTGGTTGAATGAATAAGGTAAAAATTAGTATAGCAGTATCAAAGATGTCAGAAAACTAGCAACTATAAGGAATTCTACTAGCAATGGGCATATGTTTCAGAAAATCGATATTGGCTGGAAAAACGCAGTGCACCCAAATCACACGTGGAAAATTTGCATGTGCTTAGTTTCATGGTTTAAAATGATAAAACAGCTTGGAGAATAGGTTAAACAGACACAATCGGAAATCGGTTTTGATGCTAAGGTACAAAGACACCTCACAGGTAAGATTTGAAAGTGAAAGGCTAACTCTGAATGAAATGTCAGGATGAGCTTTTTAAAGGGGAAGGACACATCGGTTTTAAAATGAAAGCAGTTGCACAGAGAAAATCGGTTTGAAATGGAAATGCAAAGTTTTACTGAGACTATAAGCCTCATTACTGGTCGGGCGGTCCGGAAATAACAGTGGCGGTAAACCCGCTGCCAATGTTAATTTCGGACTGCCCGATCTCTAGTCCTGCAGGCGGGAGGTGGTGTTCCTGCCAAGTCTGACCTGGCGGGTTTAACACCGCCCGCCTGCAGGCGGACGTGGAAACACCAGCACCATCACAAGATGGTGCTGGTGTTTCCTCTTCCCCATTCCCATTGAGTCCTGTGGGACTCAATGGGAATGGGGATTTACCGAATTCCGCCTCCGGAATTCCCGGGACACCAGGGTCGTAATGCCCTGGTAATTCCGGGATTCACGGAGGCGGAATGGTAATACGAGTCCGGCGGTAACCGAGCCGGAAAAACCATCTGGTTGCTGCCGGACTCGTAATGCAATATGAAGTTTCCTTTTTACCCCAAGTATCTCCCACATCTTTGTCATCACTTTGCTGGTGAAGTGACTTCCTCGGTCTGACTCAATCCTTTGGGGTAGGCCAAAACGTTAGAAGATGTGCTTGATCATCAGGGCAGCTGCTGTTTCTGCCTTGCAATTTGGGGCCGGGAGACATTCCACCCATTTGGTAAACAAGCATGTTACTGTAAACATGTACTTGTTCCCCCTAGAGGAGCGAATCACGGGCCCGATGAAATTTACTTGTAAATCTGACCAAGACAGTGTCATCCCCCTCTTCTGGATGGGAGCTCTGTGTGTGAGTGAACTTGGCTGAAATTGTGCACACACAAGACATCCCTTCAAATATTGGTCGAGGTCCTGCCCCATGTGTGGCCAGTATGCAACTTCCTGCAAGATTTCTAGAGTAGTATGAACCCCCCGATGACTGGCTGTGGCCTCCTCATGGGCGTGAATTAGCATCAGGCTTCGGAATGAGGTAGGAAACACCCACTGGTCGCATCCAGAGATGGAGCTCCTTACCAACAAACCGTCTTGAATTCAGAACATTTTGGGACACCCTGAGGTCCTCTTTTCCAATGTAATTGATTTCCATCAGAGGAAAGTTCTCATGTCCTCAATGTGTTGATAACATTTCCCCATAATCAGATCCCCTTTTTGTGCCATGATTAAATCAGCATATGGGGTCTCCTTACTCCACTGGGCAGTTGAGAGTTCATTGTGAGCATTTGTATGGGAACTGGTGACAGCAGTGACCTGGATTTCCCCCAATTGGGACTCAATCTCAAGGATATCCCCCTGGATGGCTCTGGTTTTGGCCAGCTGATTAGCCACGTCGTTCCCAGTTTTGTCTGGCCCCTCTATCCTGGAATGACTCTTAATCTTTTTCCAATGTATGGTCATCCCATTAGAGGTGACCAGATCATTGATATTTTGAATTAGCTTGCCATGTTTAAGTAGTTTGTTAATAGCACACAGCATGACTCTGGTTTTCCAATTGACCAGGTGCTCCACAAACCCATTCCGGATCTAATATGAATCAGTAATTATGCCCAGTTCGTGGAGTTGCTATTGGATGGCAGTGAGGATGGCCTGGTGAACTGCCATCAACTCCACCACCTGACTAATGCGGGGACCGATTTTGTTCCTAGCGGAGGGTTCGGTGCATCATTCACCCAGGCATTCCCAATGCCGGCAACCAGTTCCTTTTCCCCGTTGTTGTCAACATGGTAGGAGCACCCATCCACATAAACTGTGGGCATTCCCTCGCACTTGTCTTCTTCATAGACTTTGTTCTGGGAATTCATGTACGCCTCCATGTTTTTCTGGGTTTTGAGACTTTTGTCCTCGAGACAGTTTTCTCTGGCACAATCATGCAAGTCAGCTAGACCTTGCGCGAGGGGACTCTTCTTGTTTTGGCCATATCTGACCTCCACAGGAAAGCCTTGCATTTACAGAATCCAGGAGGTTATTCTGGAATTACTCACATTTCTTGCCCTGATTCTGTAGATTTGGAGGTATTGCAAAGGCTGGTGTAGAGACTCCACTATGATATGATATGATATGATATGATATATGTTATTTATAATGCACTTAATACCCAGAGGTTTCTAAGCGCTGCCCCGGGGATCAAACCTGTGTTGCTCCATGTCATCCTGCTTCCAAGGTGAACACGTTGCCCCTAGGCTATCCTCCTGAGACTATGATGTGCTCCACCTGGATGAATGGGCATTCATTTTTCAATGCCCACACCATTGCCAGGAGTGCCTTCTCACAATCGTTGAATTTTTCCTCCACAAAGGAAGGATAAAGTCTTACTTGCATAGGAAATTACTTTATTGACCTTGTCATGCTTTTGATATAATACTGCTGTCAAGCATGTATTCGAGAACCCTGTCTTCAAGAAGAACTCCTTGATTTTGATAGGGTAAGCTAGACAAAGTGCTTGTGAGAGACTTCTTTTGAGTTGCTTTGCTGTCTTGGCTTGTTCTGGACCCCACTCCCACTTGACTCCCCCTTCAACAGATGGACCAGGGGTCTTGTGACCTCTGCATAATGCTCAATGAACTTCCTGCTGTAGTTAGTCAGACCAAGGAGGTTTCTTAGCTCACGTAGTGTTGTGGGGTCTTTCAGTTTTAGTAGTGCTTCCACTTTCTTCTCCTGAGGACAGAGACCCTCAGAGTTATTCCATGTCTCAAGAAGTTGACACGGGTCCTGCACCACTGTGCCTTCTGGAAGGACAGTTTTGCTTCAGCAACCCTCAGCTGGGTCAGAACATAGCGGATTTCTGCTATGTGTTCCTCCACAGTTGAGCTTTTAATCAAGACATCATTCACATAGGCCAGGTTACCCCTTTCACCCAAGTCGGGCATGGCCTTGTGTAGAAAGATGTTGAATTTGTTGCCAGAGTTTATGTATCCGAACGGAGTTCGGGTCTATGGCCCTCATTACAACACCAGCGCTAAACCATGGCGCTATTAGCACCATGGTTGCTGCCGGTATTATACGAGTCCGCCATGGTGAAATGGGGAAGTACCACCCCATTCCAAGGTTGGCGGGGCGGTACTTCCCCATTTCACCATGGCCCTTCCCCATTCCCATTTTTGCACCATAGGCCGTAATGGGAATGGGGAAGGCGGTAATTACGGTACCGCAAATCGCGGTACTGAAATTAGCACCAAGGTCCCTTTGCAGGTCCATTCCTTAACGGCTGGTAAAACCAGCCGTTAAGGTGGGAACCCGCAAAGGGACCTCGTAATCAGGCGCTAAGGGATTACTGGTATCGGTACCCTTACCGGTACCGGTAATCCCTTAGCGCCAGGATCGTAATGAGGCCCTATTTGTACAGCTGCCCCACAAAGGTAAAGGCCAGCTTGTACTGGGTCTACCTACTGACGGGCAAGGTCCAGTATACATTTGCCAGGTCAATAGCGGTGTATACCTTTGACCCCTGAATCTGGGCCAGCGATTGGTCAATGTAGGGAAGAGACCATCGGGACATATGGACCCATTTGTTGAGCTCCCTAAGGTCTGTGCAAAGTCTCCATTGGCCATTTGGTTTTAAAATCCCCAGCACTTGATTATTAAAGGTGCTGTGGACTGGACAAATTATCCCACGAGACTCTAGATTTTTGATAATTTCTGTCAAGGACTCCATATATGCGATAGGCAAGCGATATTGCTTCACAAACACAGGAGTCGTCCCAGGGTCCGTGGGAATTGTGGTAGTTTGTATCTCAGTGCGACCACAGTCATATGAGTCCACAGCAAATATATCGTGGAATTCTAAGAACACCTGTTTCAACTTTTGCTTTTGCACCTCAGTCTCACAGGCATAGGTGAGGTTGACCCTCTCTTCAACCATTTGTCCTTCAAACTGGAGGACATTGACTTCCTCCACAAAATGGGTCTTTTTGCTTTCTTTGTTTCTCCTACCCACCCTCTGTTCCCTGGGTTGCAGGTTTTCGGGAGCAAGAGATTTTAGTTCTGGTTCCGGGTTGTCCAGGGGCTTTTCACAGGTGAGGAAGGAAGCTTCATTGAAGGCTTTACACCCCCCCTTCCTCCCGTGCCCCCTCCTCTGGAACCGGTTGTTTGTAGGGGTTCTCTCCCCGTCATTGGTCTGGGGTGCCAGACCCTTGGTTTGAGGGGTTCTGAGCCGCCATGTTCATCTGAGGGTTTTGTTGAGCCCTCAACATGCGACTCAGATCCTGTGTGAGGTTCTGGACCTGGCGCTCCAGTTGGGACACCCGTTCTGGCTGGTACGAGATTCTTTGCTCATACCTAGGTGGTTCTCGGGAAGGGTAACTATCCTTTCTCCCGGAGTACCCTGGGTATTGGGGATTCCCTTGGTAACCCTCTCCCGGATTGGGTGGTCTGGACTCCTGAAAACGGGGAAAGAAAGGAGGGTTGTCCTACAGGTTGGGGTTTGGAAGGTACCGGGGAAGAAACTTAACACAGGATTTGGGGAATTATTGCCCTCCTGAGGGAAGTTAGGAGGGAATTTTCCAGGGGCAGTACTCACCTGGTCTGATCCCCCCTTGGGCTGGGTGAGTCCATAGGTACCCCAAAATAGGTCTGTTGCCCTTAGAACTGGGACTGATGTAATCAGGAGAGTTAGAGGTCCCATTGGTGGGGTTACCTACCTGACTACCATCTGCTGCTGATTGCCCAGAAGGCCTCATTTGCCCCTGATTTGGCTGGTTTTGGGAAGGTGTGTTTTTAGCCCCCCACCCATTTCTAGATCCAAAATGGGGGCAATTTCCACCTCCGCCACCTTAGCAGCAGCGGGGGTATTGGTTGGTTTGGGGATTTTTGTCTGGTTTTTATTTTCTGCAGGTTTTTGGACCTCATAGATTCGGGTATCCTGCTCTACTACCCAGTCCAGGGTCCTGTTGTCATGAACATTCCTTACCAACTGGGTCATTATACATTTCGGGAGCGCATGAAAATAGGTGGTTATGAATTCTCTACTATTCGTGTGCACCCGCCTGGTGGTTTGTGCAAAGGTGCGTTTTTGCTCCTGCACAAATTCTATTGGGGCCTGATCCTCTCTGCATTGCAGATTGTAGGTCGCTTCGCGAGCCTCCTGGGGGTTTCTGTTGGCAGAGAAGTGCTGCAAGGTGGCCGCCTTATAGGTGGACCACATTGAATGGTTCTGGTCTTCCAGCCCGAAAAGAAGCTGGAATACTCCGGTGAGAACATCCATTTGGCATAATCTAAGCAGTTATGGCTTTTTGTCATGTGCAAAGAGTCCATCATTTGTTCAGATAGTTCCAGATGCTCCCAGACAGAATATTTTGCATTTTTGTGATACAGGGTTATAACATTCCTAATAGTCTTAATCTGTCTAATGGGGTCTTTCACCAGAGCCCTCTTTTGTTTATTTGCCTTCCTTTGCCATGTTACCTGAGTCCACTCGCCCTCAGACTCAGATCTGCTACTGTTTGAGGTCCCCTCTTTATCTTCTAGGCGCTCCCTGATTCTTTGAGCTTGTGATTTGCTCTCAGAATTGTGGGGCCTAATTTCTTCTCCCTGTTGTAACTTGAGTTCTCTGGGTCACTCCCCTTGGACTCCCTCTTTCAAACAGGAGAGTGGTCTTCTGACTCTTCTCTGCTTGCAGGTTTAGTTGAGGGTCCCCACAACTGCCCTGTTTGGATGGAGGTTTTTAGAATGTTCTTTTTGGGCCTCATTTCATGATGTCTTTCTGCAAAGTGAACCAAATGGTTCATTTGTAAGTGATGCTTCTGTAGGTCTAGCACTCTGAGTTTCTCCTCAAAGGAGTCTTCCTGATCAGATATTTCAGCCATAACATTTTGGATTCTGTCCAGGGATGCCCGTCCATCGATCTCTGATAGGCGGTGGCCTACCTGCTCAATCATGTTAGGCCTCTTTAAATCTGGCTGCCTCATAACTTCCAGTTCTTGTGAGCCAGCGGACATGATGTCAGCAGTGCCTTGTACATACAAATTGGTAAATGGGTTTGAGGCCCTTAGTACAGAGGGCATCAGACTGTGATTAGGGGTTGCCCTCTTTCCCTTTCTACTTGCTCGTGGTCCCTCAAGTTTGGATTCAGCCTAGCATACTCTTCCTCTGACAGCTCCAGTTTTTCCTTTTCAGCCCCTATTTCCTGATGGTAGGCAAAGGCCTGAGACTTTTGCTCTGCTATCAGGGATTGGCTTACTTCTATGACCTTTTCTTGAGCTGATACCTTACTATGGAGTTCACTTTTCTCCTCACAGAGGGTCTCATTGTCTTTTTGTGCTGCCTGTATGGTCTGGGAACACTGAGACAATTTTTGTTGCAGGAGATTTATCTCCTGATTTTGTGAATTTTTAGCTTGGGTGTTCTCTTATATCACACCCTCCACTCGTCTAGTGTGCCCCAATAACTTTTCATATTCTACTTTTAGTTCATTTAGTTTCTGGAGGTCTAACTCTCTTTCCTGTAGATTTGTTTTTAGGTTGCTCACTTCCTGACATAGGGCATCTTTTACCTGATGCAGGGCGCCCCTCTGTTCAGCCAGGTCATCCTTCTGTTGTTTGATTGTATGTACTATTTGGCGTTCTTGGTTACATTCTGTCTGGAGGTGGAGTTCTTTACTGATTAATTTACTATTCTCCTCTTCCAACATTTTTGATCTGGTTTTGTAAAATGGATATTTGTTCTAAGCATGTTATAGTTTAGTTGTTGATTCAGTTTCTGTTGATTCTCTTAAAGAGAATCAACATTTTTCTGACACTCTACTTTTAATGCATCTAATTGGGACTCTTACTCTGAATTATTTTGTTGTTGTAGAGCCAAGTCCTCTTTTAGCTGTTTGATGTAGTTTCCAAATCCTACCTCAGAATCTTGGCTCTTTTGCAATTTCTCTCCAACTAGTTTTAGTTCAGTCTGGATTTGGGTTAAGAGCTCAGACTGGTTTTGTGCAAGGGTCCTAGTTTCTTCATATTTTTCCTCCATAACTCACATATGGAGATATAGGTAGGCTGTGATTCTGACCATGTTAATCTGCTCCTCTTTAATTTTCGGAGTCATATACAACTCGCTCAAGGCTTGATGTAATAGGCCACCGTCTGGCCACACATCCAAGTTCATGGCGGTGACCTGTTGCATCATTTCTATTAGCCAGACTTCCTCATCTTGCTGTGCCCATTCCCCTCTGACAAATAATTTGTGCAAAAGGTGCTGCCTAGCCATGTTTATCTCTACTGTGGTCATTATGGAGAGTGTTCTTTCTTTATTAATTTATTTATATACGAGTAAACCTGTATTCTGTTGCTTTTCTTTGTCTAGTTCAGTGTTGATTTCACTTTATCTTTACACAGAGGCCTGATACTTAGGGTCAAAGATTTAGCAAGGCGCTTTTACAGTGTAACACAGTTTTCTAACCACAAAAAGTATCACTACCTCTACGGTTAGCCTGCTGTGTTAAGAGGTCACTGTTGGAAACACTGTCTCAAATCCTGGCATGAGCCCCCAATCTGTTAAGGATTTCAAAGACACGGTACACTCCAGACCAGGACTCTTTCTACTGCCGAGGATGTAGCGCACAATTAAAACACTTTTATTTTGTTTATTATGAATTCAGTTTGAGAAGGCACCCAACCCGTCTTCACCCACCTTTACGAACACCCCACGTCGCAATGGACCATGAACCAGGCCGGTGTGTAATAATAAAATATTTATTCATTTTTAACTTCCAATGAAAAATCACAAAAATGTAATATAGGACAGCAATCACCAGTGTGGTGATAATTACATTGTAAATTGATAGAATGCACTTAGTTTGACCTTGTTGTATAAGATATATAATGCACAACTGAATAAAGGCAAGATTACATTTTGGGAGATATTTTCTGATAGCACCACAGTTAATATCTCAAACTGCAACACTCCGTCAAACCCCAGTTAACCAAATTTTGTGTGGGTAGCAAGGAGTAGCAAGGAGTCAGGTATACTAGGCAAAAGAACAGAATACAATCTGACCTTCCCCCTCTCAATTGAAGGCAAAATTGGATTGAAAACCTCTGAAATTGAGCAAAATAGCACTCAATATTTGTTTTACATGTGTGGTTGAATGAATGAACGAGATAAAAATTAGTATAGCATTGTCAAAGATGTCAGAAAGCTAGCAAACTATAAGGCAATGTACTAGCAACGGGCATATAGTTCAGTAAATCGATTTTGGATGCAAAACACAGTGCAGCCAAATCACAAGTGGAGAAATTGCATTTGCTTAGTTTCACAGGTTTAAAATAACAAAACAGCTTGGATAATGGGTTAAACAGACAAAATCAGAAATCGGTTTTGATGCTAAGATAATAAGACACCTCACAGGTAGGATATGAAAGTGAAAGGGTAACACTGAATGAAACTCTGAATGAAATGTCAGGATGGGCTTTTTAAAGGGGAAGGAAAAATCGGTTTTAAAATTAAAGCAGTTGCACAGGGAAAATCTATTTGAAAAGGAAATTAGAAGTTTTACTGAGACTATAATTTAGTGACTAGATTATCAACAAGAGAAACGCTGCCCGTGAAAAGGGTTAAGCTGCCATTTTAACCCCCTCACGCTGTGTGTCTCTTTATGTGGGAATTAATTAATCTATTCAACATAGTACTAGGGACTTACACAACAGACTGAAATGATTGGAAAAGAGGCACTAACCATGTAGATCACTCCAGACCTTCCTAAGAACAAGGTACACAGAGGATTCTGACAATTTTAAGGATTTTGCTAGGGCAGTTATATGATCTCTATAGAATTGGACCTCATACAAGGGAACAAAGCAAGGGATGCAGTTTGTGGTTACTGGGGAAGGGAAATACTCACAACGCGCACTTGAATGGGATAGCTCGGACAGCGTACCGGGTTTCTGGACTACAAGGCAAGATCTGGTCACTGCACACATCAGCGGGCTCTCCTAGAAGGGGACAGCTGTGCCTATTTGGGTCACTGGATAGCGAGGTGCATCAGCTGGGTTCTCCTTGAATTATTGGGATTTTTGTGGGGTTTTTCTGGATCAGTGGTTCTGCCTGGATAGGGTCAGCTAGCTCTGGCCTGGCTTCTGGAATCTGGAATCTTGCAGGGTGAATCTGGAAAGTCTGGATCACTGGATGCGTTGGAGCTGGAAAAGTCAGAAGAGAGTCCAGAGCTCCCTATGCCTCCCCTTTGTATAAGGATCATGACATCACAGGATTTTACTATGGGGCAGACTCAAGCTGGACACAGCTCTTAAAATCAGATATGTCAGCTGTGGATGTCACCGCCTCCGTGGAAGCAGATTGGACTGAAGGAGGTGACTCCGTTTTTTGGTGGGTGTTTTCTGCAATGTGCTTTGTTTTACCAAAGTTACTTTTGCCAAAATCAGTTATGGAACAAAACACTCATATTTTCAAATGTCATCATCAGGAAACTTATACGGGTAGACTACATATTTTACCAGACACATGCTGATCTAAATCCCAAGACGGTGCAATTCTGTCAATCTGTCGCCATTTCCATGGAAAATATTTCACCTAAAATTCTACAATTTTATATATGTATACATATTATCACTGGTCATGTTCTCAGTAATTTTCAAAGTGGGACCATGTATGATTTCCCCCAAATTTGCACTCCCAACATGCTAGGAAAACCTACAATTTCTTATTTTAATGGTGCATACCTGGCATTTAAGTGGTCATAATTTCATATTAATATGTCTTTTGATTACTGAAATACATGTAATAAACTGAGTAGTCTTTGAAATCAACTGGGCTGGCTTTGTCTTCCAAATATGGGCATTCCTTCCAACCCCCAGCCAAATGTCATGCTCTGGTCAGTTTTTGTCCAGTGTTGCCATGGATTCACCTTTGAAGTCCTTCAGCTTGAGTTGAGGGGAGGTGTCACCAGGAATTCACACCTATGTGCCCTGGCAGTCCATTGTCTCAGGCTGGGGCAGTGCCACTTCATCTGACGAGGGCGCTAGATTCTCCCCCTTGGCCCATTCATGGTTTCCAGAGGGCTGGTCCACTTGGGGGAAGATGATTCTGGTCCCAAGAAAGGCAGGGCCCTTTGAAGCCAGGGCCTGCCCAACCTGTTCTGCTGGTCTTAAAGTACTTTTATTTATTTGTTTATTTTTCTTTCCTTAACAAAAAGTAAGTCCTTTAGAAATAAATA
This sequence comes from Ambystoma mexicanum, assembly GCF_040938575.1. Taxonomy (NCBI): domain Eukaryota; kingdom Metazoa; phylum Chordata; class Amphibia; order Caudata; family Ambystomatidae; genus Ambystoma; species Ambystoma mexicanum. Next base: position 980,283,537 of record NC_090925.1, read on the forward strand.
TCATGTATATGTTTAAAGCAAACCCCCATCACATTTCTATGCAAGCACAAAACTTTAGTTTAACGTTTCACTTTAAAAAGGCATTTTCTTGTTTGGCATTTGCCCATTTTACATGTGGGTTAATATTCCTTGAATGTTCCTTTGAATGCATTTTTTCCTCACATCTGAATTCTGTGCATTTCCATGGCTCTAGTCAATTTCTACTTCACAGGAATATGTTCAGTGCAAGGGTCATTTGAAACTGAGATAAGCAAAGAGAGAGGGCTTCTTGTGAAGGGTTTGTCTGTGTCATTTTGTTGCTAAAAGTTAAGTGTTTGCCATATGGTTTAGAGTGAAGTTCTCTGCTATTTCACAGATTTTGCCTGACACAACATGCCATTGAATGAGGAATTCCCCCATTTGCTGGTGTACACCCTGAATGTGGGTGTACATGGATGTGTCTTACTGGAACCAAAGTGGATAATGTTGAAAAGATGAAAAGGGCCTCAATGCACAGTCATTTTAAATGCAGAACATTTTCTTTTTCAGTGGGAGGTTTTGAGCTGGCAGCATAGCAGCGCTGCCTTTGAATTCTTTTCTTTGGTGCACATGCAGAAAACACTGGCAGCCATTCTCGGGGAGGTTCATTTTCCATCTCGCCCCATATTTGCCTGGCAAAGACAGCTCAGCCATTGCTTTTGTAACTGAAAAATGCTGTTTTAATGCAAGGGAATAGCACTTAGCAGAGCCAGCGCAGCCATTCGGCTTGTAACTGCTGGAATTCAGTGTGGTGATATAGGGCAGTTTTGCTGGGCTGATAAATTTACCCCACAGACTAAGTGATCATAGAAGCTGGGTATACGTAGTGAATAGAGTGCAGGCAGAGCCACCATTGTATTGAAGCTGGACATCGGCTTCATAATTTTAGTAAGCTCAGACCCATGGAGAAGGAAGGTCGAGAACTGTTGTTGCAGCAAAGAATTTGCTGAGATCACAGACTTAAATGATGAAGCTGTCTGGCCTGGTATCAAAGCTGAAGCAAGCCAAGGGAGTAATCTATTCTCAAGTAGTGAACGTCGTGAAAAGCTGAACCATCCCTTTTTAAGGTGCATAGAAAGAACACCAAGCATGCCAAATTTTATTTGTTTAAGACATTTAATTGCTGTAAAATGGTCCAAATTGCGGTCTCTTGTCACTTGAGCCAAGGAGGGAAATAGACTGAGCATGGAGTCCTAGAATAACAATAGTGCATGCTCGCACTCCCTTATATTCCCAGAGACAAGAATACACTGCAAGGTCAAATTCAAAGACAATCTACATGGCAGAAGGCATGGGTGATGAGAGACATTGGGCTAATTGGGTGGGGAGGTAGAATTGAGTCCACCTCCTGGCATCTGGGTACAAGCTTACGTGCTCCTAATTGAACCGAATGTTCCAGACATGGCATGAACATGCCAACCAATTGTAGAAGGCCATATAAAAAAGGGCCTTATAGTTTGAGAGCCAATTATATACTTTGTACTTAATAATGTTAAAGATGACTTGCACTAGAGGTGGGCACAAGTTGTCCACCTGACAGTAGACACCCAATCACAATCCAACCCTTTATAGAAAGTATACTTAGATATTCCCCTTGAGCTTATCATAATCCCTCATTGGTTTTCATTAATTGCCATGTTGTATGATGTCACGTATGACAAGTTTTTACTATATAACAGAATTTTTATGAAATGTTTGTATACCCCATTGAAGCATTATGGTGACTAGATAGTACTGGAAAGCTGGTTTTGCCAGTAGCCTTATTAAAAGTCGCACTTGAACAGCTGCATTACCTAGCGCATATAACTATGGAGAGTCCTGCAAGGATTACAGAAGACTGGTTCATTCAGAATCTGCTAGAACACGTTGCATTGTTTATGGTGAATTGCACCGTGTGTCAAAAGTTTACTGCTGGGCATAGACTGGGAACAATTAAAGGGGTATTACCTCAACCAAATGGTCCATTTTAGCATTTAAATATTGACTATGTCGATATTCTGCAGGTGTGTAATGGATACAGGTATCTATTAGTGGTGGTGTGTCCCTTTTTTAGGTGGATCGAGGCAAGTCCGTGAACACACCCTGATGCCACTTGCACAGTGAAGGTTTTAGTATGAGAAGTCTTTCCAAGATGGGATGTGTGTGAAGTGCTGAGATTCGACAATGAGAGACTCAATGCCTCCTTAAAAAAAAGGATTGCCAAGATTAAATTGACATTATATTCCTTTCGGAATGAGCCTGGCTCAGACTACCACCTCACCCCCCACAAACTTGTGACAGGGCGGCAAATGAAAATGCCTCTTACACCTCCATCTAGGAGTAGAAGTGATGGCCAGGGCATAGCTAAAACTTTAGATGAGGAACTGCATGATTATTTGATATGTATGACCTCTAGCATCTCTTTCATTTCAGATCAAATCAAGTATCAGGGGGGTTTGCCTCAGAACAGAGATGAAGACAATTCAACAACCGGATCAAGTGAACTTTTATAGGGACCCAAGTTGTTTGTTGGTGATTTACAGCTCATTAAAAAATTCACCAGAAAGTGGCACAAGCCACGTTTTCATGGCCCCTTTTGCATTGAAAACATAACCCCCTCAGCTGTAAAGGTCCAAGGAAAATGAGTGTGGCATCACTTGAGTAATGTGAAGGCATATAAAGGAGAGGCCTACCCTCCCATTGTTGCCAATCCAGAAGCAAGACAAGAAGAGGAATTACAGCGTGTGCAGACTCGATCGATGACAAAGAAGGAGGACGATAAGGCGACCAGTTGATAAATGCAGATTTAGCATTTGGAGTAAGACTCAAACAGACATTCCTTATATATATTTTAGCAGGAGTGCAAACCCTTGCAGAGAGTCTTAGAAACTTTGAAAAATGAGCTTTAGATTTACATTGACGTATCAAAGTTATGCCTAAACATCAGTTCTTGATCAGAAATTGAAAACAAGCTCAATGTCTAGATTCATTTCTTTGGGCATACTTGTTCTAAGTAGTTAACCTATATTGTCCTCACAGACAGTGATGTGCTTAGGCTTGTGCTTGCTGTTTTTGTATTTATCCTTCAAGCTTATCCTGCTTTTGTCAGAAGAGACGTTGATATTCACACTTTTTTACAGGATCCTAAAAATGGCCCTGTGATTAGAGGACTACTCATTTTGATCATCGAACAGATATTGCAACTACAGGTATAAAATAATTTGGTAAAGCGTTTTAAAAATGAGAAATTTGGATGCTGGCATGGTTCTAGAGAAAGAACAAGTACCAGGATTTCACAAAAGATGCATGTCAATGTTTTGGTGCATGATATGCCTGCATGAGTAGACTCTTTGGGCCTCATTACGAGGTTGGAGGTAGCCATGGCGCTATTAGCACCATGGCTGCCTCCAAAATCGTTCCGACTTCGGTCTGGTGCATGGAGCAATTACCTGTCCATTCCGAGGTCGGTGGGACCGGTAATTCCCCATTCACCAGAGCCATACCCCATTCCCATTTGAGCCCTCAGAGGGATCAATGGGAAGGGGGAAGGTGGCAATAACGGTACCGCAAATTGGGGTACCGTTATTGACCCCAGAATCCCTTTGCGGATCCCATCCTTAACACCTGGTAAAACCAGGCGTTAAGGGAGGACCCGCAAAGGGAACTCATAGTAGGGTGGTAAGGGATTACCGGCACCGGTGCCCTTACTGGTGCCGGTAATCCCTTACCGCCCACCTCATAATGAGGCCCTTTGTCTTTCTATCGCTCTTTGTTCACAGTCTCTATCATAATAGTACTCCCACTGAGGTAGAGGTCGCTATGGTTCCTACTACAGGAACTGCTTTTGATTTGCTTACTTACACTGAGGTGGAGGCTCCTATGGTTCTCCCCACTGTGAGAACACTTTTTTGTTTGCTTCATGTGTACTATACAATCTCTGCTCTTATGGTGAGATATAAGACAAATGCAGAGGAAGATAATGAGGGAATAAATACCTATCTAGATAATGCAGCACACTTGGGTAATAACATATGGTATCGGCACATACAAATGTGGGAGAGAGAACATCTAAGGAGAGCTGCTAAGTCTGCGCTCTCAAACCCTATACCATGAATATAGCACAAAGTTTCATCCAAAACACGATGCCAGATGTCTTGTTCATCTTGCAGCATGTATGACCAGAGGACAATTCCAAGGAGTTTGGGCCACTCTGCGGTGGTGATCGAAATGGTAGTTTTCCATTCCGGGATGATTATATCAAGACGACACAGATGGAAAAGGAACCTGCATGGAAGAGCAAGGTGCTTACGTATCCGGCGAAAGGACAAAAAGAGGTAGGGCCTCATTATGACCCAGGCAGTCCGGAAATAATGGTGGCGGTAAACCCGCCGCCACCGTTTTTTCCGGACCGCCTGATCCCGACCCCTGCAGGCGGGAGGTGATGTTCCCGCCAGGTCTGACCTGGCGGGTTTAACACCTCACGCATGCAGGCGGACGAGGAAACACCGGCAGCATTGCGAGATGCTGCCGGTGTTTCCATGATCCCGATTCCCATTGAGTCCCGTAGGACTCAATGGAAATGGGGATTTACACCATTCCGCCTCCGTGATTCCCGGAAAACCGGGGTTGTAATGCCCTGGTAATTCCGGGAATCATGGAGGCGGAATGGTAATACGAGTCCGGCGGTAACCAGGCGGTTTTACCACCGCGGTTACCGCTGGACTCGTAATGAGGCCCGTAGTATTTGCAGAGATGAAGGGACTGAACTGCCCTGATAAAGCGGAAGTAGTTGGATGGCCTGGATGTTGGGAATAAACTCAAGTCTTAGTCTATGGACATGTGAAATCCTAGAAGGGATGGGAAGAAGGACTGATGTCCTGCGCAGCTCATTTAATAAAGTCAGAATATGTGCAAGAGGTGCAGAGAGTGAACCATATATGTTTGAAGCCATGGACCAAACATGCCAACCACTGACATGGGTAGACGATGAATCAGGTCCTATGGTTGTGATACCATTGGCAAATGCAACACTGTGCTTCTAGAGAAAAGGAAAGAATCATGTGGGAGATAATAAAAAATGCAAAACTACAGTTGATGTTTCTGGAATGGGAGCAGGGACAGCTGTACTGATGGATAGATATTGGCCTTGGGCGTTTAGGGCCTAAATGAAGCTGCCCAAGGATTGTGGAGGAACATGTTCCTTGGTGCTCGTCCATGTTCCAGCGTTAGTGATTCCTCAGAGTGACTTGAACATTGGAGAATTTCCAAAGGTGGATGCCCATTTGAGAAGGAGACGATTATTCGAATTCAATCAAACAAAGAGAGAAAATTACTTTTCAGCCAAATCAATAGATGCATTTGAGGCTATTCCATATGAACATAGGTTGTTCAGAAAGACTGCTTCACTCTTCATGACCATCTACATGCCTGGGATCCAGACGATGGCCAATGCCAAGAGGTTGCAAATTATCAGATGGGAGCTTTTGCAGACGATTCAATGCTATCAAGGAAGAGCTAAGGGCCATACGATTGATTACCATGCAGAAAATATATTTCCTTGACATGATCACTGCGATGGAAGGAGGAGTTTGCTCCAAAATTGGGCCATCATGTTGCCCATTTATACCTTCTCATGATGACGAGAATGAGACCTTGACAGAGGCCATGATGTTGCTGATGAACCTGCATAACAAAATGGAAGATGAGACAGTGGATATTTCAAATGACTCTTGGTTTGCGTCCATGTTCTCATGGATTCCACAGCGGATGGCGAACATCTTCAAGTATCTTGGAGCTGTATTAGTAATGGTGATGTTTGGATTTTGAGTGATTAGGATAATAATTACACAGTGTAAGAAGACAGCAAAGAAGGCATTAGGAATGAAGATCATGATCAATGTAAAATCAGGGTTTGGACCCAAGGAATTGACAGATGAAGATTTCAGAAAATATGTAGAGGCCAGCATCGTAGCACCTGAGGGAATAAAGTTCCTGTATCCGAGGACCCATGGGAAGTATGAACGATGATGTGTCTATTGTAATCAGAATGGACAATGCAGCTACATGACCTGGAATGTGAATGAACATGTAAAATCAGCCGGCACCTTGAAGGGGTGATGAAGATCTGGACTCCAAAAAACACTTTTTCAAGAGAAGATATCCAGATGTGGAGACCAGTGAAGGTGTGGTCAATGACTCAACTGGAGGGCGGCGTGTAGAGGAGCAGCTGGATGCCTCTGCAGGAATTTCCGCCCCCTCCCACCTGTATGTTGGATGCCTGAGATTGTGCCATGATTGACACCAGCAGTTGTGACCATTCCGCAGAGAGTGTTTGAAAGAAGATGCCCTCTGAGAAAACCCTATCAGATGTACTCCTGAAGAGATGACAATCTAATTGAGGAAATCCCAGAAGCAATATGAAAAAGATCAAGAAAAGGAACTGGTGACATCACAAGAAGCGAGCGTGATGCACAGAGAAGACTGGCCGAAGAAGATGTATGACCCTTATAAAAACTGATGACAAAATAAAGAATCGAGTAAACTTTTATATGAAAAGAGAATATTGCACATGTGAAGAGCACTGCAGAAAATGCAAGCCGTTCAATAATTGTACAGATGCAGCAACACAAGTAGACTAAGTGATCATAGAAGCTGGCTATACGTAGGGAATAGACCGCAAGCGGAGCCGCTATTGTATAGAAGCTGGTCATCGGTTTCATAATTTTAGTAAGCTCAGACCCATGGAGAAGGAAGGTTGAGAACTGTGTTGCAGCGAAGAATTAGCTGAGAACTCAGACTTTAACCCCTTAACTGCCAAGGGGTCGCCATTCAATCCCTTGTAACCTTTTTGTTACATGAGATATCTCAACCAAATTTGGCTCCTTTTTTCCCACATGTAGGTGGTCGTAACGTCACCAAGCAATCCTAGTTTGCTGTAGGGGCGTTAGAGAAAATAACCAAAAAGTGAGACCATTTTGGGTTTTTGCAGAGAATTCCAATACAATGATGTACAAAGAAGCCTGTTTTTTTTCCTTGTAAGAGCTAAGAACAAATGGTTTGCTGTGCTGAATTTGCCATTCTCCAGGCTTTCAAGAACAGGTTGTGTGGATACCAAAAAAACATATTTTGATATGGTTACCAGCCGTTTTGTGAGGCGTTTTTGCCTTTTTTTCCAATAGGACATGCATGGATGGAATGGATCAGAAGAGTAGGAAAGCTGAATGTGAGGACAGAAAGGCATATATTTCTGAAAAGTAGACAGAATTCCAGGTTTTGGAAGGGGTGGTTTGCACAGGTCAGGCAACCACTATGTAAGGAAAGATTCCATAGATTTGATAGATAGCTTCTGTGAATTTTGAGAAAAGCAATACTCTGCTACATTCTGACGACTCTGCCAGTTAGGAAATCACAAATATTTAGTAATGTTTTGCAAAATAAGCAATACCACAAGCCAGACACTGAGCCATGGTACACAAGTGTTTTATGCTTACACCCTAAACAGGCGTACTTAGCATGTGTACGCAAAGAAAACAAAAGTGGTGAGGAAGGGCATGCATACATTTTTTGAAAGAGCACAGGCAGACCTTTTGAAGGGTAGGTGACTTGTGCAGGTTACAAAAGTGTATAGAGCCTAAAGCATTAACTAAATGTAGGTCAACTTTGGGAAATTAAAGGGTTTTGTGACAAAGTGCGTCAGCAAATGGTCAAAAAACATTATGAAAACCATGCAAACACAACAAATATCCTACCTTTCTGCATTCCCAAAGATGTCCCGACAAAAACAGTTTCTAACATGTGTGTGTGAACCTACCTGGGCGCAAAGGGAAAATGCGAAACCACTGGAAACCCCAGGTCGTTAGGCAGAGCAGATTTTGAGGAATTTTGCTCTTGTGGACAACCTACAGCTTTGGGCCTGGGAAAACAGGGAACACCTGTGGGAATCCACAGAGGTCTGACTTGCGCAAATCGCCCCAGAATTTATTACCCACAATCCCCAGCAAATTCTGAAATGTGGTGAAAAAAACACAATTTTCAGACATTTGCCTCTACCCACCCACTGAAAGACACTGCCAACAACACATGTCCTACCTTCCCGCATGGGAGAGTTGTGCCCAAGGCCAAGGACATTACCCCTGAACATCCTGGTGATCTGGCTGGGATGCGTTACAAAATTTACCTCGGGGAAGGGAGGGGGACCCTGCCGGGGCTCCCTGGGACTGCCGCTGCACTTGGGGATTGTCAACCCGCATGGGAGTCAGCCACCCAAGGCCAGAGATATGACCCCCAATGATCCTGGAGCTCTGGCTGGGTTGTGTTACAGCTTCTCCCCTCTGAGAAAGGACATTGACCCTGCTGAGGCTCCCTGGGGCTGCCGCTGAACTTGGGGATGGTCAACCCACATGGGAGACAGCCACCCAAGTCCAGGGGCATTACCACCGACAAATCCTGGAGCTCTGGCTCTGCTGCATTACAGAATTTCCCACAGGGGAGGGAAGGGGCCCCAGCCGGGTCCCCTTCCCTCCCCGTGGGAAAATCCCTGGAGCTGCTGCTGTGCTTGGGGATGGTACATCCACACGGGAAATGGATGCCTACAGCCGGGGAGATCTTCAGCATGCAGAGTGAAGCCCATCCACACACATACACTCTACCTGGCTCATCTGTATGTATTTACTCTTTTTCCTAACATTGTCCCAGGTGATAAATGAGGTAGCACATTTTTACCACAGCGGTATAACACTAGGATCGTCCACTGACTTTTCCCCTGACACAGTGATCATCTGAGACAGAAAATAAAACAAAAAAAACAAGCAATAGCCTTGTTCTGTTCTCTCTTTTTTTATGCTGTTACTGTTTGATTACCACTATTATGTTGCACTAACAGAAAAATAAAAACAATACATTACATGATATCACAGTTACATGTTCGTGCCTCTACAAAATAAAAGGAAACAAACGTATTGCAACATGGAGAAATATTTTAAACATGGTGTGCAGCTCTGATTACCCATTGCAAAATGCAGAAAAAAAGTAAGACTTTTGTTTTCAAACCTAACTCCCAACACTGTCTGCCAATAAATACAGTGCATACCATACATTCTCACGCTCCTCATTTTAAGACCTAACTCACTGGAATATGTGAGGTTTGAATTTCGTGCTGTCGGACCTTATCTGTATGAATCCCACACAGTTCATGGACACAGTCTTTGGAATTTCTTTCACTCCGAAGCCATGACAACACTCTCTCTCTCTCTGCCCCATCTTCAGGTTCTCTTTCAGCAGCACACCATTCCACAGTGTGCTGATAGGACTCGAATCTCTGACTGATTGACTACACCCCCTTTCTCCTGCTTACATTTCCTCTAGCTTTCCATCAACATTAGATCAGCCTCTCCTGACGTGGTTCTGACAACTCCAGAACTGCCAACCACATTAGCCAATCATATTACATGGGCATACATGTAACAAGTTATTTCCTGTGAGGACAATGGAGGTTTTCAGCCTGAACAAAGACAGCCATTCTGCTTTTTTTCTACCGTGCATCTCCCAATGGAAAAACACAAAAGGAAAAGGAAATGAATTTCAAACTGATCCTACCGAACTGCATTATAAAGTTAATAGGGACAGTTAATTGGTTACTGGGCTTTTATTACTAAGGTTAGTTGGTTATACATTTCCAATGCAGTTCCACACAGATAGAAAAGCATTCAATTTGTAAATGTGCATGTTTCTGCATTTTAAAATGACTGTACATTCTGCTGGGTATGTTTGAAATAATCATCCCTTTGCTGGCTTGAATGCTTTTAAAACAACACTCATTTTTCTGGCTTGTTCCTGAGAAAAGCTGTCCCTTGCACCCATTGAAAAATAGCTAGTTCTAAACGCTGCCAGTAAAATGCCAATTTTTACTTCCCTTAGAATCTGTACACATGTGTTGTTATTTGCACAAATATATCATGCATGAATATATCCCTACAAGTGGCAGGGATACCTCCCCTGTCAGCAAGGGGAGATTCACAAAATGAGTAACCTATGGTGCTTCTCTGTTAGCATGCTCTTTGGCCAATGACACCAGCAGTGTATCCCTATAATGGAATGCAGTTTGGAAGGAGTTAGAAAACGATCTGAAAGGTGAATACTTTCCTATCGGATATCGAATATTCTTGGGGTTTTAGCAGAGAGGGCCTAGAACACTCAAAATTGGCCTGAGCCTGAACGAGTTTAACTCTGTCGAATAAAAACAGATTGACATCATCACACTATTCCTGCAAAGATTCCAAATCGTTTTGCTGGCAAGGAGGAGACAGAAAAGCATGGTCAAACTGAAAGGAATTTAGAGCTAATGAAGTTTAGCCCAAAGAGACAGGCACCCTATTGGTCTCAAAATAATTTGTTTTAAATAGTCAAAGAGGATTTCCAAATCAAAAAGTCAGAGTTACTTTGTGATTTGCTGCATCACAATTCAAGATTTCAACGTTTCCTTATTTTAGAGCCAGATCTGGGGTAAACCATATATATGTATTATTGAAAGTGCTAACAAGATCCAGGTGTATAGGATAACTCTGCTTACATGTTATGAGTTAGTGTTGGGTCTCTAAAAGGTAGACTATTCTCAGAGAAAGACACTGCGTCATGTATCTAACAAATTAATACTTTGACAGTAGCTTTCTTAGAACAAAGAATCTGCACTATCCCAATTATTTGTTGCGATAAAAGATCTTAGTATTTAAAATTGCACAACAGACAAACAATGTATTTAGACATCATCTGTTGTTATGGCATCTTGATGTGCACAACCTAACCATTTGAAGCATGTGATTGTTCATAGTATCTTTCTCATCAGCATACCATATTTCAACATTCCCTGTTTTACTTTATGTGCATAACATTGCCATTTGAAGTACATGTTTGTTGATAATCTTTCTTATCACCATCACCCGTGTTGCTAATTTCCTAATGTGCATTCACTTGGTATTTAGAACAAATCTCTATGGATAATCTCTTTCTCGTTTACATCGCTTAATTAAATAATTGATAATAATGACTACGGTATGATTTAATTACATGTATGTCAAAAACTGTAAAGATATCCTTGTGACCTGTGTCAAGTGTAAGGTATTGTCAATTTCCATATATTACCACTGACAATTCAAAAGTAAACCATGTGTCAAGGCTTGTCAAGACTTCTATATGTGATTACTTACATTTGCCAACACGTGTTATGTGGCAAGAGCTACTTCTGGGCAGCTGCTGTGAATGTGATCTGCTTTATTAGGTTCTATGTGAAAATGTCCCCTGGGAAAAAGTCGTCAGGCGATTTCTTTCCCTGCACACCTAAAAGCCTTTCCGCACATATTCTAGGACGGGTATTATTTACTATTCGAACTCCAGTCCTAGAATGTTTGGGGGAAGTGATTGATTTTCTTGGGGGTGCAAATTTGGGGAAATGTCACCCCCTAGCAAGTTTTTCCAAGGAACATGTATGACTGGATACCCCTTTTTACGGATGGTCCCGAATGCTTATTGCAGTGACTCAAAACAGGCTGAGAATGAAATACTATCATCCATAATCAGATTAGAACGGAAGAAATTCAAATGTTCCCATCTCCAGATTTTACATAATTGTTATACTTCGGAATTTCAGTAAATGTCCAAGCCACAAACACCACACAAAATGAAACAAAAGCATTAATTTGTACATGTTAAGGAAAGAGATTTCCATGATAATGACAAAACGAGTGGTAGAGAAGTTGCAGTGTAAGAGAGGAGACAGGGGATATAATCCCACTATTTTCTGGTGTGTGATAACGCAGAATCAGAAAACAGACATCGAGGCATGATTTATCCAAGTTCTATCCTCTCTTCAAAGAAGAAGTTCTAGTGTTTCCATAAGACTGTGTTACTAATCCCTGATCTATACAAAGAAAGTCAAAAGAGGTGTTTGTCAAGATGGCTAAACAGAAATGCAGTCCATTGTCACAAATTCTATTCTAATCTTGTTATTTCTCTACTTTTCAAAGAAGAAAACATAAAACAACCAAGACATAATTTAGGCCATAGCCCAAATAAAGGGGTGCTTCTGGCTTCTTCACCTGCTCTTGTGTCTCTTTACCATAGACCCATGGCTACATGAACAATCCCAAGCAAGCCGTTTGTGCACAAGTGGAGCGTCAACCCAAGGCTCCAGCTAAGGTTTCCTGTCTCTCTCTCTCTCAAATCATTTTCTTTCTCCCGACTCTGGGACTCATCTCCTTTTCATTCCTGGCCCTGGGGCTGCTTCCTTCTTTTCCCAATCTGGGGATCTTCTTGAGAAAACAGAAAAATAATATGAGGCCAAGAAGCCCAGAAAGAAACACACCAACACAGGTTACAAAGAACATACAAGTGCTTTATTAAAAGCTGCAACAGTTACCAAAGTCAATTGACAAACGGATAGCTATTCGGCTCTCAGAGTAACATAACGAACTTCAACGAGAGTTCAATGCGTTAGTGAGAGAGACCGTACATTGGAATACTTGGGTCTTTTATACTGTTTGTCCAGCCCTTGGCCAACCCTCTCGCGGGTTAACCATTCTGTGAGCCGGGCCTATGGGTTCCTTGCCAGGTCAATCCTTTATTATATGCATTTTGATTAGTTTCACTGATATAGTTGTACATTTACATATAGGTCAACGGTAGGACAAGGTCTCAGTTCGCGACCCCGACAAGTGGCCTGCAGGCATATTAATTATTCATGTGTACGGAGGTCACAACGGCCAGAATCTTACTCAGAATGTCATTCGGCCTCCATTTTGATGTTCAGGGTGATTTCCATCTAACAAGAGAACCTAAAATGGCGGTTTAATCCAAGATGGCGACTTACATTATTTTTTCTAAGGTCAAAACCTTGCCGTGGAGTTTGTTCGCATACTATATTTAGACAACTTTGCGTAGGCCAATACATATACAATTGTTACAATAGGAGGCATAATATTGTTTCAATTCCGACAAACCCTCCTTTTGGCCTATGCCAAGTGCTAATATCATTTCGAATATCTTTGTAAATAACTCCATGCATTGTCGTCCATCCTGAATCATTATCTGTAATATCTATAGCCATTAGGTCGTTCGTCAGAACCTCTTGTAACACAAACTCTTTAGATGCTGTATTTGGGGCATACATTTTTAGCCCTACTGTGCTCATTACCTGACCACAACATTCCCCTAGCATTGCACATATACTAGGTAGACATTCGAAACAGCAACAAAGGAATAGCGGGATTATCAAAATAACCAGTATAACAGAAAGCACCTTCCAACCCCAGGATCGTAGAGAATCCCAGAACCAAGCGCTAATGTTACAATCTCCCACAGGAACATGCACTTCTGAACTAAGGATGTGCAAGTTCTGTATTGCTTTGAAAATTGTCGGTGAGGAATCTGGTACGAAAACACAGCAAGTGGACCCCACTAATTTACATACTCCACCACGTTCTGCCAGGATCACATCTAATGCCATCCGATTTTGGAGTGCTACCAATCTTATTGCTTTCTGTTCTATTGTCATATTGTAGAGTATATCCGTGGTCCGGTTGATGGTTCTCTCCAGTACTCTTGCTAGTCCCCTAATATTTTCAGAATTTGCTATCTGTCCCCAAAATGGCACAACTGATTTTGCTATATCTCCCAATACTTGCCCAGGGGTATCTCCGTTCTCGTCTCGCCGTGGGCGAGCCTTAGAGACTTCCAATGTACTAGCTATAAATACCCCAGGTAACAGGATTCCTAAATAACAGGTTCCCTGCCAATCCTTGGGCAACCAGGGAAATGCTGAACTACCAAAAACGAAATAGACAGGCCCCCCTACATACAGAGGCCTGTTCTCCCCGGTCAAATTTACAATGTTCACACAACCTTCAAAATCGCCCATTGACCGAGTGCCATTTCTTTGTACACAAAAGGGGACTGAATCGGGGCTATGATTAATAGAGTAGGAAGGAGGCACAGCGTCCTTATTGCCTATCGGAGCCATTTTAAAGGAAATTAGAGTTTGAAAAGGAAGAGATAGTTTATCATATGGCCTAATAGAAGCAACATTAGGTTTACTTCTATTTGCAAAAAGTGAGCATCCCAGGGGAGTCAATTCACGTTTCTCAAAATCATTTAAATTAGTTCCCTGAGATGCTATCATTCCAACGGCCAAAGAATAGTGCTCTAAGAGAGGCATAGCAAGCAGTCGTTAAAGGTAGAGGGTGAATATACCATCCTAGCCCCTTGTTCCCATGTTGTGGTAAATGGGTGCAAATCCAGCAATTACTCTTATTAAAAATGGCATGCGTTGAATTCATTATTATCATTAAAGTATTATTATGATACTTTCGTCTATGCTGGGAGTCTCTAGGTGACAAAGTGTTAAGGTGTACAGAGTGAGTCAAAGCAGTAGGTACAATTCCAATTGGCAGTAAAGGTTTTAGAGGGTAAATTTCTTCGAAGTACCAGAGTCCCACAGCAGTAACTATACAAATTCCAATTATTATTAACACAACACAGCAATACGTTTTCGGGGCCCAGGCACATTGTTCGTTGTCCGAGTTGGTCACCCCCTTATTTACAAGTCCAATGCGAGCAGCAGCAGTGGAGGTGGCAGGCATCGTAGTTTTTTCAATTGACGACCCCACTGTTCGTTGCTGGCGACACTACGGTCGCGCGACTTCTTAGTCCTTCCCCAACCCTAGCCAGCAGAATCCCTTTTTTCAAAAGACTTCCTTTTGCAAGAGAAAAGACTCTCAATAACCTTTTCTTTCCAGATGCACAGGCAAGACCCGTGCTGTAGTTATATTTTCTTTGTCGAAGGTCGTACCTGATGGTACCCAGTACTGTTTGATCCGGAAATAGGGTAACGTCACTTCCTGAGGGAAGCAATGTATCAGAGGCGACGGAAGTCGCAGAACTTGAAACAGTGTTTTCCGGCAGTGACTTTTTCAAAAAGTGCGGAGACGAAATGGACTGTTCCCCAAACTCCAAGAGCTCAGAGACATTTTCAGACACACTCACAGCGCTGTTTGCTACTCCAGGATCAGAGATTGTAGCACCAGCGAGGGGTTCTGCTTCTTCTGTAACGTGTGGCGTCGGGTAAGGAAGTTTCTTGAAATGCATCGCGTGGATCCAATGCTTCTTTCCAGCCACCTGCACTGCTGTCTGGGTGACCAACAGCACCTGGTAGGGTCCCCGCCAGCGAGGCGCGAGACAGGAAGACCTTTCGTAGGCCTTCACCAGGACCCAACTTCCAGGCTAAATATCGTGTCCTGGGCCGGTAAACCGTACAGGTAAAGCTGATTGGACCTGATGATAAATGAGATACAGATTTTTAGTCAACTGGTTACAGTAGTCTACAAGCAATACATTTTCGACCTCCTTCAGGGTTTTGGGCTTCGGAAGGCCCCAAATGTTAGCAGGTCTCCCCATCACTACCTCAAATGGAGACATCCCAGTCTTAGTTTGAGGTGTGGTTCGCATGGCTAACAATACAATAGGTAAGGCATCCGGCCATTTCAGTTTGGTGCCAGCACATGTTTTTGCAAGCTTATTCTTTAGGATACCATTATGTCTCTCTACCAACCCAGCACTTTGAGGATGCCTAGCCGAGTGAAATCGCTTTTCAATGTGTAACGCTGTGCATATCTGCAAAATTACTGCTGCAACAAAATGGGGACCATTGTCCGACCAAATTACCCTAGGTAGCCCAAATCGTGGAAATAATTCCTTTACCATAGTCTTTGCAGTGGTCATGGCAGTAGCGTCCTTAACGGGGAAAGCCTCAACCCATTTACTAAAGGCACAAATAATCACAAGAACATATTTTAGATTGTTACACCGTTCCATCTCAATAAAATCAAAGTGGATGACTTTGAAGGTAACAGAAGGGGGCCCAAAGCTACCCCTTGGAATTACTGTCCCCTTCCCCACATTATGCTGTAAGCAAATCATAGAATTCTGAACATGTCGCTGTGCGATCTTCAAAATGTTATCATTCACCCAGACTTGTTCTAACATTTTCGTGATCTGTTGAGCACACACATGCATAGGACCGTGTGCCATCGTAACCATTGCCAGCACATATGAATCAGGGAGCAACCATTTTCCTTCAGATGTATCCACCCAACACCCATCGTCAACCAGTTTCCCCATCCCTTCAGCCCACCTTTTGGATTCTTCTATTGTGGCATCAGTTTGGATATCCCGCACAGACCCGATACCTTCATCCATTACATAGGCATCTTTTGTTTCCCTTAGAGCATACATGTCTGCGCTAAGGTCTGTAGCAGTTTGCCTGGCTATCTGGTCAGCAATGGCGTTCCCTTTTCCCACATCATCTATGACTTTACGATGTGCTGCACATTTCATGATTGCTATCTGCCTAGGGAGTGAGAGTGCCGAGAGCAATTGCACTATCAGGGGACCATGCTGAATCTTGGTCCCATGTGAGGTTAGGAACCCTCTTTCCGACCAGAGCTTCCCAAAGTTGTGAGCCACCCCAAAGGCGTACTGGCTATCAGTATATATGTTTACTGTATGCCCTTCGGAGAGTTCACAAGCTCGGGACAACGCTATAATCTCTGCGGCCTGCGTGGAGTTATGCGGAATTCTCTTAGTTTCAACAACCGTACTCAACGTAGTAACTGCGTAGGCAGCTGTAGATGTACCATCTGGGAGTTTGAAGCAGGAGCCATCACAAAACAGCTCCCCTTCCGCATTGTCCAAAGGAGTATCTATAAGGTCTATCCTGCCCTTCGTTTCCTGTTCAGTAGTATACAGGCAGTCATGTAATTCTTCATCACCGCAAAAAGTATTTTGCGGGAAAGGTAGGAGTTCAGCCGGATTAAGAACACAACACCTCTTAATTTGAATGTGAGGGGCAAACAGAATGAATTCATACTTTGTCAGCCGTGCAAAGGTGAGGTGTTGCGTTTGGGTCTTATTCAATAGGACATCTACAGAGTGAGGTACCATCAAAATTAAGTCGTGGCCTAGGACCATTCCCTCACTCTGTTTTACAGACGCGGCAGCAGCAGCGACAGCTCACAAACATCTTGGCAAAGCGCATGCGACAGGATCAAGGGCGGAAGAGTAGTAGCCGCATGGCCTATTCTTCCCTCCGTGTTCCTGTGTTAACACAGCCAAAGCACATCCATCACATTCATGCACAAACAACACAAAGGCCTTGTCATAGTTTGGAGTACCCAGAACCGGTGCAGAGCATAACACGGTTTTGAGAAGCTCAAAAGATCGTTGATGTTCCGATTTCCATGGCAGCGGCAAAGAAATGCCCTTCTTGGTCAAAGCCAATATCGGTTTTATCACTAGTGAAAAGTTCGGGATCCACAACCTACAGTAAGAAGCCACACCTATTAAGGCTCTGACTTCCTTCTGTGTATTTGGAACAGACATGCCAGAAATGTGTTGTATTCTTTCAGGTGTCAATCTTCTCCCCTCCTTTGACAGGAGGTAGCCTAAATAGGCGACCTCCTGACAACAATATTGAAATTTCTTGAGCAAAGCTTTATGACCGTTTTTAGCCAGATGAACAAGCAATAGTACAGTGCCTTCTTTACAGACACTTTCAGAATCTGCAGCTAAAAGCAAGTCATCAACATACTGAAGCAGTGTACAAGTAGGTGGCAATTCAAAGGTATCAAGCTGCTCTTTCAAAGCTCTACTATAAATGCTTGGACTTTCAGTATACCCTTGAGGTGCACGAGTAAATGTGAACGAACGTCCCCCCAAGGTGAACGCGAACAAATATCTACTCTCCTTGTGTATAGGAATACTAAAGAAAGCATTCTTTAGATCCACAACACTAAAGTACGTAGCTGTAGCAGGGATCATTGTTAGTATCGTTGTTACATCAGGCCCAATTGGAAATTGTATGGCGACAACTTTGTTAATAGCACGAAGATCAATTATGAAACGGTATGGGATTGCATTGTCGCCTTTCTTGTATACAGGCAAAATCGGGCTGTTACATAAACTACCTGCAATCTCTTCAATCATCCCTCGATGCACAGAATCGGAGACAATGCACTTCAAAGCACGCTCGCCCTCAACAGATATTTTATATTGCGGAATGCGTGGTAGTTTAACTCCATGTTTCAAAACTATTTTAACGGGTTCGATCTGTAACACCCCGACATTATTGTCGTCAACCGCCCACAGACATTCCAGAACAACGCTAAACTCAGGAGGCAATGGTCGAGTCAGAAACTGAGAATTGGGAAGTTGCTGTGGTGAAACCGTCAGTCGCACTCCGTCAGAGGAACAATGAATTACTGCATTCAATTTCTTCAACAAATTTAACCCCAGCAAATTCTCTCCACAGTTCGAGGTCAGGAGGAAGGGGCAATGGTCCGTAAAGGGACCCAAAGAAACAGACACCGGCAAGAAACCGGGCAAGCAATTGGTATCCCAGAAAACCCTACAGAAACATTTGTTTGCCCTGACAGTGGAATGTTTGGAACCCGAGAATGATCAATGGAGCACTCCTGTGCTCCAGTGTCTATCAAAAACTGATGTTTCCTATTCCCCACTAACAATTCAACGTAGGGACCTTTCTGATTAACGGGAATAGGTGACGGTTCCAAACCCTGCTTCGGGCAGTCCTAACAAAATAAAATGTCGTCAGAAGGAAGCTCTTCAGAAAGGTAGGCAGCAGAAGGGTGATCAAATATGTTTCTCGTGTCCACACTCGAAGTCTGATTTTCCCGTGAAAAAGGTTGCTGAGGATCTTGCGAGAACTGACCTCTGTCAGGGCCCCCCGCTCCGGGGCGACCTCTAGGTCGTCTACCCATACTCCCAAATGCATTGTTTGACCTTTGGCGAAGGACGGGGCACTGTGCTCACCAATGACCTTCCTGGCGGCAATAGGCCCATTGATTAACATTCTCAGGACCCAAAGGAGCGTTTCCTTTTGGAACATACTGACCCCTGGACTGTGAATTACCTCCTCTGGGAATTCTAACAATTTGTTGTAACAATACTTTAGTCTTCAAATCTCCTTTCCTCTTCTCTATTTTCTCTTTATCATTATTAACACGGTTCTCATAATACTGAGCCATGTGCAAAACATCAGATTGGGATTTCGCCTGCCAAGCGCTCTCAGAGAACATAATCTGTGACTGGATGTCGGGCAACAATCCACGAACAAATTTGTCCACAAACAACCTTTTCCCAGACTCTGTGCCCAAGTCCTGTCCACTGAAGTCAGAGAATACCTGTTCGAATCTATTAAAAAATTCGGTGGCACCTTCAGTTTTTCCTTGAACACAGGCCGTAAGCTTGTCCCAAATAATTCTTTTCTCTGGAATTATGGTTTTCAATTTTGCGACAATTCTATCAGGCAAAGTAAGTATTACCTGAGGTGGTTTCTCACCAGCTGGTCTTTCCCCATCAAACCTAGTCATGTTAGCCCACGTATCTCCTAACCCTGGCACATCGTCTATTGTTCGAACCTGCTTCCATAAATCTACGGGCAGGAGTACAGGGAATAGCAAGTCAATATCACTTAAGGTGAACACAGAGGACTGAATACGGACTCTATTTCTTTGTAGAATCCTGTCGGTTTTTTCCTAATATCGGGAATTGATTGTCTAATAGTGTTCATTTCCTGTCATGAAAACGGGACGTGAACAAATTGCGATACATAATGTGCAGGGATGTCCACAGCGGGAGCACCAGTCCCAACGTTAGCGGGAATCTCAACCTTTGGGACAAATGTCGGAGGAACCTCTCTCATAGGCAACTGAGATGTAGGTACTTCTGACCGCTTACTAAGCAACAGAGCCAGGTCGAGCGCTAATACAGCTGAAGAAGTGTCGGGCGAAAAAGCCCTCTTACAAATTCCCAATAACTCTATAGGATAACTAACCTTCTTCCTTACACATTCTTCCTGCAGGTACTGTACCATTACCTGAATCACCTTTCTCTGCATTTCTCCTGTATACTGACTATACGTGTCATATACTTCATCTGGCTGTATCGATGAATCCGAGATCCATCGAATCGCATCTTTGGTACAAATTCGTACTTCCTCAGGTGCCGATCTACGACACGGAAGGAACCGTTTCTGCACATACATACTGTCATCTTCATCATCCTCATCTCGTAATTTCTCAAAGTCCCTCCTGTACTCAAACAATCTCTCAACATGACCATGCACTTTCTCCTCTGTGTCCCTCGAAAGTGCTAAAGTATTTAGATCCCTCACCCCTTGTGGGAGATCCGTATTATGTAATCTACCCCACATTACACATAAATGAGTCCCCAAACCTTCGATAAAAACATTTTTCTCTGGAAAATTGTTCAAATTTGATAATGTGGAAAAAATGTTGACTTGATCACCTTTCTCCATACAGTGCTTAGCCCATGCAAATAATTCCTGTTTCTTGTCTGCAGAAACAGTATTTCGAGTGACAATATGTGACCCCGCACCCTGATCAACTTCAGTCAATACAGAACCACTCGGGAGCGGAGGTGTGGGCAAATTCAATGAGGGTGCAACTATCGGCGCAAAATGGAAGGGGAGGTACGGTAGGTGGAGGAACAACAACTAGAGGAATAGGAACAGTAGGTTGTACAGGGGCAACAGGAATAACAACAGGAATAACAGCAGGAATGGGCAGAGCACCAGGGAGAGGATCATACGGAGGTGGCGCAGAGGCACCAGGCCTGCGTTCGTTTAACAATTTTTCAATAAATTCTTCGGAAGCATGAAAATCTTTAGAGGGGTACATTTTCTGGATACCGAGTGAGAAAGCCCTATCCATATTTTTGACTGACTCCGAATGTTTTTCTTTATCATATAACAACGCCTTTTCGGCATTTGTTTTATGACGGCGTGCATGTTTATCCCTACTTTTAAGCTGCTGCAACGCTTCTTTTTTCCAATTCTGCAAAACATCAAATGCTGCAGGTCTGGCCTTCTTTTTTAGCAAGACCGATTCTAGGTATTCAATACGGGGGATCTCGAAACTACCATTGATTGGCCACTGAAATTCGGAGGCATGTCTGGTTTGTCTGTGCCAAATATCATTAAATACTATACTTCCAATGCCATACTTACAGTACATAGTACATGCCGGCGACCCCTCCTGTGGTGCCGGGCTGCTAAATTCCAAAGATTGTCGATTGCTGCGGAACAGAGCCCTAAAGCAGCTAGACAATTTCCCAGGCATTTCACAAAAAAATTGGTGTTACCTGGTCAATAATTGTGTCTGCAGATACAATACACCAAATTCAAATTGTCAGGGTTAAATTAAGAGCCGAGACATGACTACACCTGACCAAACCTAAGGAGGACCGTACGGTTTACCAAAGAACTTACCTACCAAATTTTACCTTGTGTTTGGTGGTTTCGACAAATATGCCCGCCTCAAAAATGGACCCTCGTCAAGATGCCGTGACAGACCACACGACTATCGTCCAAGGATCGGATCGTGCAGCGCTGCCGAGGTATCGCGTCTCGTTCAGTCGGGCCCGCAGTATCACACCGTCCGATCCCGGTTCGATAGTCTGCGTCAACCTTCAATGATCCGGCATCAATCTTGAGGGTCCCTATTCGGGCGCCAACTGTGAAAACAACAGAAAAATAATATGAGGCCGGGAAGCCCAGAAAGAAACACACCAAAACAGGTTACAAAGAACATACAAGTGCTTTATTAAAAGCTGCAACAGTTACCAAAGTCAATTGACAAACGGATAGCTATTCGGCTCTCAGAGTAACATAACGAACTTCAACGAGAGTTCAATGCGTTAGTGAGAGAGACCGTACATTGGAATACTTGGGTGTTTTATACTGTTTGTCCAGCCCTTGGCCAACCCTCTCGCGCGTTAACCATTCTGTGAGCCGGGTCTATGGGTTCCTTGCCAGGCCAATCCTTTAATATATGCATTTTCATTAGTTTCACTGATATAGTTGTACATTTACATATAGGTCAACGGTAGGACAAGGTCTCAGTTCGCGACCCCGTCAAGTGGCCTGCAGGCATATTAATTATTCATGTGTACGGAGGTCACAATGGCCAGAATCTTACTAAGAATGTCATTCGGCCTCCATTTTGATGTTCAGGGTGATTTCCATCTAACAAGAGAACCTAAAATGGCGGTTTAATCCAAGATGGCGACTTACATTATTTTTTCTAAGGTCAAAACCTTGCCATGGAGTTTGTTCGCATACGATGTTTAGACAACTTGGCGTAGGCCAATACATATACAATTGTTACATTAGGAGGCATAATATTGTTTCAATTCCGACATTCTCTCTCTCTCCCCAGTCTGTGATTTCTTGTTATTCTCCGTACTCCAGGGCTTGTCTCACTCTCCCAACTCTAGGGCATCTCAGGTCTCTCCCCTCTATGCAGCTTTTCTCACTCTTTCTCCCCACTCTGGGATATCTCGGGTATCTCCCTGCTCTGGGTATTTTCTCTCTCTCTCGCTCTCTCTCTCTCTCTCTCTCTCTCTCTCTCTCTCTCTCTCTCTCTCTCTCTCTCTCTCTCTCTTTCTCTCTCTCTCTCTATCTCTCTCTTTCTCACTCGCCTTACTCTTGGTCTGTTGGGTGTTCTCTCCTCTCTTGGGCTTTTTTCACTCATTTCCCCCACTCTGGTGCTTCTCTGTGCTCTCCCCTCTTTGATGCTATTCTCATTCTTTTTCCCCAGTCTGGGGTGTCTTGGCTCTCTCATAGATACAGAGAATTTTCCACTTTCTCTATCCCCACTCAGGCTGTATTGAGTCTCTCACTCTAGGTTTCCTTGGGTATCTCCCTACTCCATGGTTTTTCTAACTCCCCCTGTCTGTTGGAGTTACTGCATACATGTTTGTGACATCAGTGCTCCTCGGGAGGCTGATATGGTGGGTGTTTGGCAGTTCTTTGTCTGTTGTGCCATTTACATAACTTCTCTGCTCGGTCTCTTCACTTTGTCACCTGTGTGTGGCTTCTCTGCCGACCCTTTCCAAAACCCTTCAATACAGTCGTCCCTTGCTGGTTTTGCGATGCTGGCCATCTCTGGTCAACCGTCTGCGAGGCCCGCTGCTCTCAAACTGGTGCTCACTGTGGCCAGCAACCCCTCTTCTGGTGATCACTTTCTCCTGTTGGCCACATCCCCTATGTGTGCTGTGGCCTCCTTCAACATAGGGGCTTCACAGATCCTCTGATTTCACTGATGTGTCTCAGGGAGGATGTTCTTTGAATGAGTATAATGTGGGTCATGTAGGTCAAAAGCCATGCCTGCCAGTAGAGGATCGTAGGGTTACCATACACCATAGTTCCTATATACCCCATACAGGTGTTAGTGTCTGGTGGGGGTGTTGTCTTAATTCCTTCCCTTGTGGTTTTCCTGTCACCTAAGGAGAGTGACATCGAGAGGGATCCTGGTAAACCTTAACCTATGGGGTGTTAAGCATAGGGGACTCACCTCACTAGTCCCAAAGAGGGTGGCTCCACCTTGGGGAGAAGTGACAAACTCCTTGGATTTGTCACATACTCGCATCCTTTGAATCAGGCTCTCCTCTAGTGGGCCTGCAAACAAGGTTAGAATGCCTTTCTTCCAAACACATCTGGGATCCCAAAGTTCTTCCAGAAATTGCTCCCAAGATGATAAGGGATTAGACTTTCTGACTATTTCCCTTCAGAGAGAACTGAAGCAGATCCTGAAAATTGGAGAAGTAATTACCTCTAATCACTTTCTATTATTTTTTTTTAGCAGAGTTGGATCTCCCTGGACTTCCAAGGTCAGCAGTACTTTAGGGTCGACCTCTGCAAATCCATGAACACATGTCATCTGTATGGCCTTTTTGAAGTCAATAGGGTTAGGTTAGATGAAGTCCGACAAAACAGAAGTCTACTTACTACCCGAGTCAATTAAGGCATTGGCCCAGGTCTGGTTGAGTGTAACCTTTTCTCAGGCCTGGAAGGAGCCTGTCTTACACATGAGAATATCAGTTTCCTCTGATGGGTCTAATTTTCTCTTTTCCTATTGTGTCTACTGCCCTGCATCAAAAAACCCTATTTCCATGGGGTCTTTTTGTTGTTTTTTGGAAGAAACTCTGGCAAAACGTCCTTTTTATCCACATGAGAAACAGATGGGTTGGATGTGTGGAATGGTTTTCTCTCTACTTCCATTGGTTTCTTTTATCCCAGGAGGATTGGCAATAGGAAGGATTTAGCCTCTCTCCTGGACCAGGAGTCTTTGATATATGATGATATATGCTGTTTAAAAAACAGAATGGCTTTCAGGGAAATTTCTCTAGAAAAACTAGAGTGCTTTTTAAATTTCTCAGGCAAGTGTGCCTGAGAAATTTAAAAAGCACTCTAGTTGGTTGACAGTTCTGTAAGACAACTTTCTGTAAAGTGTTTGCTAGCGAGTTTATGAACTGCTCAAATTCCAGGCTTTATAAAAAAAAAAGTTTATGAACTGCTCAAATTCCAGACTTTATAAAACCTCTGGTAGAATCGTTTTCCCCAAGTACTGGCTTTTTAAATTTTGAATCTTGCCAGCTAACTCCATAGGGGTTTCA